>NC_141817.1:1910357-2227500 GCF_057944985.1 Cucurbita pepo subsp. pepo
AAATAGTACGTAATATAAATTATTATTTTAAATAAAATACATTTTGACGTTATATTTTTAAAACTTGCAAAAAAAAAAAAATTAATTTATGAACCTTACAAGGCAGTTTTTAATTTTTAATTTGTTTTATAAATAATTTCATTGTTAATTAAAAAGAAAAAAGAAAAAAGAAAAAGTGGAGACATTCTCAAATCCCCCGGTTGTACGTTTGAGTTCATGACGGACGACGGCGATTCGTCCGGAAAAAGGGTTAAGAGACAGATCCCCACCACGTGACGGACCGAAAATGATTTTCTTGGCCTCCACACCGTGCCACGTGTAATGGAAACTCACACGACGATGCCATGTCAGCAACGCATGCGGAATTTCGGCGAGGTTTGCGGAACTCTAGTAATTTTAAAAAAAAAAAAAAAAAAAAAAAAAAGGGCCCTACTTTAGCTTTATTAGAAGTTTGATTTTGGAGTGCAAAGCATGTGCGGTTGTCACGAGGATTTGTGGCGCAATTAATTGTCCATAAATTTCAATATTTTGTCTTTAAATTAAGCCAAATTTAGATAAACTTCTTTTAATAAATTTTATTTAATGTTTTTTTTCAACAACATGGTCGTGTTACCTATTTTTATGATTAAATCACCGAACATAAATGTGCACCTTGTCAATATAAGTAATGACGTCTAATTATTTTTAACATTTTTTAATTATCATATTTTCGTAACCGCTCTTATTAGATGTGGTCTTAATTTATTTATATACCTCTCATTTACACGAGTATCATAGTTTTGTTTTAAAAAATTAACCCCAAATTAATATCTTTTCTTTTTTCTTACCTAAGATTTTCCTCTCAACCAGGTTACCTATATTTCATTAAATTTGGCTAAATAATAAATTTATTCTTCATTTATTTAATTTATATAAATGTTAAATACTTTCATTAGAGTGAGGAAGCATCTCGATGAAATATGTTTTTAGTAGACCAATTAGTGACTTGGTTTTTTACACGAAAAAAACAAAATGTCAAAAAAATTTAGAGGAAGAATTAACAAATTGTTCACCGCTATGTTCGATCTAATATGTTATAAACTTTTAAATTTTTCTCTGTTTAGTTACTAGACTTTAAAAACTGTCTAATATATCATTAAAATTTTAATTTTACGTCTTATTTTATATTATTGAAAATATTATAAAACTACACGACACTTAATTTAAAGATTTATTAGATATAAAATTAAATAATAAAATATTTATTTAAAATTTTACCCAATTTTTTTTAAATATTATTAGACTTTTTTTATTATTATTATAAATTTATAAATATTTTTGGTTGGGTTACTAAATTTCGTTTGAAAATTTCAAAAGAAATCGGTGGAAAAAGGGGCCAAAATTTATGGGTATTTATTGGTTGGGTTGGAAACAGTGGGGTCCACTGGATGCTGGTGGACGTGTACAAATTGTTTATTGTAAAGCAATTATATGCCCTATTATTTTGGGATTTATGGGGAATCAATATGAATATTTAATGCTTTTTTAAATTATATTGCACTATAAAAAAAATTGAATAAAAATATAAAATCAACTCCTAAAAACAATAATCAAATATGTACGAAATTCTTGATTTATTAAGATGTATAACTTGTTTTTTTGCATCACTAATATTTTAAACATTATATATTTATATTATTTAGTCAAATCAAAACACGAGTTTCAACAAAATACCAAATTAATAAAATCGAAGCTTCATTTAATAAATTATTAATTAAAAATTTAATGTAATACGTTAAAAACGCCCTCCAACATTAGAAAAAATGGGCGTTCACGAGATCATTACTATTTTGTTTAAAAAAATATCATATATATATATATATATATATATTTTTGAAGATTTTATTAAAAATCTAATAGTATTTTGAAAGTAAACTAATAATGTTTGCTTTAAAAATTAATGGATATTATTGAAAATTTTGAACAAATTATAAATATATTATTATGATTATTATTAATATTATTATTATTATTGTAGCGTCAGGGTCGACTTAGAGCGCCTACCATTATTTAGGGCTTATTTAACGGCCGAAACTACCCGGTTGGAATCCCGTAAAACCAGAAATCAACCTCCAGCAGCACTTGTGGGCCCAACATGTTTAGTTTAGTTTAGTTTAATCACACAATTAATCACCTCCTCAACCCTCTTAATCTCTTTATATACTTCTCCTTCTTCCTCTGTTTTTTCTCACCTCTCACTCCTTCCATTTCCACTTTCAAATGGCACTGCCAACAGTCGTTCTCTCTCTCCTCTCCCTCTTTTTCCTCTCCGTCTCTCTCTCCGCCGCTCTCTCCGCCTCCCCTGCCGCCGTACCTAACCCGGAAATTGTTGTAGAAGAAGTACACAGGTAAAACGACATTCCCATCTTAACCTCTGTTTTTGTTTGTTTTTTTTTTTTGTTCTCTGTTTTGAAATGTGCGTTCCACTCTGTGTTACAGATCCATAATCAATGCGACGAAGAGGAGAAATTTGGGGTATCTCTCATGTGGGACCGGAAATCCCATCGACGATTGCTGGCGGTGCGACCCGAATTGGGAGAAAAATCGTCAGAGACTAGCTGACTGTGGAATCGGCTTCGGCAAAAACGCCATCGGCGGTCGTGACGGCCAAATCTACGTCGTCACCGACGCCGGCGACGATGACCCTGTTAACCCCAAACCAGGAACTCTCCGTTACGCCGTCATCCAAGACGAACCTCTCTGGATCATCTTCGCTCGCGACATGGTCATTCGATTAAAAGAGGAACTAATCATGAACTCCTTCAAAACCATCGACGGCCGTGGTGCGAGCGTCCACATCGCCGGCGGCCCCTGCATTACGATTCAATACGTAACAAACATCATAATCCACGGTCTCAACATTCACGACTGTAAACCAGGAGGAAACACCGACGTTCGAGATTCCCCTCGGCATTTCGGATTCAGAACCATATCGGACGGCGACGGCGTTTCAATTTTCGGTGGTAGCCATGTTTGGGTCGATCATTGCTCTTTATCAAACTGTAACGATGGTTTAATCGACGCGATTCATGGGTCCACAGCCATCACGATTTCAAACAATTACATGACGCATCACGATAAAGTGATGCTATTAGGCCACAGCGATTCGTACACACAAGACAAGAATATGCAAGTCACCATAGCTTTCAATCACTTCGGCGAAGGGCTTGTTCAAAGAATGCCCAGATGCCGACATGGGTACTTCCATGTAGTGAACAATGACTACACGCATTGGGAAATGTACGCCATCGGAGGTAGCGCCGCGCCGACCATCAACAGTCAGGGGAACAGATTCGTTGCACCAAATGACAGATTCAGCAAAGAAGTGACGAAATACGAGGATGCACCGGAGAGTGAATGGAAGAATTGGAACTGGCGGTCGGTTGGGGATCTGATGGTAAACGGTGCGTTTTTCACAGCCTCCGGCGCCGAATCGTCGTCCAGCTACGCCAGAGCGTCGAGCTTAGGGGCGCGGCCGTCGTCTCTGGTCGGAACAATCACGACGAATGCGGGTGCACTGAGCTGCAGAAAGGGCTCCCGCTGCTGATTATTGCACTGAGCGAATTGTTGTATCTTTTTTTCTTTTTTTTTTTTAAATTTTATTTTGGGGTGTTTTTATAATTATTACAATTTACAACCTCTGTATGTAATTCTTGGAACTATTGGGGGCTTCCTTTTAAGAACCTGAATGGTCTCCGGTCAAATCAAATGCAGAAGAGTTGATATTTGATATAGTAATTTCTCTCTCTTTAATTTTTATTATTATTTTTAATATTAAAACTTTACTAAAGAAGATTTATCTTTTCGTTTTTATAAATCTTTTATTAATTTTTAAGAACCACAATTACTTGAATATCTTCATTTAATTTTATTATTAATTAATACAATATTGGCGCCATAAATATTATTAATTTTTCATTGTCCTTTAAAGTCTATTAAATTTTTAAGTTTTAAATTTCATCAAACTATTTATTTATTTTTTTTAATTTAAATTTATCATACACAAAATTAAATTATTTTTATATTTAATAAACTTGTTAATTCTTTTAAAAAATTATTATTAAAATAAATTGAAAAGAAACCCGAGATTGGTAAAGTAAAAATTTTCCACTACAACCTACTTTCGAATCGTTCGATTTGACTTCAAATCTTTGGACTCAGAAATTTACGCCACTAATTTCAATATACATATACATATATATTTTAATTTACAAAATTTCATGGGCAAAAGATTACAACCAAGTTCGATAAAAAAAAAGTCAATATATATATATATATAAAATCTTTACAAATATATGGTCGATAATTCAAACCTAGGAATGATACAATTAGACGATGAATGGTGATGGTTAGGTATGTTCAAATGTAACGATATTTTGACTACTAGACGGTTGTTCGAGATAGGTGAATTCTAACCCATATTGAAATTTTTTAAGAAAGGTTAAAAGATGTTTTAACCAACGAACAATTATCGTTAGATACGTTCAAACGCGTCGACGTTTTTAATAGAGATAACAAATGTCGTAAACTACCAAACGGTTGTTCGAAACAATGGTTGTCGGTAGGTTGAAGTTCGTAAGTCGAATAAGTTGTTAAGTTTTGTATTTATGGTACCGACCAACTAAAAAGTTAAGAGTAGAAATTAAAAAAAGAGGAGGAAGAAGAGAGCACATGGGTAAGTATAAGTACATGGTTGAATGATGGGTTTGTTTGTTAACATTAATTGAGAGTTTCAAAAAACAGGTCATGTTTATTGCCATACCACATGCCACCATTTAAGTCTTCTTCTTCAACTCCCTTTCACATATGCATTTCCCCTTTATTATTCTTTTCCCCCTTTACTGCCCTTTTGACTATGCCTATCTCCACCCGTTTTAATACTATGCGTTTGTCGTATCGTGACAACGTAATTGTAACACCTCAAACTCACTGTTGTTAGATATTATTCATTTAGGATTCAGGATTTAGGGTTTAGTTGTATCGTGACAACGTCATTGTAACAGCCCGAACTCACTCGGTTAGATATTATTCGTTCAGGGTTTAGGGTTTAGGGTTTAGTTGTATCGTGACAACGTCATTGTAACAACCCGAACTCACTCTGTTAGATATTATTCGTTTAGGGTTCAGGGTTTAGGGTTTAGTTGTATCGTGACAACGTAATTATAATAGTCCGAACTCACTGTTGTTAGATATTATTCATTTAGGGTTTAGGGTTTAGGGTTTAGTCGTACCGTGACAGCGTAATTGTAACAGCCCGAACTCACTCTATTAGATATTATTCGTTTAGGGTTCAGGGTTTAGGGTTTAGGGTTTAGTTGTATTGTGACAACGTAATTATAATAGCCCGAACTCACTGCTGTTATATATTATTCATTTAGGGTTCAGGGTTTAGGGTTTAGTTGTACCGTGACAATGTAATTGTAACAGCCCGAACTTACTGCTGTTAGATATTATTCGTTTAGGGTTCAAGGTTTAGGGTTTAGTCGTATCGTGACAACGTAATTGTAACAGCCCCAACACACTGATGTTAGATATTATTCGTTTTGACCTATTACATATTTTTTCTTTAACTTCTTCCATCATCTAAGAAGTTCATTCTCTTTGTAACATGTCATTTTCATTTTTACGCTTCAGCTCAAAGTTTATAGTATCACATTTGAATTGAGAAAAAACTAAGCTTATAGGAACTGTTCGTTGAGTGGAATAAGTGGTAATGTCACACCCTACTCGATTATTTATACTGTTTCTAATTTATAATAAAGTTATTTTTCTTTCAATGTTGGATAAAAGAACGCTAGAAACTAAAGCAAATTTGTTGAGAGAGTACGACACTCGTAGGGAATGGAGATTGAATTGCTGGTTGAGTCATTACAACGGTTGTTTGGATTAGTGCTTTAGTGATTGAGAATTATCTCAATCCGAGTCCGTAAAATATGAGTCATAAAAGCTAATTGAGTATTGATAAAAGTCAAATTATACTTTTAACGATAATTTCCGAGTCAGAAAACGAAATGGAATTGAATTTGTGGGTTGCAAAATGGAAACACACATGTGCTATGCATTGAGTGGAGAAAGAGGATTAAGACAATTTAGATTAGACCTTCACTTAACTTCACTTCATGTGCATTTTTGCTTCTTCCCCACTCTTGACATTAACCCTTCATCTAATCCTATAATTCCTTCCCTTTTCCATTCCTCTCTTGTTCTTTTCTCGAGACCTCTCGAGTAAAAATTACATTAAACAGATAAACAATATGTTTCTAAAATATCATTAATTGGGTGCTGAAGTCTAACATTTTAGTCGTTTACGTACAATTTTCAGCTACTTCCGCTATCAGTTACGAGGTTGATTTTTTTTTTGTTGCTAAACTTAAACCCGATTCGTATTCGAGTCGTTCGAGGTAATAAATGTTCAAAATTTTGAAACATGAACTAATATCAAAGTAGCTAGAGCCCTCCTCCACATGGAGTCCCATAAATTTTGGGTAACTTTTGTAATTTCCAGAAGTTGTGGGGCCAACTTGTAAGCGGTGATTCTAATTGAAGAAATATCGCAGTAAATGATGGCTTTTTTTTGGTCATCGCTATTTATCCAAATTATTATTTTAATGATTTCTCACGTTTCTAACTATAAAACCAATCTTAATGATGTTTATAAGTAGTAATTATGATTAGAAACATACTTAATCTATAATTAAATTAATTAAATACTTCCCCGAAGCATAAAGTTTAATTAACATAATTTGGTTTAAATATTTGTTTTTTTCTATTTTTTAAATATAAAAAATGTAAGATATAAATATTTAAGCCTTTGATTTTAATATAACTTTATTAAAATAAATTGAATGAAGCCCAATAAAGCGAAGTTGTCAATCCCAATGATATGGGCCTGGATGAAAATGCGGTTTTATGGGCCTAAATGGATCTTTCATTTAGGCCCATTGGGCTTGTGTAAAAGGATGCCCAATAATTGAATATCTAAAGCCCTTAGGTAGAGGTGTACATTCAACCCGACAACCTGGACCAGGGTTGGTTTGGATTAGCATTTTGGATGGGGTTGAGTTCATTTTTTTTTAACATTGTAACGGCCCATGCCTACCGCTAGCAGATATTGTCTTCTTTGAGCTTTTCCATTCGGGCTTCCCCTTTAAATGGTGGTTTGTTCTCCTCCCCAACCAATGTGGGACATTACAATCCATCCCCTTCGGGGCTCAGCGACCTCGCTGGCACTCTTTCCTAACTCCTATCGATGTGGGACCGCCCCCAAATCTACCCCCATTTGGGGCTCAGCGTCCTTCCTGACACACCGCCTCGTGTCTACCCCCCTTCGAGGAACAGCGAGAAGGCTGACACATCGTTCGGTGTCTAGCTCTGATACCATTTGTAACGGCCCGAGCCCACCGCTAGCAGATATTGTTCTCTTTGGGCTTTCTCATTCGGGCTTCCCCTCAAGGCGCGTCTAATGGAGAAAGGTTTTCACACCCTTATAAATGGTGGTTTGGTCTCCTCCCCAACCAGTGTGACATCTCAATCCAGAAATTATACAATAATAATAATAATAAATAAATAAATAATTGCTATAAATAAATCCATATTAAAATAAATTAAAAATCATAGGCAAATATATTTCATTATCCAATACACCGCTCCACTTAATTAATTGTTTGAATTAAAAAATAAATAAATCAAATCAACAAAAATAATTAAAAGATTTGCCGGATTAAATCCCTAATTATTTTTTTATAAATAATATATTTTTCTCCCGCCCTTCGCCGATTTTTCACATTTCTCGTCATTCCTTGACCGTGGATAACCGTCACTTAATAATAAATTAATAATCGTGGAGCACGCATTTAAAAATTAAATTTTATTTATTTATGTACGAATAAAATAATATTAAATTTAACTGTTACTCTGTGACTGGGTGTTCGTACTTTTCCCATTATTTTTAATAAATATCCGTGCATGTCACGTGCCTCAAATGCATTTCTGGCCTCACATATTCAAATGTTTTTTTAATTAATAATTTAAACTATTTATCGGTGATTATATTAATTATTAAACCTAAAATTTTTAATTTTATACCTAATAAATTTGATGGGTTGGTTTGTTCGTTCACTCTAGAGTTGAAATAGGTTAGGAATCCAAAATGACGATATAGTACAAGCCACTAAACGGCACCGCTTTGCCACAGATCCACTTTGGTTTCGTCTCGAACATTGCTTTGCCGCATATCAATATACTTGATGTAGACTAGAAAGAAGAGACTTGCTCGTGGGTTGGGCTAGAAGGGTTGTGGTCTCGTCACTCTCCTTCTGATACGGAATTGCATCTTTTGAAGAGAGGTTCTTAACGGACACGAACTTCAAGCTTTTATGAAATTCAAGTTGTTGATGATCTTATTTGAAATAGACAACGACACATGTATAGTTGTGGGTGATTTTGAAATGAGATGTGAAACAAGATGATATGCTTTATGTGACCAAATTATTAATGTACATATTTGTGTGGTTATTATTTGCATCCTATTTTCTTTCCACTTGAATTATGTCTCTATGTACGGTTTTCAATAATTACGTTAGTATCTTTCGCTATCTTGCTCCAGTGTTGTTATAAAAAAAAGTTAGGTTCACTTGGACACATGTGAAAAATGTGAATGATTTTATGTTTTAATATAATTAATGAGGACGACTTTTTTGTTTTGATATAATTAATGTATTAGTGTTCATAGTATTATGAACTGATTTATACATAATAATATTAATGGTTAATTGACGAATTTTCAACCGTCGTTAATAAGACGCCAATTATCATTTTAAATGTAATGGGTTGATCCCGACCCATTATTTTTAATAAGTACGGGTGAGAAACTTAGCTGGCATTTATTATTAGATTAGGAATGTTATGTTCTCTTTGACCTGTTACATATCACTCACTCAAAATGTCTCACAATCCACCTCTTTAGGAGCCTAGTGTCTTGATCCACTGCTCAGTATCTGACTCTGATATCATTTGTAACCGCAGATATGACTCGTTGTGTATGGTAATCAGTATAATAATTTTAAAAATAATGTTGGGTGGACGGTGCATATCACGGCAGATGAGGACAGGAACAGCAAATGCGGTGGAAAGGAAGGTGGGCAGATTTACAACTGTAAAAGCTCCATATAATTCCGCAATTTTCTTGTGGAGCGCTGTATATATATAATGGATTTGATCGTTTCTGTTAGGGGCCGAGAAACGTGCACATCGCTCCCCATTACGAAATGGAATCTACTCTTGCCGCCTCCGTCCCTCCCACCGCCCTTACCGACGACCTCTACTGCAATTTCCCGGCCACCGTTGTCTCCCAGATCGTTACGTCTTCCATATTCAGGGAGCTTCCTGAACCTGACGTCCAAATCCTTGCCTCCGGTGGACTTCGAATCCCGGCCCATTCCGGCATCCTGGTAACTCATCGAGTCTCTCTGGTCATGATTTTGATAACAATGAGATTTCTGATATTTGATTTTATTGAAGGCTTCGATTTCGCCGGTCCTCGAACAATTGATAGATCGGCCGAGGAAGAAGCGGAGCGCTATGAAAGTGATTTCGATCGTTGGAGTTCCCTCAGACGCCGTCGTTTCGTTCGTTCGGTTCCTCTACAGTTCTAGGTTTAGATCTGCATCTCTTACAAATTCCGGTTTCGATTTGATTTCAATTTCTGACGGAAAGGATGGAAAATTTCCTTGCAGATGCACGGTGGAGCATCTTGAGAAGCACGGAATTCATCTACTGGCTCTGTCGCACGTTTACATGGTGCCGCAATTGAAAGCGATGTGTACTAAAGATTTGGCTCAGCGGCTTACGATCGAAAGCGTTGTGGACGTTCTGCAACTCGCCAGGCTCTGCAACGCATCGGATCTTTACCTCAAATGCATGAAATTCGTGGCTGATCATTTTAAATTCGTTGAGAAAACTGAGGGATGGCAGTTTATTCAAGATCATGATCCTTGGCTTGAGCTTGATATTCTTAAGTTCATCGACGATACCGAATCGGTAAACGCCATTTCCCTTTCCATTACTTATTTTATTTTCTCTGTTTAGTTCTTGAGAAATTTCTTCTTCAACACATCGATGAAATAATGGCAAATTTTTTGCAGTTTTGAGTTCAAATTTTAGAATATACAATGATTAGAGGAAAAATTTATTCTATGAACCTAAACCAAAAGGCTAATCTGTTTTCATCGCTAAGATTTATTTATTTCTTATTCAGTTTTGATTCTTATAGTTCTTACCTTCTGTGTTGGTTTCCTTACATTTTGCTTGATTTTGAATCAAATTATTTCTTGATTTGCTTGACTTCAGAAATTATTTCTGGATTTGCTTGAGTTCAACGCATCGATGATTTTGCTCGACTTTGATATTCTTAATTCACAAAAAATGTTAACGCTACAATCATTGGATTTTGCAGCATTTTTATAAAATGATTAATGTAACGTGGTCGTACTGATAAACGTAACGTGATCATACTAACTTTTCTTTGTTAATTAATAAATAAAATTAAAACAAGTAAAGTTCCTGATAAATTTGTGTATGCAGAGGAAACAGAGGAACAGGAGGATAAGAAAAGAGAGGAAGTTATACCTAGAGCTACACGAAGCGATGGAGTGTTTAGAACACATATGTTCAGAAGGGTGCACCATAGTGGGGCCCTACAACGTGGAGCCAAAGAAGGAGAGAGAACCCTGCAGCCATTACTCCACGTGTCACGGCCTCCAACTTCTGATCAAACACTTCGCCACGTGTAAGAAGCGGACCAACGGCGTAGGATGTGGGCGGTGCAAGCGCATGTGGCAGCTCCTGAAGCTCCACTCCTCCATCTGCGACCATTCCGAGTGCTGCAAAGTCCCTCTCTGCCGGAAATTCAAACAGCAGTCGTCGCCAGACGACGGCAACAAGCGCAAGGACGACGCGCAGTGGAAGATGCTTGTCAGGAAAGTGGTTTCCGCAAAAGCCATGTCTTCCCTGTCTTTGAGCAATGTGAAGATGCCGGATGTGGAGGAGGAGAGGGCCATCAGACAGCGTAGGATCGGGAGCTTTAGGTTGCAGTCGGGTCGACGGCAGAGATGACGACGCAGGTACTCAACGGGGGAGGGGCTGGGATTGGGGTGGTCAAAACTGGAAACAGGGGAATGTGATTTGTAAATTATTTTTTGTTTGGGAGTAGATGAAAGCCATTGGAATAATGCATGAAAGCATTATTAAAATTAAAAAACAAAAAAACAGAAAAAGAAAAAGAAAAAAAAAAAGTAAGTACTGTTAGAAAAAAGGATGTGAAATCCGTGTACCTCCCTCCTCCTCCCATATATGCAAATGGATATTTATGTTTGTTATCGTGTGGGATTTTTTTTCTTTAAATTTTTTTTTATTATTTTGCCTTTTAATTTCCTTCGTAAATAAATAAATTATTCTACCCAAATTACCTGTTTAAAATAAAATAAAATATATAGATAAGAAATTAGTTATATTTTTCTTTTTCTTTTTTTTTTTTGTAAACTCTATTTAAATTGTATACTAGGTAGTTCAATTTATTTTTATTTAAAATTTAAAAGGAAATTGTCGGTTTATTTTACTTTTTTAGTTATCTTCCAATATTTAAAAAAATATATCACAAATTGGTATCATTTTTCTTGAAAATTTTATATTTTAATAATGTAAAAATATATTTATGCTTAGGATGAATCATAAAAGTATAATTTAATTAACGTATAAATTAATGTTAATGAACGCAAATTATTTTTATTTAATTATTAAATATCAATATTATTAATACATTTCGATATTTTTGCTGTCTTCCAATGATCAATGTTGGCAAATAAGAATGGGAAGGAAAGACAGCCGTAGAAATGGCACTCTCCCAAATTATTTTAAGGTAAAATATCTTTGTTCCCAAATTATTTTAAGGTAAAATATCTTTGTCCCCTCCAAACTTGAGCCTACTATCATTTAAGAGCGTTCATAAATTAGAGTTATATTTTTTTTCAATTAAATAATGACTAAATTAGAGTTATATTTTTTTTCAATTAAATAATGACTGAATCAGATGGTTCAAATCATTTATTTATTTGTAAAATATTTATTTATTTTTAAATATTTAATTTAAATTTGTAATTCAATTTCTTGAAAAATTACCTATCATATGATTAAAAATTATTTTTTAGATGGTTATGAAATTAAATAAAAAATATATAAATAATTATTAAGAATAATTTTTAAATTAGTAATAAATTTGAATGAGATGTTACCCAATTTAGTGGCAAATCTACTAAATTAAATTTACATTTATTCAAGTTTAACCAACTAAAACCGTATGAATTAAATTAAGTTGATCGAGTTTTTCATGTAATTAGGTTTTTATTTATTTATTTATTTATTTATTATTATTATTATTTAACAATTTGAAAAAGACAGGCGTAGGAGAGGTGGAGGCTTAGGTTTTCTCAGAATTTGGGTTCGTTCAACAACCATTTTCTTCCATCTAATCATTAATACAGTGCCAAGAACAATTAAAATATCTACCATAGTCAACAACCAAACGGCGTCGTCTTACGTTGATAACATCTTTGGCTTGTTTTAGCTATAATCAAAATCAAACTTCGAATAAAATGTTAATATAAATTAAAGTATTATAATATTGATTAAAAAAATTTAATTTAGCTCAATTGTTATAACCTAAACTAAGAAAAATACAACACATTCACAATATTGAATAAATAAAAATACAAAAATAATTAAAAAAAATATTAGTTGATTTAGTCCATTTGAACATTTTCACGCTTTCAACAGTTCATGAGCACAAGCCCAGACCATAAACTGACGGCTAAAGTTGGTAAGAATTAGATTCGGTCAGTCAATTTAATTTGTCTAATTAAATTCAATCCTAATGTTTAGTATTAAAAGAATCAACGATGCATATAAACTTCAAAATATCTTTGGATACATAAAATAAGTCGAACCTAATTCATTAATTAAGTTCTACCAATTTAGCGGTGGAATTATTAATTGAGAGAGATTTAAATCTTTATTTAGATAAGAAAATCAGCATATTAATTAAAAGAATCACAAAAAAGAGGTTAAATGAAGAAAGTTTAGATACTTAGTGGAAAAATGGAAATTATGTGTGACATTAGGTTATTAGCATTTGGCTATAAATGAGTAACATATCTTTCCTTATTTGCCAGCTGTCATTTATTATGCTGATTTTCTTCTTTATTCGGTAAATATCATTAATATTTTTTTAAAATTTTTTATTTATAGATAATATCATATCCTCAGAGCATTATTTATATTAACTATTATAAATACTGCTTCCATTGCCTTACAACCTTTATATCCCTTCTTTTATCTTTACACTTTCTACCATTTTTTTCTCTGTTCTTGTTGTTGAAGATGTTACGTAAGGCACGGATGAGCGTTCTTGTTGTCAAATGATTTTGAGATGACGGATTAGCGTTTTTATCTAATATTCGTCTTTGCATGGTTTTTAATGTTATTGGGACGGAAGTGGAGATTTCATAAGTATATAACAACTGCATCAATTAACGATTTTGCATTTATGTGAAACTTGATGTATGTAAAGAGCATGTTGAAGTTCGACACGTTGCTAAAGGCTTTCAATTGCATTAATAGACGATGATGCAACTACTACCGTCATTGTTGACAATAGGAGCTGTAGCACTGGTTTTGGGCCTGTGAATTTGACGACTTTTGGTAAGCTACAACTTCATCCTTGTTTTTTTCTAGTACGTGTTTAACGTTTGTATTGATGCTATATTCTTTCTGTGGGAGGTAAGAAACATAAACGAATGATGCTGGTAAGATTTTCGAATTTTAAATTTTTTAATATTTAAAAATTTATTAAAAAAATGATTTAATATATTATTTAATTTTTTATTTTTACTAATTTTCTTATTTTTAATTGGTGTAGAGGTAAGAGATCTGAAGTAAGAGGTCATAGATGACAATTTTATGGCCCTAGAGAATTTTGCCAAGGTCAAAGGTGACAATTTTATGGCCCGACATTTGAGCTTGGAGAATCTGCTTGATCTCAAAAGTGGACAATATCATACCATTGTGAAGAGTCGTGATTCTTGAGAAGAACAACCATTGTCCCAAAGCGGCTTCTCCTTTCAGAACTATGTTGCTACTCTAAGTTGGCCATGGAGACAATATTCAACCGTTGTGTTTACGGAGTCATTTCTAAATGACTAACCTAGACCCAACAATTTTTATGCTGAGTTCAATAATCGAGGTCCGGGTGTAGATGTGACATGCAAAGTAATAGGCATCAAAAGAGAGGCTTTTCATTTCAGAATTGCAGCATAATGGCCGATCAAGAAATAAACATAATTTCAAAGTTTTATCTTGACCATCATTGGAGAGACATTTCAACGCCCACCATTTTCAAATTTTTAGTCGCTCGTGCAAAATAGTCAACCTAGTGAACTGAGTCAGCTCTAAACTTAATATCGCATGATTACCGGAAACTGGTATACCCTTTAGACCTGTGAATTGGTCTTATAAGAGGGATTAAGAGACAATGTAAGTATCGTTTATTGAAAATTCAAACGGATAAGTTTATTGATATTGTATTAATCAATGGGTACATGGGAATGAACTATTACATTTAATGAGATTAGTCATTGCTAAAATAAGATTCAATAAATCCCATGAAGTGTAGTAACGAGACCGCCATTCACGAGGGATAGGGATATCTTCGTAATTTTCCACACACTGACTTACGTATTTTTCCATATTGGTTGTCGGCAATTGATACACGTCAATCCCCGTTTGTGTTAGCAGTATCTGCATCGACTTTTGCAAATCATTAGTTCCTCTTTCAAAGTTATCCAAACATGTTTCAAACATGTCTCTTTTTTCACCAACAAACCCTCCGGAATTGATCTCTCTTTTAAGAAACACGATATTGTCGTTGAAATTACGAATACTGTGATTCACGAAGATGGTTAGAAGACCTATCATACTTGACTTCAAATCTTCACGATGATCCGAATCAACCTCGAAAATGCACAGCTTTGAGACTCCGTTAAATTGAAGCTTGTTGCAAATATTATGGGCAAAGCTCTCGTTTGCTCTGACTAACATTGAGAGGCTGAAAAGAGACAACAAACCAAGAGTAAAAGTCATCAGAATTGGAGTGGAAGAAGACATGTTCTTCATGTTTGACAAAAATCATAGGTACATAGCGGGAATTTATAGGGTAAAACTAATGAATTCCCTAACCTTTGTTTGGAAATGTCATTAAACTCAGAAATCGATCGTTATTATTCCCATTATTAGGTTAGCAACATTTGGAAAGAATCGAGTAACATATCTTCCTCATATGACAAAGTTCATTCATATAATTAATATCATTATTTTGTTACCGTATTGTGTATCAGCTGTGGTGGATATGTTCATTTAACCTACTGGACAAGAGCCCGATAAGAATCTGCCCCGAATTTTCGGTGGAATTGTATTTAAATGTTCCTAAATGAAGAAATATTTATTTTATATATATATATTTTAAGTATTATTAAAATTTAACTTTTTAGAAATTTTATTTCATATTATTTTTTTACTTATTAAATATTATTAGATTTAGGAGAGTGAAAAGTCTTTTACGTCCTCACCCGTGGACAGCCAGCTGGCTAGCAAGAATCCTACTTTTTCTGAAAAAGGCCCATGCTTGGAACCAAACAAAGCCCATTATAGAGAAATTAGGCCCAATAATATTCCCAGTCAAAGGCCCAGAACTAGGCCCACGTAAGTAATTGAAGATTTTATTTTTTAAAATTTAATTTGTATATTTTTTTCTAGAAAATTGGTATCTTATCCTATTCCGTGAAGCATATACTTTTGAACACAAAAAAGAAAAGCTAACTGAACCATGGTTAGGATTAACCCTGGATTGGTTATTAAAATCATTGACCGAGTTTGGGAAAAGAGATTCTCTCAAAATCTACGGTTTCTTCTCCGCAACGTGGACGGTTGGATTTCCTCTCATCCTCCATATGCTTCGTTGTTAGGTTAAAATTAGGGTTGCGTTTCGATTCCATTCCACAAATTTCTTTCTGCGGAAGAATATTTCTTCTCATCTCCCTCTTCAAAGCCCCCGGAAATCTGGTTCTTCAATTCTCTTCTTCTTTTCAAGGCTCTGCTTCGTTGTGCGAGATCATGGAGATGGAGCGCATGATCGAGTTTCCTCACACACATCTCGATCGCAGGCCCCGAAAGAGGGCTCGCTTGGGCTGGGACGTTGTCCCCGAGGCCGCTAAGGTATAATCTCCGATCCTCTCTTTCAGATCTGATTTTTATGTTGATTTTGGTTTTGTAGAGCTACATCTGCTGGGTTTTTCTTTGATTAGGTATGTTTTAGTGTCGCGCACCGAGGTATAATCTTTTTGTTATTAGATTTACCTTGGTTGATTTACGTTTTTTTTAAAATTTTTTTTTCATTCAGTATTCTTGATAGGTTCTATGAGTCGAGGTTATTTTCTTGAAGTTTATTTACTGATCTGTTGTGTTAACGTATTTTTATTTTATTTGTAAGCTCAAAAGAAGATCAGGTAAGTATTGTTCTTTATTCAGATGGATGGTTAATTCCGAATTGCCTCTTCTTATTGATTATCTGTTGTTGATCCATTCCACGATTTGTTTTACTTAGGTGTCTCCCTTTATTTTCTACCTCATCCGTGTCTGTCTACCATGCATCTGGCTTATATGTATTTCTTTTTTCATTGTTCCAACAAAATCTTATAATTTCTTTTGTGTTGTACAAAATGAAGACTTTGGGTGAGGATATTAGGTTTAGGAAGGGCAAACTTTTACATGAATGGGTGACTGTGTGTAGGCTCAGGTAGGAATTTGTTGTGGACAAGAGATTGCGAATATGCCAAGCTTTGCATCTTCAAGAGCACCTTCAGATCATTCTTCTAATCCACTATTTGTTAAGGGAGTGGCACGAAATGGTTCTCCCCCCTGGCGAGAAGATGACAAAGATGGACATTACATGTTTGCGCTTGGAGAAAATTTAACTTCTCGCTGTAATTACACTTGACTATGATTAAACAAATTTTTATGCGCTATCAAAATTGATCACTGTAGAAATTTTCTCTTATAATTTAGTTCCTCATCTCATTTTTAATGTTGGATATTTCCTCAATTTTTTCTTACTCCCATAAATTGTATTTAAAATAATATCCATCATGATCACCCATGTTTATTTATTTTTGAACTGAACATTCAGACATAAGTTATGTTTTTATTTTCATAATCATTACTTGTTTAGGATGGTTAAAGGTTGGTTAGATTTTGGGAAATATCTATTTTCTTACTCTGTCAATTCTTTTTCTTCTGTGGCAGATAAAATACACAGTAAAATGGGAGAAGGTACTTTTGGACAGGTGTTGGAATGCTGGGACAGAGAAAGAAAGGAAATGGTTGCAATAAAAATTGTGCGCGGAATCAGGAAATATCGTGATGCAGCTATGATAGAAATTGAAGTGTTGCAACAGCTTGGAAAGCATGATAAAGGTGGCAACCGGTGAGTCTGTCTCTCCTTTATGCCATTGTTGTCACTCTGTGGCTTTTGTCATCTTTGTGGCTATGGTTAAATTGCTCTATTCCTTGCAGTTGTGTTCAAATACGGAACTGGTTTGACTATCGTAACCATATTTGTATTGTAAGTATAAGGCTGTTTTATCATGGATTAATTTCCCCGATTCACCAAATATGGGGAGTTAAAATTTGTGGGTGAACTTAAATGGTGTCAACAGGTGTTTGAGAAGCTTGGGCCAAGCTTATACGATTTTCTACGGAAAAACAATTATCGCTCCTTTCCCATTGACCTAGTTCGTGACATTGGCAGACAACTGTTGGAATGTGTAGCATGTGTGTAGTATTTTATTGAACCAAGTCCTTTCTTTTCCCATTCTTATTGTCCTTTTGTGTGTCACAAAACATTAACTCCACAGATTTCTTTAAGCTAAAATGATTATTTGCATCCGCTTCATGTTCCATTTTTGTAATTTCATTTAAATGGTATGATGAGTCGGTCTCCTTTTATTTTGTGTCTTGTATCCTAATAATTTCTTTGACCCTTGAACTGCAGTCATGCATGATCTACGAATGATACATACTGACTTGAAGCCAGAGAACATACTGTTGGTCTCTGCAGATTATATGAAAGTACATGACTACAAGGTACTTATAGCTTGTTCTGGATCTTGTTTGTAATCTGTATTTCTGGTGGTTCTTATTGTGAAAGACCAATTACTAGCTAAATGATGTTCTTGTTACTCATTATTTATACTTGTGTCAGAATTTTTCTCGATCACCAAGGGATAGTTCCAACTTCAAAAGAGTGCCCAAGTCAAGTTCTATTAAGGTGATTGATTTTGGCAGCACCACTTATGATCGTCAAGATCAGAATTACATTGTATCAACCCGGCATTATAGAGCTCCAGAGGTTATTCTTGGTAAGGAATTTTGATCATGTTTCATAGTTCACTTTTCGATTGTTCTGATTTGTGTTGCGTGGCATGACTTAACCACGTTTATCGTTTAGGTATTGGATGGAGTTTTCCTTGTGATATATGGAGTGTTGGTTGTATCCTTGTCGAACTGTGCTCGGTATGTGCTTCTTTTGTCTTGTAATTTGTCTATTTCAATATATTCTTCTTTTGTTTATTCATCCAAGTGTTGTATTGTGTAATTGAATTTTCAATACGAAATAATTTTTAGGGTGAAGCACTGTTTCAAACTCATGAGAACTTGGAGCACTTGGCTATGATGGAGCGGGTGCTTGGTCCATTGCCGCAAGAGATGCTGAAACGAGTAGAGTGAGTTATTTCTTATCTTTTATTTTCTTGGTTTTAAGTAGTGAAGAAGCAAAATTCTGATTATTTTGTTTGTTTGAATGTGTCCATAGTCGGCATGCTGAAAAATACGTAAGAAGAGGTAGATTAGATTGGCCGGAAGGTGCTACTTCGAGGGATAGTATCAAGGCCGTTCAAAAGCTGCTTCGTTTACCGGTTTGTATTTTTAGTAGTGGCTTATCGGTTTGATTGGACTGAGCCTTCTTGTCGCAACTTTAGACTAATTATCTTGTGAAATCGAATGCAGAACTTGATAATGCAGCATGTGGACCATTCTGCTGGGGAATTGATTCATCTCGTGCAAGGGTTGCTTCGATATGATCCCACGCATAGACTAACGGCTCGTGAAGCCCTAAGGCACCCCTTCTTTACAAGGGATCCCTTGAGGAGATAGTAGCTGTGCTGTGTTTAATTAACCAACTGGTATTTGGGTTTCTTTTTAAACACTCACAACGTCTTCATGCAACTGTACAGCTGCGTATCTGTTGATCGATGATCGTGATGTGCCTTTGTATGGCTCTAAGAGACCGAGTATTTTGCCGTGATGTTGTAAATAGATACGCTTACTCCTATCAGAGGCTTGCAATGCAAGCACTATTTGTGCTTAATTGCAGTTCAGTTGATTACTAATGTTTTAACTTGTTTAGAAGAATATACACTAACATTTTATGACATTTGCTGTCCATTTCTTCAAGATTATCATAAAAAACTATTGGAATTGTGATACATAATATTATAGGGTGATGATGTTATTAATTTTTATGAGTTACTATCGTGAAAATGTATCCTAGAAACGTTAATAGAAACTTATACGCATGAAATTGTTAATTTTGTATAGAAAGTACTGTTCATAAAGGCTTGCTCATATTTGCAATTTTGTCTATTTAGAGGTTTTTATGTTCTTAACCATGCGACTTGGTAACCAATTAGCTCCCTTGGTGAGAAGATATTAAATATTTCACTTCAAAGCAACATTCTTGTTTTTATTTGACCTACTTGGATCTCCACTGATATACAACATTACCATCAATTCTACTATCTTTTATAAGTTCTACTAACATGGGTCTCTAACTGAATATAATTTCTACTGAATTTCTATACTGATTTAGTGAAAGGGCGTGAATGCAAATATCTAAAGGGCAAACACAAATAATTTAGCGATTCTTTCCAAAGGGCTGCAAATGCAAATAAAAGACATCTCTCGGAAGCGATTCTTTCCAAAGGGCGTGAATGCAAATATCTAAAGGGCGAATGCAAATAATTTAGCGATTCTTTCCAAAGGGCGGCGAATGCAAATAAAAGACATCTCTCGGATTCCAAAGGGCGGCGAATGCAAATAAAAGACATCTCTCGGATTCCAAAGGGCGGCGAATGCAAATAAAAGACATCTCTCGGATTCCAAAACTTGATTTAGCGATTCTTTCCAAAGGGTGTGAATGCAAATATCCAAAGGGCGAATGCAAATAAAAGACATCTCCAAGGGTGTGAATGCAAATATCCAAAGGGCGAATGCAAATAAAAGACATCTCCCGGATAAGCTTTGTGAGTAAAAGAAGAGACATTTGTCGATAAGGATCGGTATAAATTGAATACAAATTAACTTTAGCTTGTTTGACTCACTTAGTGTTTGGAAGTAAATGTGGATCCAACTATAGAGCTAGCTTGTTTGACTCACTTAGTGTTTGGAAGTAAATGTGGATCCAACTATAGAGCGGTTTGGAAGTAAATGTGGATCCAACTATAGAGCTTTATAGCACCGACAAAATCTTTTTAAAAAAATTTAAAGAATTCTTATTTTATTGTTAGAATATCAGAGTAATTGAGAAATTTGAGTGTTAATGATAGTGTTTTCCTGGTAAGGTGTGAATTATTTGGTGTCTTTTAGCATTTAAAGAACATTACATGAAATTGAAATTGTGGAAAGATTATCCATTTTTTGAATGAAGTATACGCCTCGAAAGCATCAGTTGGGTTCTCTAATAAGTTACCTTCCAAAACAATGAATTTGATCGCTTTCATTCAACAAATTAAAACCCATTCTCTTTGTCTTATCTTCCATAACCAGCAAATCATTCCCTCGTAAATCTATATATTTATGGCCATTCTTAACAAATAAAGTATAGGTTTGGTGAAATAATTAAGACGTTATAATCTCCATCTAAACATGAGAGGTGAGGATTACATGAGAGGTTTCAATCGAGTCGTGAATAAAAACAAAATGCTTTAAAATTTTAGCACCAAACTCTACTATCTTAAAACAAATGTCATATATTTGCAACAAAAAAAGTTAGATGTTCGAATTTCTACCGTTTAAAATGTTTATTTAGTTGGAATATAGTTTCACATTGAAAAGCTTAACCTAAACATAAGATATGTGATACTCGAGTAAAGAAGAGGTACATGAATGAACTAGGACCATATTCCAATGAGAGGAATTATGAAGATAGGACAGTTAAGAAAAACTTAAAAGAATCGAAAGTCACAACCTATATCAATAAGATGCATCTTCTTTTCGATAACCCAATCACATGAACTCCATGATTAAACGTGCTTTACTTTAAACAATTCTATGTTGGGTGACACCATATAAATTTTTCTTGAATACATGTGAGCGACGAGAAAACATACAAAAAAAAAAAAAAAAAAAAAAAGCTTGTATTAGTGAGTAGAGATAGTCTTCACCCTTAGAAGCTAAGAGAAAGTAATGCGATCATGTCACAAGAAAAATAGGAGAATGTCGGGACAATCAAGTTCCAAATTTAAAATTTGAATCTTGAACCTGAGACGTTATAGTTTTGCTCATAAATATTTACTTCACGTTATTAACTAAAATGAAAAAAAAAAAAAAAAAAAAAAATTTACCCATCAATCCATTTTTACCCCAAACTTAGTAGATTTATTGGTTCCAAAGTTACCATATAAATTAGAAAATGACACACTTATCGCGATGTATGGGTAAAAATTTGGATTATTTAGCATGCGGTGGCGCCGCCGGAGTTGGGAAATGAATCGGCCTAATCTCTCTGCTGTCCTCGCCGCCTCATCTCCACCGATGCCCCCATTATCATATATAAATACAATTCATTTTTCCCCCTTTTGAACAATCATGCAATGAACTAAGATCATGATTTATCTTTCTCATTTAGATAACTTACAACATCCATATCTTTTTTTTTCTCAAAATAAAATTTATAAAGTGAGGCCGATGATGATACGTAACGAGTCAAAACGAACAATATCTACTCGTGGTTTGCTTGGACCATTACAAATTGTATCAAAAGCCAAACACCAAGCGGGGTGCTAACGAGGACATTTACCCTTCAAGGAGTGGACTGTGAGATCCCACCTAAGCTAGAGTGGAAAACAAAGCACTCCTTCTAATAGACACGTTTTAAAACTGTGAGGCTGATGATGATATGTAACAAGCCAAAAAGATCGTTTACCAACAAGATGTGATGGTATCAAAAGCCAAACACTAGACGATGTGCCAACAAGAACGCTGGCTCCCAATAGGTGAATTGTGAGATCTCCCATTGGTTGGAGGAGGAAATGAAACATTCCTTATAAGGGTGTGGAACCTAGTAGACACATTTTAAAACCGTGAGGCTGATAACGATATGCAACAGGTCAGGTTTTGAATCTAATAGATCCTAAAGGTTTATGTTTAATAGGTCAATGAACTTTAAAGGTACCGGAATGTCCTTAAACATACGCATCAGATAGAGTTGAAAGTTGAGAGATCAAACAGATATAAAACTACACGATCGAGATAACGTTTTTGTCTCCCTCCCGCCATTATAAATATAGCATAGGGGTAGTACCATACCCTATAGAGAATCAATGGATCCAATATCCCACAAAAATGTTCATCAACTTCTGCAACAAATCACTCAAGCTCCTCTTCCTCTCTTCCTCTTCCTCTTCCTCTTCCTCTTCCTACTTTCACTCAAACTCTTCTCCACCAAAAGCACCAAAGCCTTACCACCATCACCACCACAGCTTCCAATAATTGGCAACCTCCACCAGCTAGGCAGCCTCCCACACCGCTCAGTGGCATCTCTGTCAGACAAATATGGCCCTCTCATGCTCCTCAAGCTCGGCCAAACCCCAACCCTCGTCGTCTCATCCGCAAAGCTAGCTAGAGAAGTCATGAAGTCCCATGACACCATCTTCTCAAACAGATACCAAAACAGAGCTGCACAATCCTTAATCTATGGATGCCGTGATGTGGCCTTTGCTTCCTATGGAGAGCAATGGAGACAAGCTAGAAAGCTCTGTGTTTTGGAGCTTTTGAGTGCCAAAAGAGTCGAGTCTTTTCAATATGTGAGAGATGAGGAAGTTGGTGAGCTTGTGAAGAAGATTCGTAAAGGTTGTGGCTTTGGAGATTCAGGGGTGAATCTTAATCAGCTTTTGATGTCAACTTCGAATAATATTGTGTCGAGATGCGTTTTGGGAGAGAAATTTGAGAATGGGAGTGGGTTTGGAGATGTGACGAGGAAGGTTATGGTGTTGTTGTCGGCGTTTTGTGTTGGTGATGCGTTGCCTTGGCTTGGATGGGTTGATGCGGTGAGGGGGTTCAATCGGGAACTCAAGAACACTTTTGAAGCGTTGGATGGGCTGTTTGATAGAGTTATTGATGAACATAGAGAGAAGATGAAGAACAGTGATCGATCTGGGGAGATGGATTTTGTTGATATCATTCTGCAATTGCAACAACGGGATACTCTTGATTATCGTTTCTCTATGAACGATTACAAAGCAATTTTACTGGTTTTGTTCCTCTCCTCTCCCTCTCTTACATCTCCTATCCCTCTCCCTCTCTTGCATAGCCATTGTCGTAACAATTCAAGCTCACGATTAAGGTTTTTCCTCAAAATTTTAAAACGTGTCTCCAAAGAAAGGATTCCACATCATTATAAGAATGTTTCGTCCATCTCTCCCATTAATATGAGATCTCATGATAAGGGATGTGAACGAAACATTTCTTATAAGGGTGTGGTAACTATTCTCTAGTATGACGCGTTTTAAAACATCGAGGGGAGTCAAAAGAGGACAATACTGGTTCCTCTCTCTTTCTCTCTATTACATAGCCACACACTCTTAGAGACACCGAATTCTAGAGGTGTTGAGGTGTTCTGTAATAACTCAAGCCCACAATTAGCTGATATTGTTTTTTTTGGGCTTTTTCTTTTGAGCTTCCCCTCAAAGTTTTAAAACGTGTCCGCTAGGAAAGGGTTTCCACACTCTTATAAGAAATGTTTCGTTTCTCTCTCCAACTGATGTGGGATCTCATAGTAGTGGAACGAAACATTTCTTATAAGGATGTGAAATTTTTTTCTTAGTAGACGCGTTTTAAAATCTTAAGGGGAAGTTTGAAAGGAAAAGTTTAAAGAGGACAATATTTGCTAGCGGTGAGTTTGAGGGGTTGTAGTTTATGATTTTCGTAATAATTTGTCAAGTGGTGTCAAATTGCAGGATATGTTTGTTGGAGGAACCGACACGACAGCAACAGGTTTGGAATGGGCAATGGCTGAGCTGATGAGAAACCCAACAGCCATGAAAAAGGTTCAAGAAGAGGTCAGGACAGTAACGGGAAAAAAACCAAAGATTGAAGCGGAAGACATTCAAAAGATGAAGTACATGCAGTGTGTTATAAAAGAGTCTCTAAGACTCCACCCACCAGTTCCTCTGTTGGTGCCCCGACAGACAATGGGAACTGTGAACCTTGAAGGCTACGAAATTCCACCAAAAACTAGCGTTTGGGTCAATGCTTGGGCAATTCAAAGAGACCCCAAAAGCTGGGAAAACCCAAATGAGTTCATCCCAGAGAGATTCATGGAACCAAACTCTGTTGATTTCAAAGGCCAAGACTTTGAGTTCGTTCCATTTGGGAGTGGAAGAAGGAAGTGCATTGGAATGTCGTTTGGGTTGGCTGCTTTTGAATCTGTGTTGGCTAATCTTCTTTATTGGTTTGATTGGAAGCTGCCGGCCGGGGAGCCATTGGATATGACTGAAGAACATGGGCTCTCAGTGTTCATGAAACATCCTCTCAGTCTTGTCCCAATTCCACGCACTGTGTAATATTTGACTATTTCGTTAATGGTTATGAGTGAGTGAGTGAGTGAGTATCATTAATAATGTGTATATGAAGTTCTGTAAGAACTACCATATGGTTTGCTTATGAAGTTGCGGTGTAAAATAGTTTTAGGAAAGATGATGTCTTCCATATTTTTACTTGATGTTTAAAATATCATTTACACATCGTCGTCACGCTCACGATTTTAAAATGCATCTATTAGGGAGAAGTTTTCACTCCTTTCCCTTTCTAATAAATGTGGGATCTCATCATCCACCTCCTTAAGGGCCAGTGTCCTCGCTGAAACACCGTCCAAAGTTTCCACACCCTTATAAGGAGTGTTTCGTTCTCCTCTCCAACCGATGTGAGACCTCATAATCTACCCAAGCCAGCGTCCTCGCTGGCATACTACCCAGTATCTGGCTCTGATACCACTTGTAACAGCCTAAGGCCATTGCGAGTAGATATTGTTCTCTTTGAGCTTTCCGTTTTGGACTTCTTTCAAGATTTTTAAAACGTGTCTACTGTGGGAGGATCTAAATTCTTACAAATGATGTAAATTCTTACAAATGATGCTTTGTATTCCCCCCGAATCGGGGTGGGATCTCACAAGTGCATGTAGCAATAATTCATAGAACAACACATGCATACAAACATTAAGAACGGTAGTTATCCAATATGAAAGTGCCTTACCTTAAATCAAGAAGAAACAATATGCTACACTGTTCCAAACCTTATCACACCAGCAATTAGTTGAAAATTCCTAGCAAAATACCATAAATTAGCCACATCGAATGTAATTTACGCTTAAAACAAGAAAAATCAGGTAAACTGACCTTAAAAATCAAGCTAGGAGAAAAATCTAGAAGGGACATCAAATGGAAGCACAACCGACAAACTAGAAGGAGACAACAAACTTATCACTGGTCGGTTCTTGATGCTGAAGTCAAGTCGAAGCTGGATTAAAGGATCTTAAACTTAGGATAAACATTAGTTGCAGGAAGACGAAGCTGGAAGATTACCATAATAAAGAACAAAAGAATGGATCGAACCTCAAATTTTCAACATTGGAAGAGGCAACAATTTCAATATGGAGAAGCCATTCACTTCAATCCCATCTCTATTTCTTTTTGCCTTTTCTTCTTCTTCCTCCTCCTTTTGCTTAAGCTGTTCAGAGGCAAAAAACAAAGCATCAATTTCCCTCCTTCACCACCCAAACTGCCAATCATCGGAAACCTTCACCAATTAGGAACCTTGCCGCACCAATCTTTGGCGTCTCTTTCGAAGAAATATGGGCCTCTCATGCTCCTAAAGTTAGGCCAGACCCCAACTCTGGTGGTTTCATCAGCAAAAATGGCTAGAGAAGTAATGAAGACCCATGACCTCAAATTCTCCAACAGACCCAAAACTACAGCCACTAATCTCTTGTTCTACGGATGCCAAGACATGGGTTTTGCCCCATATGGAGCGTACTGGAGACAAGCCAGAAAAATGTGCGTTCTTGAGCTTTTTAGCTTCAAAAGAGTGGAGTCCTTTCAGTATATCAGAGGTGAAGAAGTCGGTGTTCTTATCAGTAGGATTCATAAGGCTTGTGCTGGCGGTGAGGTTGTGAATCTCAGCAAGTTATTCCTTCAAATCTCAAACAATATAGTGTCCAGATGCGTTATGGGAAAGAAGTTTGAGGATGAAAATGGGAACAATAGATTTCGAGACGTATCAAGAAGGGTAATCGAGCTACTCTCAGCGTTTTGTGTGGCAGATTTCTTCCCTGCTTTCGGATGGGTTGATGTAGTTAGAGGGTTCATTGGGGAACTGAAAACAATTTCTAGAACAATGGATGAATTCTTGGATAGGGTAATTGAAGAGCACAAGACAGAGTTAAGAACCGGTAAACCTGATGATAAAAGGGATTTCTTGGATATTATGCTGCAGCTCAACCAAGATATCATGCTCGACTATCATTTCACTCCGGACAACCTCAAAGCCATATTACAGGTTTCTCTGTCTCTGTTTCTCTCTTAGTTACTTTTACTCCTTCGACTAGCAATTGAAAATAGGATGAACATACCGAAATTCAATATGGCTGTCGGAATTGTAGGACATGTTCGCCGGTGGGAGTGACACATCTGCAACAGCATTGGAATGGGCAATGGCAGAGCTGATTAGAAACCCGAACACCTTGAAGAAAGTTCAAGAAGAGATCAGAACAATAGTTGGAAAGAAGCCAAAAATTGAAATGAATGACATTAGCAAAATGGAGTACATGAAATGTGTGATAAAAGAATCTCTAAGACTACACCCACCAATTCCTCTGCTTGTGCCACGAGAAACATCAGACGTCGTCGACATCGAAGGCTACCATGTGGCATCAGGAACCAGTGTCTTCGTGAATGCTTGGGCAATCCAAAGAGACCCCACAATCTGGGAAAGGCCAAACGAGTTCATCCCAGAGAGATTCATGGAGAAAAATTGTGCTGACTTCAAAGGCTTAGATTTTGAGTTCATACCATTTGGAAGTGGAAGAAGGAAGTGCCCTGGATTGTCGTTTGCGCTTGCTTCTTTTGAATGTGTGTTGGCCAACCTTCTCTATTGGTTTGATTGGAAGTTGCCTGAGGACATGGCGGGAGAATTGTTGGACATGAGTGAACTCCATGGAATCACTGTTCGCAAGAAGATTCCTCTCCATCTCACCCCATTACCATTGTAGTCTAATGGAATATCATTTGCAATTGCTTCCTTTCAACAAATCTTCTCTACTGGTTCGCTTGGAAGCTTCCTGTGTTGGACGTTGAAGAAGAAAATGGATTCCCTGTTTGCAAGAAAATCCCCCTGCATCTCAAGTCAGTACCATGTAACTAGTAAAATAAAGTAAATTCTAACGAGGGATCGAAATATCAAGTCGAATACATTATATATATATTCTATAATTCTTTTAATGTTGGTAGAATAAATTTAGATATTTTAGGAATAGATTGACTCTTGTTGACTCTGACAATTCCGAAGATAGTGTCGACGAAAAAATTGGACCGAAAAATTAACGGAAGTAAAAGGAGAGAGAGTGAGAGATTGGCTGATATGGGTGAAGACTAGATGTTTTTATTTTACTTTAGTTGAACGGTTTAAATAACAAATCTAATTACAAAAATACAAAAACCAATTATACAAAACAGAGGAAGTGGACGAAGACTTCGCCCAGCCAAAACAATGGCTCCTAGAATCACGCTTCTCCATTCACGTGAATTCAGATGTAACTAAATAAGGAATGACTTTTATTTAACAATCTCTCCCTAAAAGCTGTACCTTATTATTTGAACTCCGATCTTTGAGCGTAGTTCTTCGAATTTTACCCGCGCCAGGGACTTGGTGAAAATGTCTCCAAGTTGTTCCTCTGTTCGGATGAAATCAATCTTGATGAGCCCTCGATCTGCACATTCTCGAATGTAGTGGAATCTGATTTCTATGTGCTTGCTCCGGTCGTGCAAAACTGGATTTTTGATCAGGGAGATCGTAGCTTTGTTGTCTACGTATAATATTGGTGGATCGCTTTCTCTCCCGATGAGTTCTTCCATGAGTCGTGCAAGCCAGATCCCTTGTGTTGCTGCCATCGAAGCGGCGATGTATTCTGCTTCGCAGGAAGACAAAGCAACCACCTTCTGTTTTGTTGATTGCCAGCAGATCGCGCCGCCTGAGAGAAAGTAGATCA
This sequence comes from Cucurbita pepo subsp. pepo, assembly GCF_057944985.1. Lineage (NCBI taxonomy): Eukaryota > Viridiplantae > Streptophyta > Magnoliopsida > Cucurbitales > Cucurbitaceae > Cucurbita > Cucurbita pepo. Next base: position 1,939,096 of record NC_141817.1, read on the forward strand.
TTCCGCTGGTGCTCTTACGATCATCAACGTCACCGGCCATGTCACTATCACTGTAGCCGACCAGCTTGAGTTTCTCCTTTCCGCTCCCTGCATAATATCTCACACCCCAGCCTCTGGTTCCGGCTACATAGCGCAGGATGCGCTTGACAGCCACTAGATGCTCCTCCCTAGGTGCTTCCATAAACCTGCTCACATAGCTAACAGAATAAGCAAGATCAGGACGAGAGTTTACCAGATAGCGCAGACTCCCGACAATGCTGCGGTAATTGGTGGAGTCGACTGTCGTCTTAGTGCCGGCCTTCCTTAGTCGAAGTCGGGCCTCCATTGGCGTCCTGGTAGGATTACTGTCCACAAGCCCAGTTGTGTCCAGCAGCTTCCTCGCGTATGCACTTTGGCAGATGGAGATACCGGAAGAGTTCTGTTGCACTTCAATGCCGAGGTAGTAGCTGAGCACACCGAGATCGCTCATCTCAAAGTTTTTCGACATCTCCTTCTTGAACCTTCCGAGGACTCCCACGTCGCCTCCAGTGATTATGAGGTCGTCGACGTACACTCCCACGATCAGTCGCTTTTTGCCATGGCCGTACGTGTACATGCCATGCTCAGAGGCACAACGTTTGAAATTCAGTGACAGTAGGGTACTGTCGAGCTTCGCGTTCCAGGCTCGTGGGGCTTGTCGAAGCCCGTAGAGTGCTTTGTGCAGACGCAGTACCTTATTGGGGTTGTCGTTATCCAGGAAGCCAGGTGGTTGTCGAACATAGACGGTCTCCTTCAACTCTCCGTTAAGGAAAGCAGACTTTACGTCCATATGGTGAACCTCCCAAGAGTGATGTGCTGCAATTGCCAGCAAGAAACGAACGGATTCTAACCTTGCTACTGGCGCAAATACCTCTTCGAAGTCCACTCCTTGCTTCTGGACGTAGCCCTTCGCCACCAGACGAGCCTTGTGCTTCACAACTTCTCCTTTTTCGTTGCGCTTCAGTTTGAAGACCCATTTGAGCCCTATGGCTCGGTGTCCCGGTGGCATATCCTCTAGACTCCACGTCTGGTTCTGAGTGATGGATGTCATCTCATCCTGCATTGCCTTCCGCCAGCACGGGTTCTTTTCTGCTTCGGCGAAGGTGTTTGGTTCATCTGCACTGACGGCATGTAGTTCGGCCACTTCTTCGAGCTCGCGCGCTGCTAGTCCAGGTGGTTCACCTCCTCCCACTAGGTCATCCATCCTCCGGTACCTAGCCTCCAGATCAGTATCGTGATCTGCATCCAGCGTCGAATCTGCAGTCCGTGGTGTTGCGAATTCCACTGGTTCAGATGGTGCACATGCTGGCGGCGGTGACGTCTCCTGATGCTGGGCTCCTCCTTCTTCAGGCTCGGTGACGAGGTACTCCACCGTGAATTGATTTGGATTACGGTCTGCCTCGATCACGTCATTACACTGCCAGAAGGTGTTTTCGTCGAAGACGACGTCACGAGACACGTTAGCTCGCCCCCCTACAGGATCATAGAGTCTGTACGCCTTGCTCCCGGGTTCGTAGCCGATGAAGACGACCTTCAGCCCCCTGGGATCGAGCTTGGCGAGATGGGGACGTGTTACCTTCATGTATGCGACGCAGCCGAACACGCGAAAATGATGTACTGTTGGTTTTTTGTTGTACCAGGCCTCATATGGCGTCTTCCCGTCGAGGCTTCGGGTTGGTGACCGATTGAAGAGATAGACAGCCGTCATTACTGTCTCTCCCCAGAATCTCCCAGGCATCCCGGCCGTCACCAACAATGACCTCGCTGTCCCGACAATGGTCTGATTTCGGCGCTCTACCACTCTGTTCTGTTGGGGGGAGTAGGGCGCCGTTAGGTGCCGTTGTATGCCGATCTCGTCGCAGTACTTACTGAAACTTGCCGAGGTGAATTCTCCGCCTCGGTCTGTGCGCAGCACTCGCATCTTCTTCTCACATTCGGCCTCCGCTCGCACTTTAATGTGCTTAACCGCCTCACTTTTCGCTTGCAGCAGAGTCAGCCACATGAAGCGGCTTTTGTCATCGACTAACAGGAGGAAGAGACTCTTACCGCCTGGGGTCGCCGGCTTGATGGGCCCGCAGATATCGCCGTGTACAAGCTCCAACGGCTCATCGGCTCGGTAGGCTGTTCGAGACGGAAAGGGTGTGCGCCTCTGTTTGCCGATGAGGCACCCGTCGCACAGCTTGTTCACGCCTTTGATTTCTGGCAAGCCGGGCACCAACTCCTTCTGTAGCTTTTCTAGGGCAGGAAAGTTTAAGTGTCCGTACCTTGCGTGCCACCTCCAAGATACCTCTTCGGTCTTGGCCGAGAGGCTAACGGGTTGGTCTATCTCTAACTCCAGGATGTAAAGGCGGTTTGTCCTGCGCCTTGCCTGCGTGAGCAGCCGTCGTTGATTATCGCAGATTTTGAGTAGTCCGCGCTCGATGGAAATGAAGCACAACCTGTCTCATCGAGTTGACCCAGGCTCACAAGGTTAGCCTTGAGCCTCGGGATGAAGTAGACGTCGGTCAGCTTGCGATGCTTGCCTCCCTTACTGACGAACAGAATGGTGCCGAGCCCTTCGATTTCGACGACGGAGCCGTCGCCGAATTTCACCGTCCCACGAATCCCCGAGTCGAGCTTGGAGAATGCAGATCTAGCCCCGGTCATATGGTTTGTTGCCCCTGTGTCAAGGATCCATTGCCGGTGCTCGTGTTGCTCGTCCCTCGCGCCGATCTGAGCGAACACTCGCTCCTCCTCCAGTTGAATTGGCTCCCCAGCTGGTGCCATCTTTGCTACGCCCAACTGGAGCTCTTTCTTGGGTTCAACATCGTCGTCGGATTTGGAATCGAAGGGGACGCATGCAGTTACCATGAAGAGAGCTGGCAATTTCTGCTCAGGTGTCCTCTCTTCCCACAGTTCGAGCATTGGATCGGCCTGCCATTGGTCGACTCCTTTTTTTGATTCCCATCTTTCCCGCGCGTGCGCCCGTGGGACATCCATGGCTTCTTACCGCCTTTGCGGCTAGAGGAGGACCCGTTGCTCTCACCGGTGTTGTCGCGGAGCTTTAGGCGTGCAAGCCATTCCTCCTCCGTGAGGAGTAGACGGCCCTCCTTGTCAACAGCTGAAGTGGTATTCTTCTTCCGCTGCTCGACGTTACGTAGTCTTCCGGTCACCTCTTCCACTGTTAGGTCGTTCACGTCAAGCAATGTCTCGATTGAAATCGCAACTTGCTCGAGGTGATCGGGGACGACCTGCAACATCTTCTTCATTCTTCCGCTGCTCGACGTTACGTAGTCTTCCGGTCACCTCTTCCACTGTTAGGTCGTTCACGTCAAGCAATGTCTCGATTGAAATCGCAACTTGCTCGAGGTGATCGGGGACGACCTGCAACATCTTCTTCATTCTTCCGCTGCTCGACGTTACGTAGTCTTCCGGTCACCTCTTCCACTGTTAGGTCGTTCACGTCAAGCAATGTCTCGATTGAAATCGCAACTTGCTCGAGGTGATCGGGGACGACCTGCAACATCTTCTTCATTCTTCCGCTGCTCGACGTTACGTAGTCTTCCGGTCACCTCTTCCACTGTTAGGTCGTTCACGTCAAGCAATGTCTCGATTGAAATCGCAACTTGCTCGAGGTGATCGGGGACGACCTGCAACATCTTCTTCACGATTTCTGTCTCGCTGATGCCACCACCCGATCGGGGACGACCTGCAACATCTTCTTCACGATTTCTGTCTCGCTGATGCCACCACCGAGGGTGGTGATGCTGTTGGCGAGCCCCGTGATCCGCATTGAAAAATAATCGACGGATTCGCCGTCCTTAAAGCGCCGATTCTGCGGTGCGCTTGGTGGAAAGAGAAGCCAGCATCTCTGGGGGCACAGATCATAATATGGCGGCAAACGCCAGCCGATCCTCCCGGTACTCGATTGTTTCTCCTTCCTCTGGCTCGACAGCGTGCCCATAACCCGTCAACATCGGGTACTGAACGACTCCTCTGGCTCGACAGCGTGCCATAACCCGTCAACATCGGGTACTGAACGACGGCAGTCGTTGTCTCCTTGATCACTCGCTCAACGACAACTCGACGCCGGCACTTGACGGCGGCGTGGAGGAGTGAGCGAGTCTGCTCGAGATGGACCCCACGATGTGCTTATTTTCGACCTTTGCATTTTCTTCTACTCGAACCTGAGACCTGTGTGTTGTTAGGTCGACACTTGGCTCTTCTGTGATGGTATACTACCGATCGCTTCAACGAGGCTCTGATACCACTTGTTGACTGGAAGACAGTGTCGACGAAAAAATTGGCCGAAGGTTTCTAACGAAAAATTAACGGAAGTAAAAGGAGAGAGAGTGAGAGATTCGCTGATATTGCCGAAGACTCGATGTTTTTATTTTACTTCAGTAACGGTTTAAATAACAAATCTAATTAAAAAAATAGAAAAACCAATTATAGGAAGTGGATGAAGACTTCGCCCAAATTGACAAAACAATGGCTCCTAGAATCCCGTGAATTCAGATGTAACTAAATAAGGAATGACTTTTATTTAACAACTCTCACTTACTCTACATATCTATCTACCTTACTAAGTTTCATCATAAGAAATATCAATCAGTCTCGCAAGTGTTTCTCATAAAAAGTTGTGTTCAACAATCTCGTACCATAGCGAAACATTAAGCTGTGTGTCAGCGAGGATACTGGACCCTCAAGGGGGTGGATTGTGAGATTCCACATTGGTTGGAAAGGAGAATGAAACATTCCTTACAAGAGTGCAAAGACCTCTTCTTAATCGACGCGTTTTAAAAACTTAAGGCTAACAGGGCTAACAACAACACGTAACGAACTAAAATGGACAATATCTACTAGCGGTGGACTTGCTTACCTAACACAAATATAAGATTTTGTGTTTCCACCGCCTTGCTTAGTTGTTATTCTCAATAGATTACACTACAAGGAACAGCTAGCACTCGGCAAGTCCAAACCGACACTGACTGATTATTTAAATCGAGGGGTGTGACACATTTTGTAATATTTAAATCGTAGAATGAAGATTTAATAATATAAATGACCCACAACGCAGATTCCAATAATGGGTAATTATTTTATTCTTCTGGGTTTGTAGGGTTGAACTTGCTAAATGTTTCTGGAAACATGGGCAGGATAATATATGCTTAACTAATCCATAAAAGAAGATGGATCTAAGATCACAATTAGAGCAGCAGAGGCAGAGTCAACAACTTGACAATCATATGGATCAGTTCAATCTTTTGAATTGCTCTCTATTTTTCCTACTGTTCTTCATTTTTCTCAAGTTGTTTAGAGTAAAAAAAGTGAACTTACCTCCATCACCACCGAAGCTACCAATACTTGGAAACCTTCATCAGCTGGGCAGGTATCCCCATCGATCGCTGCAAGAACTCTCCAAAAAGTATGGTTCTCTCATGTTTCTGCGACTGGGATTGATTCCAACTCTTGTGGTTTCCTCAGCTGATATTGTCAGAGAGATCTTTAAGAATCATGATATCAGTTTTTCTAACAGGCCCAAATCAACCGCTGCCAATTTGTTCTTCTATGGATACAAAGATGTGGGGTTTTCTCCATATGGGGAATACTGGAGAGGATTAAAAAAGATTTGCACTCTTGAACTTCTAAGTCAGAGAAGAGTGCATGAATTTCAGTATGTGAGGGAAGAAGAAGTTGAAATCTTGGTGAATAAGGTACATAAAGCAAGTTCTTCAGGTTTATCTGTAAATCTTAGTGAGTTGATTACCTCAACCTCAAACAACATAGTTTCAAGATGCATATTTGGAGAGAAATTTGAAGATGAAAATGGAAAGAGCAGATTTGGTGAACTAACAAGAAGGATGGCTAAGTTAGTTGTGGCTTTTAGTGTGGGAGATTTTTACCCTGCTTTTGGATGGATTGACAATATCACAGGCTTAATTGGGCAATTGAAAGAAACATCTCAAGCTCTAGATACTTTTCTTGAACAGTTGATTGAAGAACACAAGACAAAGAAGAATGGCGATTTTCAAGGCGACAGTGAAGAAGATTTTGTGGATATTCTTCTTCAAGTTCAGCAGAAGGATGATCTCGGTTTCGAATTCACTCAAGAAAGTTTAAAATCAGTGTTAGAGGTCTTTTTCTTTCCTACACGCACACAAACAACTCACACAGACATTTTATCAAACAGTTAGTGTTCATTCTAGCTCTATTATTGTTTCAGGATATGTTCATAGCTGGAACGGATACGACGGCATCAGTATTGGAATGGGCGATTGCAGAGCTAGCAAGAAATCCAACAATAATGAAGAAAGCACAACAAGAAATCAGAGAAGTGGTGGGCAAAAAATCAAAGATAGATAGCGATGATATCGTTAAAATGGAATACCTTAAAAGTGTTATCAAAGAATCACTTAGGGTTCATCCACCTGCTCCTCTGTTATTACCTCGAGAAACATCTGAAATGGTGAAGCTGGGAGGATACTGTATTCCATCAAAGACCAGAGTGTTCTTCAATGTTTGGGCGATTCAAAGGGACCCAAAAATCTGGGAGAATCCAGAGGAGTTCATCCCGGAGAGATTTATGAACAACCCAGTTGATTTCAAAGGACAAGAGTGCCATTTCCTCCCATTTGGTGGCGGGAGAAGAATCTGTCCAGGGATGAATTTCGCTTTTGCATCGATCGAATATGTGTTGGCTAACCTTCTACACTCCTTTGATTGGAAGCTGCCTGATGACAGTATGATGGCTCAAGACGTGGACATGAGTGAAGATATGGGGCTCGCTCTCATCAAGAAGCATCCCCTTGTTCTTAAGCCAGTAACATGTTCAACTTAATCTACAATTTGTGACTGTGATGTTGCACGCTAATCACTGTAATCTGGTCTCTGATTGTGTTTTATTTTGTTAATCCTGTTCCTTTGTAGGCTACCAGCTCAAGATCATCGAACAAACTGTTCCTGTTTGTATCCAATCTCCTTCCTTTGTCACAAAAATTAATAACAAATCATCATAGTATGATGATACATTTGATTCTCATAGAGCATATGAACTCGTGATCCAAGCAACGAGTTTACCAATTCAATCAAATTTTTATGATTAAAAAAGATTTTAATTAATTTTTTAGAAAGGACTTTCCTTCCCGAGGCCTACCAGACATGGGAAGGCCACGACAGAATCGTGACAGAAGGCGACGGAAAGCCAGAGGGCGGCTGATGCCAATGGCGGTGGGCCAATGTTCCATTTATGATAGCAATTCGTTTCGCATTTTTCAGCCATCGCTTTCATTCTCCATTTTCATGGCGGCTGTTTCTCTTCTCTATTGAGCCGTTTTTCTAGATTCCGTCCTCTCCTCAACTTCGCAGCCGTTCCCTGTTAATCCATACACTTTCTCGTTCTCTATATCTCTGTTCATCATTCGCACGATTAGCTTCAAATAACAAGTTCAATTCTGAATATTACAGATTAAATCGGCTAAGAAAACCAGTGGAGCAGCCATTATCATCATCTACGTATCGCGATTTCTACCTTGCATTTAATTGATTGGCTCTGCTCGCTTCGCCTCTCCCTCTCTTTCCTTGTCAGATTTTGCCTGCGCTGCGCTCGAGGATCACGCTTTAATGCCCACTACTAATTGACCGCTTGCTCTTTGTTCCTCTCTCATTCTACCTTCTTTGCATTTCGCGACCGTCTTGTTAGTTCCCTTCTTGCAATGGAGTTCTCTGCGATTATGGCAAGTGGAGCTACCTCTTCTTCTGTTGTCTCTCTTTGCTGGAAACCTAATTCTAAGTGTACCGATTTCAAGTTTCTAGCTCAGAAGGCTCCCATATCGTTATTCGAGACCTTTAAATCTGTTCAATCGCCTCAACTTGATACCAATCCACTGAAATCCAGTACCCGAAGCATCAACTCTGGATTCTCATGCTCTGCTGCGACCCTATCTCCCTCGTCTACCACCGAGCTCGTCCCTTTTAAGCTACAGCGCCTGATTGAGGAATTCGAGTCCATATCCGAGCCGATTGATAGAGTGAAGCGGTTGTTACGGTATGCGACTCTTCTCCCTCCTTTAGATGCCGCAGCGAAACATGACTCGCATCGGGTCATGGGGTGTACGGCGCAGGTGTGGTTGGAGGTGCGGATTGATCAAGAGGGCAAGATGAGGTTCGCTGCAGATAGTGATTCAGAGATCTCTAAAGGGTTTTGCTCATGTTTAGTTTCGGTGCTTGATGGTGCGATGCCTGAGGATGTTCTGAGATTGAAGACGGACGATTTGGCTGCTCTGAATGTGGGATTGCCGGGTGGAGAGCGTTCGAGAGTAAATACTTGGTACAATGTTTTGATTAGTATGCAAAAGAGGACTAAGGCTTTGCTTGCAGAGCTTGAAGGGAAGTCGCCATTTGAGCCGTTTCCATCTCTGGTTGTGACTGCTGATAGAGTTCATGCAAAAGGAAGCTATGCCGAAGCTCAGGTAACTGATGACACATTTAATTATTGATTATGTATTAAGGATTAACTATTGAAGATATACACTGTTCATGTACAAAAGCTTGAAATTGGTTTCTGGTAGCAGTACATTTATTCAGTTCCTTTTACAGGCTAGATATCTGTTCCCAAATGATTCTACAGTGAAAGAACTTGTCAAAGTGCTAAGGGAGAAAAAGATTGGCGTTGTTGCACACTTTTACATGGATCCTGAAGTCCAAGGGGTGTTAACTGCTGCCCAGAAGGAATGGCCTCACATTTATATATCTGATTCATTGGTAATGGCAGATATGGCTGTCAAGATGGCTAAAGATGGATGCCAATTTGTAACAGTACTTGGTGTAGATTTCATGTCGGAAAATGTTCGTGCGATTCTTGATCAAGCTGGCTTTGGAGAGGTGCGTCTTCCTTCTCTCAAATTTCGTATTAACTTTTCATTGTTATCTATAGATACAAGATGAACTGATAGTGAAAGTAGGTTAGAATGTAACAGCTCAAGCGCTTTTCAAAATGCGTATGCTAAGGAGAGTTTCACACTCTTTTACAGAATGTTTAGTTCTCCTCCCCAATCGATAGTCCACCCTTCTTCGGGCTATAACAGCCCAAGCCCACCGCTAGCAGATATTGTCCTCTTCGGGCTTCCCCTTTTGGGTTTCCCCTCAAGGTTTTCAAAACGTGTTTGCTAGAGAGAGTTTTCCACACCCTTATAAAGAATGCTTCGTTCTCCTCCCCAACCGATGTAAGGTCTCACAATCCACTCCCCATAGCCAAAGCCTAACACTAGCAAATATTGTCCTATTTGGGCCTTCCCTTTCGGGCTTCCCCTCAAGGTTTTCAAAATGCGTCTGCTAGGGAGAGGTTTCCACACCCTTATAAAGAATGCTTTGTTCTCCTCCCTAATCGATGTAGGATCTCACAATCTACTCCCTTCGAGCTATAACAGCCCAAGTCCACCGCTAGCAGATATTGTCCTCTTTGGGCTTTCTTTTTCGGGATTTCCTTCAAGGTCTTTAAAACGCGTCTGTTAGGGAGAAGTTTCCATACCCTTAGAAAGAATACTTCGACTCTCCTCCCCAACCGACGTGGGATCTCACCGTAACTCTTTCAAAAGCCGACATCCTTCCCATGCTCTATGATTTGTTTTTATGAACTATTAAAGCCTTTGTAATAGTCTAGTGTCATCTCTAATTCAAGAATTTTCTCTGTAAGAAGTTGGGTTCTAACCTTCCAGCGTATGGATGAAACTTGTTCACTCTACATCATGATACATTTTTTGGTCTTCTCTAGATTAATTTAGATGTTGCTGCCCAGCATTTAATGGTGGTGGAACAATTGAGGTATCGATAATGGTTCCATATATGCAGGTAGGTGTGTACAGGATGTCTGATGAACGAATCGGTTGTTCTTTGGCCGAAGCTGCAGCTACTCCTTCTTATATGAATTATCTTGAAATGGCTTCAAAGGACTCTCCCTCCCTGCATGTTATCTACATAAATACATCATTAGAAACGAAAGCCTATGCTCATGAGCTTGTGCCAACAATTACCTGTACATCTTCTAATGTTGTGCAAACAATTTTGCAGGTAGAACATATTCTCTCATTTGCATCCGTTCTGATACTTATTAATCTTTTCGGTGCTAGTAGGAATCAACTTCAAAATACACTCGGAGTCTGCCTTACTGCTTAATGTTCATCCTTTCTTTGCTTTGTTCAGGCTTTTGCTCAAGTACCTGAGTTAAATGTTTGGTATGGGCCTGATTCCTACATGGGTGCAAATATTGTAGAACTGTTGCAGCAGATGACCCAGATGACAGATGAAGAAATTGCAATGGTTCATCCAAAACATAATAGGAACTCAATTAGATCATTGCTCCCTCGTCTGCACTATTACCAGGTTTTTTGGAACTCTGTTTTTTTTTCTCTTTTCGCCCTCTCTTAATTATAGGCTATGGTTGAGCATGTATTGATAAAGCTTGTGCCTCTGAGTGTTATGTTAGTTTTGATATGTTCGCAAATTTTGGCACCTTCTTTTGATTTTGATATGCTCAAGTCCACCACTAATTGATATTGTTCTCTTTCGGCTTTCTCTCAAGGTTTTTAAAATGCGTATGCTAGAGAGAGGTTTCCACACTTGAATAAGGAATAGTTTGTTCCCTTCTCCAACTGATGTGGGATCTCACAATTCACCCCCCTTCGAGGTCCAACGTCCTCGTTGTCACACCACTCAGTGTTCACCCCCCTTCGGGGCTTAGCGTCCTCGCTGACACACTACCTGGTGTCTGGCTCTGATACCATTTGTAACAGCCCAAGTCCACCACTAGTACATATTGTCTCTTTGGGCTTTCCCTCTCGAGGTTCTCCTCAAGGTTTTTAGAACGCGTCTGCTAGGGAGAGATTTCCACACCTTTATAAGAAATGTTTCGTCTTCCTCTCAAATCGATGTGGGATTTCACAATCCACTCCTCTTCGTGGCCCAACGTCTTCGTTGGCACATCACCAGGTGTGGTGGATTGTGAGATCCCACATCAATTGGAGAGAGGAACAAAACATTCCTTATAAGAGTGTGGAAATCTCTCCTTAGTAGATGCATTTTAAAAACTTTGATGGGAAACCCGAGAGGTAAAGCCCAAAGAGGACAATATCGGTTAACGGTTGGCTTGAGTTGTTACATTTTGTATCGTAGATTGTGTTGATTGCCGCATCTTCGTTGACCTATTTGACCTCTAGATTATTGTTCTTATTTGATATAATAGATGTCTTCTAATTTCAGGAAGGTACGTGCATTGTACACCATCTTTTCGGGCATGAAGTTGTGGAAAAGATAAACGAAATGTACTGTGATGCATTCCTTACTGCTCACTTCGAAGTCCCTGGAGAAATGTTTTCTTTAGCGATGGAAGCAAAAAGAAGAGGAATGGGAGTTGTTGGTTCCACCCAGAATATATTGGATTTCATAAAACAAAGGGTGCAAGAAGCTTTGGACAGAAATGTCAATGAACATCTACAATTCGTGTTGGGAACAGAATCCGGAATGATAACATCAATTGTTGCAGCCATTCGTAATTTATTCAATTCTGCAAAATCCACTTCTGGAGGAGCAAAGATCAACGTGGAGATTGTCTTTCCCGTGTCATCAGATTCAATGACAAGAACATCATCAAGTTCATCCCCAGGCCAAAACCCGGTTGTACTTGGTGACATCAATTTACCTGTAGTGCCCGGAGTTTCCAGTGGGGAGGGATGTTCTATTCACGGTGGCTGTGCATCTTGTCCATACATGAAGGTTAGTATTTATAGATACTTTAGCACCCAAGTAAATTTTGTTCCCATGCAATCATAGTCTGTGATGTCCCACGTTGGTTGGGGAGGAGAACAAATCACCCTTTAGAAGGGTGTGGAAACCTTCCCCTAGCAGACGCGTTTTAAAGCCTTGAGGGGAAGCCCGAAAGGGAAAGCCCAAAGAGGACAATATCTGCTAGCGGTGGATCTGGGTCGTTACAAATGGTATCAGAGCCAGTCACCGGAAGATGTGCCGGCTTTCTCGCTGTTCCCCGAAGGGGGTAGACACGAGGCGGTGCGCCAGTAAGGATGCTGGGCCCCAAAGGGGGGTGGATTTGGGGGCGGTCCCACATCGATTGGATAAAGGAACGAGTGCCAGCGAGGACGCTGGGCCCCGAAGGGGGGTGGATTGTGATGTCCCACATTGGTTGGGGAGGAGAACAAATCACCCTTTAGAAGGGTGTGGAAACCTTCCACCATGCAGACGCGTTTTAAAGCCTTGAGGGGAAGCCCGAAAGAGAAAGCCCAAAGAGGACAATATTTGCTAGCGGTGGATCTAGGTCGTTACATAGTCTCATTCGATATGGATAATGTTGTGAGGGGTTTGTATGTAGCATGTTCCAATTTGAATAAGCAATTTGTGAGATCCCATACCGGTTGGAGAGGGGAACCAAACATTCTTTATAAGGGTGTGAAAACCTCTCCCTAATAGACGTGTTTTAAAACCGTGAGACTGACGACACGTAATGGGCCAAAGTGAACAATATCTGTTAGCGGTGGGCTTTGACGGTTACAAATGGTATCAGAGCCAGACACCCGAGCAGTGTGCCAGCGAGGACGCTGGGCCCTCAATGAGGGTGGATTGTAAGATCTCACATCGGTTGGAGAGAGGAACAAAACATTCTTTATAAGAGTATGGAAACTTCTCCCTAACAGACGCGTTTTAAAATCGTGAGATTGACGGTGATATGTAACGGGTCAAAACTGACAATATCTGTTAGCGGTGGGCTTGGACTATTACAAATGGTATCATGCTAGACACTGGGCGGTGTGCTAACGAGGATGCTGGCCGCCAAGGAGGGTGGATTGTGAGATCTCAGATCGGTTGGAGAGGGGAACAAAACATTCTTTATAAGAGTGTGGAAACCTTTTCCTAATAAATGCGTTTTTAAACTGTGAGGCTGACGGCGATACGTAACGAGTCAAAGCGGACAATATCTGTTAGCGGTGGGCTTGAGCTGTTACACAATTAGTTCTTTTCCTCCCTTAATCAATTGATTGGAGGGGGGAAACTTGGCAAGCCTAAATAGTGTCATTAGTTTTTTCTCTTAGCATAATCTTTCTGAAACGAGACGACATTGTCTAGAATTCTCACATCATCTTGTATGGTATGATCCAGATGAATTCTCTCAGCTCTCTTATGAAAGTTTGTCAAAATCTCCCCAACAACAGAAGTGCAATTTCAGCACATGAAGCCAAGAGATTCAAACTGCACACAGTAACAGGAAAATCAGTAGCAGATATCGGGTGCGAACCAATCCTGCACATGAGAGATTTCCAGGTTTGTTTCATTGAATCCATGACCTCTTAGATTCCTCCTCTATTCACTTGTATGACCCTTCACTGGTTCATTTTTTCAGGCTTCAAAACAGCTGCCGGAGAAACTTGTTCATCAGATACTCAATCGGCATTAGCAATGGGGACAGTTTTAGCAAGTCAATCCATGCTAGTTTCTTCTCATCCGCTGCTGTTGAGCCAAGAACATGTGGAATCATTCTCTCTTCTGAGCTAAGTTTTTCCCTGAATAACACAACCATTTATGTATCACCTCGCATAAATCTTTAATCACTACTAAATCCAGTAGCTTTAGATGATCAAGTATGATTTACTTAATCTTTTATATAGATTTGTAACCGTTCTCGACTGTGCGACACAGAACTAAGTTATATTTATAATAGATTCATCGAGTTCTTGATAGACTCAAAAAATGGTTGTACCCTTAGGTTAAGATTCTCGTTTTCACAAGAACGTCCCTCCCAATACACTTCTTATCAATCTTCCAACTCCTCCCGACTTTTCGAGATTGAATCTTGACTTTTCTTGAGCCAAGATAATGGAGGCACACTGAACAATCCAAGCTCACTGCTAGTAGTTATTGTCCTCTTTAGGTTTTTTTATTTGGACTCCCCTTACAGCTTTTAAAACATATCTGCTAGGGAGAAGTTTTCCCATCCTTTAAAGAATGCTTCGTTTTCTTCTGATGTGGGATGTCACACGCACTCCATTCTATCTTTCGTAGAATATCACATCACTCGTTCTTCCTAGGATGTTGGATATTTTTATTTATTTATTTTTATATAGAATTAAGGGTTGTAACCTAAATTTGAGGTGAAGTGATTGATTGACCGATGGTCGACAAGTTGATTTATTATGGCGTGTTGTAAGAATGATTCTTATTACTCCATGAATACCTCATATACCAATTATAAAAGATGTTAGTATAAAATTATAAAAATAAAATTTAAATTTTTAAGTAAAATTATCTTAATTATTTGTTATTTTATATTTTGTACCAAAAAAATCATTTTAATTATTAACAATTGTCATTATTTCTTTAAAAAAATATATTTAACTCGACCTACAATTTGTCAAATATTTCAAAATAAGATCGAATTTAAGTAATTAATGATTAAAATTAAAATATTTAAAAATTTTAGATTAATTAAAAAGAAAAATATATCCATTTTTACCTTTGTGGGACCCACGATTTAAAAGAAATTGAATAAAAATATTCGAGCCGCTGACTATTTCGTTAATTTCATTGGACCACGTAAGCACATGTTCAACCGACACGGGTTAGGCAGTCAAAGGGTAATGTAGTCATTACGGTATGTATTTGAGGCTATTTCAGTCAGTTTGATTTTAACAACTACCCTCACAAGAACTTCTCCATTCTGTTTCTTCTATAGTTTTATTTCTCGGAATTTGGGTGAAGGACCCATTGTTGATTTTCTTCTCTCTTTTTCAATTCTCTAAGGAATCAGGTAATTTGAGTTACGAATTTTCCCTCCGATTTTTCACTCTTTCTTGTCATCTCATCGAAGTGATTGATTTTTTTTCTCTCTAATTTATCTCGTCTTATGTGCAATTGACGTTCTACGTTATTCACAGAGATTTTCGGCTTAATCTGGAGTTTTTTAAGCATAATGCCTAGAGATTTCATCGCTTTCTTCATGATTAGCTTTCAATTTGTTGTTTAAGAACTTTTTTCTGCTTTCGAGTTTCGAGTTGAATGGTTTATTGATCGATATATTGCTGCATTGGGAACTTTCTCGAGTTCAAACACCTTGGCTATTGTCCTACTATCTGATTTCTGTTCTTTTAGGTTTTAGGGTTTTCACGATAGGGGTTTACCTGTTCTGTTTAGTTATTAGCAGAAGATTTTAGAATGCCTTAGCTATTTTTGTCTGAGCTCTCTGATTGATGATTGAGGTATAATTTTGAACAAGTATACAACATTCTTGTGAATTGACGGTAGTAGTTAGGATGGTAAGATTGTTTTCATTGAGGTGTTGATTTATTTTATCAAGTTAAAAGAAATGCTCTGTGTCTACTTTTCCTTGAAAATTATGCCATGTAAGAGTGCATCGAAGGCTTGTTGGCTTTATACTTGGATGTCACGGATGAAGATGAAGCTTCTAGTTCATAACTTTTTCTTCTTCCACATGTTTTACGTCTGACAACTCCTTGCATCAGAAAACTTTTGAATTCACCATAGTACTGATCCAGACTTTTTTGATCTCTAACCTTTCGTTTGCCCCGTCTTCTTTTTCTACGTGAGAGAAGAGTGCTGATGTAATAGCCCAAACCCATCGCTATCAAATATTGTCCTCTTTGGACATTCCCTTATGGGCTTCTCCTCAAAGTTTTAAGACGCATCCTCTAGATAGAGGTTTTCACACCCTTATAAAAAATGCTTTGTTACCCTCTCCAACCGATGTGGGATCTCACAATCCACCCTCTTCGACATTTCCCTCTCCAATCGATGTAGAATCTCACACATAACAAGTTCCTTGGGGAGATTTTCTATAACATGTATCCTTCATTCCTTTTCATTTTGGTGTCTTGTGCCTTGAAATTTCATTCGAAATTATTTTTTGATAAAAGAATTGGTTGTCCAATAGTTTATTTCTGTCATTCCAAGTCTGGAGAATTGAGAATAAGGCCCCTTCGCAAAGTCTCTATTCTTCTTTCTTTTATCTCTAAAACAGATGGCAGCACATTAAGGAAAAGGAAAGGACTTCTTTTTCTCCTATAGTTATCTTTTATTCATAACCTTTACCCTCAAAAGAAAAACAAAATCCCACATAAAGAGGTGAAAGAAAGAAAGAAAGAAAGAAAGACCCTGATAGTGTAGCATGCTTTAGGCTTTGCTGCTTTGGTACCACATGAGACAGGCCTACTAGAACAACCATGCCATAGAAAAGCACATGGTGCCTGATGTTAGATGCTAGATACATATGCAAGGCATTATCAGGGGGTAACATTTTTGTTCAATGGAAGACGACCATGATAATAAATGAAAAGGTTTACCGTACCATGGCTTGTCAATGATTTTCATCCTATTCCTCCTATACTTGCCATGTTAGGATTTTGATTACATTTGTTAATGAGACCTATCTATATCTATTGTGAGATCCCATATTGGTTGGGGAGGAGAACCAAGCATTCTTTATAAGGGTGTGAAAACTTCTTCCTTGTAGACACGTTTTAAAACCTTGAGGGGAAGTTTAGAAGGAAAAGCTCAAAGAGGACAATATCTACTAGCGGTGGGCTTGAGCTGTTACATCTATCTTCCTAGACCTAAACATAGCCATAGGAAACTCTCTGGACTCTCGTTGTTAGTGTCTGGTTCTTTTGATTGCATGGTGACCATTTCTCAAACTTGTGGCCAAATAACTGTTATTTGCTTCTTCAAGAACTTCTTTTATGGGATCTTATTCTTATAATTCATGCTGTTCTGATAGGATTCACGTGTTTACTACAATATGGCATCTGCGAATGGAGTAGAAAGTTTTCAAGGAAAGCAGCCTTTATTTTCTTTCGGTGTTATCTCCGATGTTCAGTATGCTGATATTCCTGATGGTCGCTCATTCCTTGGCACTCCCCGTTATTATCGACATAGTATTCATGTACTGAACAGAGCAGTGCAAAACTGGAACAACCATCAAAAGCTTAAATTCGTCCTAAATTTTGGAGACATTGTTGATGGATTTTGCCCCAAGGACCAATCTCTCAGCTCTGTAAAGAAAGTAGTTGGTGAATTTGATAAGTTTAATGGTCTGGTATATCATATGATTGGAAACCACTGCCTCTACAATCTTCCACGCAAGGAATTACTTCCACTATTGAAGATTTCAAAACTTGATGGAGGTCATGCTTATTACGGCTTCTCACCTACTCCGAATTTCAGATTCGTCGTACTTGATGGTTATGATATAAGTGTTATTGGTTGGCCTCAGGATCATCCAAACTCAATGGAGGCCCTCCAAATTCTATCCCAGAGAAACCCAAATGCAGACAAGAATAGCCCATCAGGACTGATTGGCTTAGAAAGAAGATACCTTATGTTCAATGGAGGAGTTGGTAAAGAACAATTGAAATGGTTAGATGGTGTACTTCAGGAAGCAACACATTTAAAGCAAAAGGTGATTGTTTGCAGTCATCTGCCCCTAGATCCTGGGGCGACATCTTTTGAAGCACTTCTATGGAACTACGACGAAGTAATGAACCTGATACACAATTACAATTGTGTCAAAGTTTGCCTGGCTGGGCACGATCATAAAGGTGGATATACAATTGATTCCCATGGAATACATCATAGAGTTCTTGAAGCAGCCCTTGAGTGTCCCCCTGGCAGCGACGCGTTCGGACACATCGACGTCTACAATGATGGACTGTATCTTATTGCTACAGACCGAATGAGCAGCTCAAGAATGCCTTTCGATTCCGATCGAACTTGTGACAGTGAGAATGGCTGCATTACAGACCCTTTAACATCTACATTATAAATCATCTTATGACGTATATATTTCATGGTCATAAGTATATAGCCATTCGAAAAGGGAAAACTACGAAATTTTAAGTTAGATTCCCTCGTAGAAAGGGCTGAGGATCCCTCAAAATTTTCCTTGTCAAATATGTGGTGGAGAAAGAAAACGAAAAATGGTTTCGAATTTTTTGTTTATTGCTAACTACTATACACCGTTTTATTATTATTTTCTTTACTTCAAGCTATTACGAGTAGGAATGGTACTTGATGTCTTCCCAAATACTAAATGGGTAAAACATTATATGTGTTTATATATACATCATTTTCTACGTAGGATTGTATGGAAAGAAATTAAGTGATGGTAGATGCATTATTAATAAATGCATGAATTTCCCGTTTGTTTTGAAGAGATTTTTTAGTATTACAAATATAGGTACGAAGATTTGAACTTCTGACCTCTAACATATTAAGCATAGATATCTTTCTTCTAACATATTAAGCATCTGACCTCTAACATATTAAGCATAGATATCTTTCTTTTTGGTTTCAAAAGTCATATTGATGGGGCTCGAGAGAACTTTCACCAACAAAATATCCTGCGGTAGAACAATGAAAACATATCGAAATAGTAAACTTGTACTCCACCATGTTCTAAGGTTGGGAGTGTTGCAACCATTTGTGTTCCATTCAAGCTATGTATCTACCCTAATGAATGAAACCCCAAAGTCCAATATATTCAAATATTGTCGTTAATCGACACATTCATAATTTAATACACTTTATTTTCCATCTTTTCACCTAGAAAATTACAGTACAAGAGAAACCCAAAATGCAGAAAGACTTAAAAAAAAGAACTCAGAAGCAGAGCAAGTTTCCATCTTTGTTAACTTACTGTCCCGGCGCCTCCGCCTTCTTGGCCTTTCTCTTGCCGGCTAAGAAGAATCCGGACAAAGACAGCACAGAGAAAGCACTGAAGCAAACAGAGGCAATATCAAGTGAGATATGGCGACCTGTGATCGCTTCGATCTGAAACAAGTTTGTGCCTTTTTTGTTGTCAGTCGTTTGCCCGTAGCCCACTTCCTCGCCGGCGGAATTGAAAGCGTAGGCCCGGACGAAGAAAGTTCCCGTTGGAATGTCACGCGCCACCGTCCACTCAAACTTTTGTACCGTCTTGTTCGCCGGATTGTACGGCTTTCCCACAATGAGGAACTGGCAGGTCTTGTCCTTTGAGAGATCATCCTCTGTTTTTCTCCAGGCCCGGTCCACTTGACTCACCGGCGCGTAGCAGAGCTTCGCCTCGACGGTCTTGTAGCTCGAATCCGACCCAGATTTGACAGTCCCGTTTAGAACCCAGGTCACACTGATTTTATCAACACCCGCTTTGAGAACTGCAGAAAAAAAAGACAACCCAGTTGTTAGAAATGGGTAAAGTTCCAATTTTGGATTCAAATCAAGCACACAGCTAGTGGATATGTTTTCCCTTTCAAGTTTTTACAACATCCCCATTCGATCTTGTGTCCACCCTTCTTCGGGACTCAGCCTTATAATTGACACATCGCCTGGTGTTTGACTCATACTATTTGTAACGGTCCAAGCTCATCAATGTAGATATTCTCTTTTTTTTTTTTTTTTTGGCTTTCTCAAGGGTTACCCAATGCGTGTATTAGGGAAATGTTACAAGATATTTAACAGTGGAGCTGAAAAATCGTACCTTGTCCAGGTTTAGGTGAAGCAGTGACCTCCAAACTTCTTGAAAGAGACGAGAAATGGATATGTCCATGAGAGAATCCCAAGAAACAGAACAGAAACAGAGCAGCCAAGAGAAACCCATTAGCAGACATATTGATTGAACCCTCCATATTTCAGCAGACTTGAGGACGACGACGATGACACTCATAGCAGAAGTAGGGAGCTGGGTTGGTTTTATATACAAGTGGTGACAGAACAAGTCAAAGTAGCCCAAGTTGGGCTCACGAAAGAGGGAATTTCAGGGACTACACTTCATTAAAACGATGATTACTTCGGCTCTAAACTCCTCTGAAAAGACGAACGGGGAAAAGGGTTTGGGTTTATTTTAGTGGGTTTGACTTTCATAGCAGAGATTGGGCAGCATGAGAAGACATTGGATTCAAATTTTAGGGGTTGAGCTAGACTAGGGATGCAATGTTAAATTTTAGGGGTTGAGCTAGACTAGGGATGCAATGTTAATCTTTAAGTTTTAACTCTCTAATAAGTTATCGTTCCAAATATCAATAACCAGTTACACTTTATTTTATTGAAAACTAACGAGTTAATTAAGACTTTCACCTTAGAAGAATTAGTGAAGAATGAATTGAGGGTAAAAATTGTCACACCTATTTAAGTTTAAGATCCGTATAAATTTAAGAAAAAAATGGATTTCTTTCATAAATTTTAATATTAATAGACCCACGTTGTGAGGTAGACAATGTATAGAACGAGTATCTACGACGACCGAAAATTTTTGTGGTAGGGCTTAGGTGAGCTTTAGAGACAGGGAAAAGGCAAAGGGCAATGGTATTTGGTTTGTCCATTTTCTCAGCGTCACACTTCTATTTTATAATTTCATACAACTAGCAAATGGTCAACTTACTCCCTCACCACCACAAATATCCAAAAAATTATCAATGCTATACCACCTATTTTTCTACAAATCCAAATTCATTTGCTTCACATGGGTGTTGAATCCCCAATTTTATGCGATACATAAATGAACCGATACCACATCTAAACGAGAGCTGTCCTTAAATGTTTAAAAGAAGTGAAAGTCATTACTTATACCAATAAGATGCATCTTCTTTTTTCAGTGGCCCAATCATGAAAATTTCACGGCTATGGTGATGGACAGAATGCTGGGTCATAAGTGCATAATATGAATTCCAAATCTTGAGCTTGAGTCATTACAAATTAAACCGTAATATTAAAATTTAAATTTATAGAAAAAAAAAAATCTTTGAAAAATAATAGGTAAGTATAAATATATGTGTGGAAAAAACTGAATCAGGTCAATATAGTCTTAAAAGTGTAGTCATAATAACTCAAGTTTTGAACCTTTGTTTGAGGGCTGCAAATAAGGAGTCGAGCCTCAATCAAAGGTATGTGGTGTTAGCCTCAATCAAGGACTCCAATAAAGCATTTGAGTGCCATGAGAGCTTGTTCTAAAAGTCTAAACTTTAATTACCCGATACAATGATAAACAACTCAAGAACTCAAGATGATTTAAACAGCAAGGGACCGGTAAACTAATTCTTAAAAGAAAACATGTTATCACCAAATGTGTACGAGTCATATGTTATAGAATAATCTCAACTATCTCTAATCACATTTTATGCCTCAAATAATCTCAAAATACATAACAGAATAGATAAATATCAAGACTTGTAGTAGAACATTCTCTAACATTAGGAACACCTCAAGTCCAAAATTTTGACCAGAATTTTAAATTTAAAATCGACATATAATGATCAAACATTTTTTTACGTTCCATGCAACCTAGCACGTTGCCATGGACACGAGTCTTAGTGGTAGGAAACCATTCTAACATAAAAGTCCAAATTCTCAACCATTCTTCTCATAATTCATAAATGCTAGAACTTTACAAGGCAAGGTTTGACCCTCCATGTGAAGATTAGGTGCTGGTCATCCCAATTACAATCAAAATGCATGGAGATTCAAAAAAGTGGGTATGAAAACTCAAATCAAATACAAATCAAAGGTCAAAAAAGGGAAGAAAATATGAACAAATTAAAGTGTAAGAAATTTCAAATAATATTAAAACAATGAGAAAAGGTCAAACACAAAATCTATAATTAATAAACAAAAAATAAAACTTAGTGCTTGTTTAGCGTCTTTTAATTTGTTCATATCACAAAAAGCTTCATGAACAACTCGTCTTTGCTTGCCTAATTATAGCCTAACACGTTTTAATTCAACTCTTAATCGTTGCTGTTTTAGACTCATCCACTATAATTCGCCTATATATATATACCCATCTTCTCTAAAATCTCCAATCCATTACAAATCCATTACAAATCCATTAGAAATGAGGAGTTTTGTAAGGCTTTTGTTCGTGGTGGCCTTGGCCTTGGCCTTGGCCTTGTTAGCGCCTCTTGCCATGGCTCATGCAGCCAAAGAAGATTTGAAGGTTGCATCGCTGTGGGGGAGGGGCGGGTTCTTCTCTTATCGGTATAGGCCTTACCAAGCGGCGGTGACATGCGATAGGAGTATCAAGGTGTGCCGTGCCAAGGGCAGCCGTGGGCGCAATTGCTGCAAGAAAAGGTGCGTGGATTTGAAGACGGATAGGTACAATTGCGGGAAGTGTGGGAAGAAATGTAAGTACTCGGAGATATGTTGTAAAGGGAAGTGTGTGAATCCAATGTTTAATAGGAACAATTGTGGCGGCTGCAATAATAAGTGTAGTAGAGGAAGCTCGTGCGTTTATGGGATGTGCGGCTACGCGTAAATAACGACTACGGATTGTTTTGATTATTCGTTATTGGTATTGATTAATGTCATATATCAATGAATTAATGGATTTGTTTTAAGTTGATGTTGTTTTGTTTATGATCTTGTTTTGATTAATAGATTCCTCTTTTTCTGAATCATATGATCAATGGGACTATGGAAGCTACATATCATTGGAGATATTGTTCATATGAAACAACTCGTTTGATATAACATATCAAGTCATAGGTATAACGTCGATCCAATCCAATCGATAAATTTCGGGTTGAATTATGAACTTATTTGAATTGGGTTTGGTTTAAATAAATGAAATTTTTATAGATTGAATTCTTTAATGGTTCCTCTAAACTAAGTAGTTAACTTTTTTTTAAAAAAAAATTGCTTACCACCTGTCGTTTTCAACGAAGATCATCATGGTGGTCCTTCGGAAATGTAGTACTGTTGGATTTCGGGATGCTAGAATAAAAAAGACCTGATTGTGAGTCACTCTCAACCCGAGTCAAAAAACCCTTTTGACAGGAAAAAAAAAAAAAAAAGAAGAAAGCACAAGGCCTACGACCGGTTAACGAATAGTGATGCATGTCGCTCTAATGCATATATACATGTATTTATTTTATTTTTATTTAGTATCATAATTATTTTATTTTTATTTAGTATCATAATTATTTTATTATTATTATTATTATGGTTCTACAACTGCATCCACCTGTAAATGACCCAAACACAAACTAACCTACTAAAAAATTTATGGCTTAAAAATGTTCTAATTCGACTTCCCTCTTACTTTTCTCTCTCACTTCACTAGTTTAGAACTCAGCGTCTCTATATAGAGACGCTTTCACATCTTCTTAACTCAAAATGGTAAATGGCTGGGGTGAGGAAAGATTTTTTTTTTTTTTTTTGTAGTGTAACCGAGAACATATCCAGTGGAGATGGGGTGGGGCCTATAGCTCAGAGGATTAGAACATGTGGTTACGAACCATAGTGTCGAGGGTTTAAATCTCTCCTTGCCCACAACGGGCCAAAAAAGGAATGACTTTTTCTTGTGGGAATAGGAAAATCATGATGAAATAGCGAACCCAAAGCTATGAAACAACAAACTAAGAAGCGTTTTATAATTGACTAAAGTTGAAATTTTTTGCACCAAATTTGTGTGTTCTTGGCAATTGAGCAGCCTGAAAGATTCAAGGATCAAAAGGTGAAATTAGAACATGAACAGCAAAGAAATGCATGGGAAACCAACAAAGTTAGAGAAAATTGAAAGGGGAAAGAAAGAATAATAAATAGACGCTATTTTAATCCAATTCTTAATGGACGCTATTTTAGAGTCATCCACTATCATTCCATATAAATACTTGACCCACATCTTCGCTTACAGGTTTAGGCCGAGGACATGCGATAGGAACGTGGAGGTGTGTCGGGGCAAAGGCAGCTGCTGCGGCAACAAGTGTGTGGTTTTGAAGAGGGACAGAGTTAATTGTGGGAGGTGCGGGAAGAGATGCAAGTACTCCGAGATGTGCTGCAATGGAAGGTGTGTGAGGCCCTCGTTCGATAGGAACCATTGTGGAGGCTGCAATAATAAGTGTGGCAGAGGTAGCTTGTGCGTCAATGGGATGTGTGGCTATGCATGAGTGATGATAGGGGAACAAAATTGTTACTCTTAAACAAATTATTTTGATTATTCATCATACGACAATGTAATTCATTTGTTAAATTAATAAAAATATACTTAATTTTTAGTTATACTTAATTTTTAGTTGTGTGAGGTCTTCTTCGAATTAATTCTATAGAAGTTTCAGTCGATTGTATGCACCATTATTTTATTTCATTCCATTTATGGACTCGAGTTGAGGAGCTATGAACAAAGCATAGATAAAGTATGTAATCTATCATACTTAATCTAAATCGAGCCACGGTATGCGGCACCTCCCTCTTTAATTTTGTAGCTCGACATTAGTTTGGTCTAAACACTAATCTAAGCACTGAAGTATATATTAGGCATCACGACCCTCCAACCACCGACCATGACTCGGAGCTGACAGTTTACATTCTTGAATATGTCTTTTTGGATAGGTTCGAAGAATGTCGGGCAGCCACCCATGACTTTTTGCTTTAGAACTTCAAAAAATTAAAAAATTAAGCTAAGACAAAAGACGTGCTGTTAATTTAAATAAATTCCGACAAATATATATATATATATTATATGACAATTAAGTAAACGAGTATTATCTAAAAAAGGAAAAAAAAGTAAACGAGTAATTATTTAATTTAGTCAACGATGCAGAATAAAATATTGAATTGTAGACGTCAGAAGTTAGTCAGTTCATTCACATGCGTACGGAAAGTACCCAAATTCATTATTTAAATAATAATAATAATAATTTATGTGTTGTACCAAAAATTTTATAACCCATATAACATAAATTTATTCTTTTTAATTTTTTTTTAAAATTCCTTTCCTATCTAGAAATACACAAGTTCTTAAAAAAAAAACGCTAAGTAGAATGAGAAATACATGAATAAACTGAGAATACATGGAAATAAGAGTGTTCTAAGAATACAATAGTTAAGAAATATTTTTAAGAATTGAAAATTACTATAAATAACAACGGCTGCACGTGACTCAATCATAAAAACTCCATAGTTAAGCATACTAACAAAGTAGGTATAAATTTTAGTTGGAACTATAAATCTTACGGAGCTCAAGAAATTTTTTTTATTGGAACTCCAATACCCGTTAAAAAAAAAAACCCACATCGATTTGTGTTCACTTTAGCTCGTTACGTATCACTGTCAGTCTCACGGTTTTAAACCGCGTCATTTATAAGGAATGTTTTGTTACCCTTTCTAACCGATATGAGATCTCACAATTTACGGGGCCAGCGTCCTCATTGGCACACGGTTGATGTCTGGCCCTGATATCATTTGTAACAATCCAAACTCACTACTAATATATATTGTCCGATTTGACTAATTACGATGTAGGATCACACCCATTAAATATAATATATCAAAATTGTATGAACACTCTCTCAGACATGAATCTTGCCCATGTATTTGGTGCAGCCTCAATATTATATGATATCTAACTTCTTGGAACAAGTAAGCCCAAAATGAAAGCCGTGCGATCACGTTTAACAATCTGACTTAACAAAAGGTGACTAAATTGTGTTCTTAGATCGTGACCTCCACTTCTCCCTATACTCAAGTCCACATATTTAAGCCCCTCAAAGTCACCTCATTTATCAAACCATTCCTTGTAGCCATGGCTTCCTCATCTTCCCACCTTCTTCTAACTCTTCTCATCATTATCTCACTCATCCAATCCTCCCATCAAGATTACTACACCCCAACCAAGAACAACATGAACATAATCGACTCTTGTTGGCGTTCATCCTCCAATTGGGCCAAAAACCGCCAAGCCTTAGCCAACTGCGCGGTGGGCTACGGCAAGGACGCAATTGGAGGCAAATTTGGCACCATTTACGTAGTCACCGACCCATCTGACAACCCTTCAAACCCCAAATATGGAACGTTGCGTTATGGTGTGATTCAAAACAAGCCACTTTGGGTTGTGTTTGCTAAGAGCATGGTTATTGTGTTGAAGAATGAGCTGATGATAAATAGTTTCAAGACCATTGATGGACGTGGTGCTAATGTGGAGATTGCTTATGGGCCTTGCATTACGGTGCAAGGGGTTAGCCATGTTATTATACATGGAATTAGTATCCATGATTGTAAGCCTGCCAAAGCTGGGCTTGTTAGAGACACTGTCACACATGTTGGCAAACGTAGAGGCTCTGATGGTGATGCCATTTCTATATTTGCTTCTTCCCATGTTTGGATTGATCATTGTTACTTAGCTCGATCCACTGATGGTCTTATTGATATCATTCATGCTTCCACCGCTGTTACTGTCTCAAATAACTACTTCTCCCAACATGACAAGGTAAGAATGTTTTTTTAAGATTCTTTCTATCAGATCCCATGTCAGTGTAAAAATTCTTTATAAGAGTGTAAAAATCTCTCCTTACAAACGCATTCTAAAATTTGGGTTTCATTTTTGATAGGTGATGCTGCTTGGACATAACGATGGGTTCACCGATGATAAAATTATGAGGGTCACCATTGTCTTCAACCGCTTCGGAGCTGGCCTTATTGAGAGGATGCCGAGGTAAAAAAAAAAAAAAAAAAAAAAAAAAAAAAAAAAAAAAAAAAAAAAAAAAAAAAAACGCTATAAAATGTTTTCATACCAACATATGCAAGTCATACATTCATACTCAGAATTTACGAAAAAGTACTATAAAGATCTACAATAACATTTTTTTTTTGTTAGCTATCATATCCATTATTTCTTGTAGCCTAAATTAAAGACTAACCCTTTACTTATTATCGAAATTTCTTTTAGTTTAAGACGAAATTTGTGATTTAACGAGTGTTATATGAATATCTCTAATGTTTTGTTATCTGGGTATTAATAATGATATAGGGTTAGGTTCGGTTACGCCCACGTAGCCAACAATCGATACGACGAGTGGAAAATGTACGCGATAGGTGGAAGTGCAAACCCCACAATCTTCAGTGAAGGAAACTACTTCGTAGCTCCCAAGAACTCAAATGCCAAACAGGTACTACATAGCAACAACCACTTCACTTCAAGAATCAAAATTTTAAATTTGGATGTAAAATAAAGCATTTGAACAACGAACAGGTAACAAAGAGAGAGGTCAACAATGGGTGGAATAACTGGAAATGGAGATCCTCAAGAGACGTGTTCTTGAACGGCGCTTACTTTGTGCAATCTGGGTGGGGAAGTTGCAGCCCATTCTACACAAGAGCTCAGTCCTTTCCAGTGGCTCCAGGCTCCAAGGTTCCAGCTTTGACTGCAAATTCTGGGCCACTTCGTTGCTCCATTGGCAAACGTTGCTGATTAAATTACCCATGTTTTGTTAATCAAAGTGCTATACCCTGCTTCGTTCGAAGCTTGTGAGTATGTAATTTTTGGCACTCACGAGAATATTTGCTGAAATCACACCATTTAAATGACGATAACAGTTCTCTATTTATATAAAAATAATAAATGGATATAAGATATTTGACTATAATAAACGGTACCCTGATATTTCTACAAAATTGTATAATTAATCTAAAGTATTTTGATTAAATTACAACATTATAAAATGGACGATTAAAAAAGCCTATTGTCGTTGGTTTGAACCCCGCAGGTTACCGGAGCTTTGGCTCTTACTCTTCTTAAGAACCATATAGCAGCCGCTGCGACTACGAACAACCCGACACCCGACACGGCCGCTGCTGTCCCTGCAATTTCAGTATGCAAAAATATTATTAGTACAAAGAAAAAATATTCTAAAGTAAATGAAAATCTTTACGTGTCGGATGGACATCTCTAATTGGAAGTTCGTAGAATAAAATTTGTTTTTAAACTAGCTCACCTGAAATTACTACAACCTTCCTCTTTTGTTGAGACTGGTTGTGATCTGCAGGAATGGTAATTACACAATTTAGTCACGAGTTGATATAAGATTAATTGATGATAAAAATATTTTCGAATCCTTATAAATTTTTAATGGTTAAAGACTATAGTGTAATACTAAATTTTAATTTTTTAGAAATTAGATTAAGAATAAGAAACGGGTAAGAATTCCCGTAGAAAGTTGATGCTTGCAAGAATCATTGCTCCATTCTCGTAAAAATAAATGAGAAATTTCACAGATATAAAAAAAGGAAATAGGTGTGTTAGACGAACACAACTCTCCACACTATAATATTGTCCACCTTGAATATAAGCTCTGATGGGTCCAGGGGATTTATAATAAATTGAAATTTATTTTTTATGACAAAATAAAAATAAAAATAAAAATTCACTAACCTCCACAAAAAGTAGTAACATTCCGTTCCCCACAGAGGCACATAAACTCTTGACTCAGAGTATCGAATCCACAAGTTCCTCCTCCTTTCACCATATCCTGACAATGCAAACACTTGGTCGACACCGGAATATCAAAATCAACCCGAATCCCATATTCCGGCACCTGATCGTACGGCTGATCCGGCGCCCCAATGCTCTTCCAATACACACTCGTGTAGCTCGAACAGTACCTAAGCATCAGCCGCAATGATTCCGTCGCTTTCGGATAATACGAGCAGCACGACATCGCCCCCAACCCTCCACCGCACTTCGGCAAGTGCCTGCACAGATAGCTCGCACTATCGCACGACGAATCGCACCGCTCCGGAAACCGCTCACAGAACATCGGCTTCGGAGCCACAATTACGTTATCTTCGCTACAATTGAAGAACAGGTAGTCGTTTTGGGAGGAGAGCGAGAGGTGGGTGCTTGTGTCGAGGCTGAAGGGTCTTGTGGGGCGGAAATTGTCGGCATCGTCGCAATTCCACATAAAGGGGTCGGTGATCTTGATGTGGCGTTCTATGTAGCTTATGGTTTCAATTGGGTATCTGCCTGAGGGGGTTCTTAATTCGAGCTTGCCGGAGTCGGTGCAGTCAAGAATGTGGCGGTAGTATGGGCTGCCGCAGCCGTCGTCGATGCCAAATGGGTAATTGATTTGAATTTGGCCGCAGGAAGTTCGGCATTTGGTGGATTGAATTGGGGTTGAGAAGAGAAACAGAGTGAGGATGAGAACAGAGTAGTGGGAGAGTGGCATTGTTTTGGGAGATGGGTTTGGTGTGATGAGGGAATGGAAGCATAAGGGAATTTGTTGGATGAGTAAAGAGGCTATTTTGTTGCTTTTGGTGCGTTGGATGGGTGCTTTTGGCTGTGCGTTATGAGACCTTTGCTGGGGTTTCAAGCGATTCTTTTGACCATCTTATATACTTTCGTTCTTTACTGCATTGGGAACTTGAAACAAATCTGTTGCTTTTTCCTTCTATGATTCTTGCCTTCAAACTTGGGTAAGTAGCGTAAGTGTGTTTTAAGATCTTGAGGGGAAACTCGAGAGAGAGCTCAAGAAGACAATATTTTCTAGCGGTGGACTTGGATTGTTACCGTTTCTATTTTAGTTCCGTGGTGATGTTGGGTTGGTTTCATATAGCTAAGTCTAATTTTTTGGGTTTCCTCTCTCACATTGGATTCACAAGGTTTTTTTTAAGTCATTTCTTGTTGAAAATTTTGAAACATTTCCTACCCAAGATTCAAATAAGGATTTGGAATCTGGATACGACACCTGATGAGCTAGACATTTCACTATATCAGCTACGACATAATCACATTATCTACTTGTCTTGTATTGCTTTTAAAACACGAAAGTTTTTAAACAAATTTTGTCTTTACTCGCTTCTTCATATGAGATCACTAGATGTAAAATATTTATCTGACATATATAATTACATAATTTATACATTCTAATCCAATTTAATTCTTGAATTTTAATTTGTAATAATTTAATAATACATTCCAATCCAGTTTAATTAACAGAGAGAAATCTCTCTTTCCAGTTTCCAGTTTCCTCTGTTATTAGTTTAACAAGTAGTATTAGTTTAACAAGTAGTATAAAAATGAAGAAGAAAAAAGGTACGAACATGTGTTCATTTCTTAGGAAAAAAAAAAAAAAAACAAGTCTAGAAGACCCCGAGATAGGATCTTATTAAACCTTACATGAGAAGAAGAAGAAGAAAAAAAAAAAAAAAAAAAAAAAAAAAAAAAAAAAAAAAAAAACTGGATGACACTCGCTGCCCATGATTGAAGTAGGATTCAGACTATTTCATGTTCTTCGTTACAGCTCTGTTAGTAGAAGTGGGACAACCCTTGCGCTGCTGGCCTGGTGGTGGTGGTGTCCTGGAGATAAGGTGGGCAAGGCAGAGCATCATGCTAGTTTGTGAAGACACAAGGCAGCCCAACAAAGGATCAATCATCAAACCCTCTTGGCCGCCCACCCTTTTCAGGCTCTTAACCACTTCCTCCATGTTCTCTATCAACCTAGCCAATGGGATGGAACTCGAATCAGCATCCTCAGCATACTCCAACTTGTTTCCATCGCCCGAGTAGCGTCGCCTTTGGGTCGGTGGCTCATGTTCGGGGTTGGACATGGGGCTCGGCGCTGACCTCTTCCTAGAACCTCGCAGATTTGGAGTAACCGGATTTGGAGGCGAAATGGGCTCGGGTTTTTTGGAAACGGTAGAGGGGCGGGGGGATCGTGGTGCACTAAAGATTGTCTCGGATATAACTGAGCTGTCTCCGCCCATAGCTACGCCTTACAAAACCCTAATAAAATCTAAACACTCTCCCAACATCCAATATAAATAAATAGAGTCAATCCCTCCCACTTTTCCACGCCGGAGCATTAAGTAATGTACTACCGGTAGGTGAAACTCTCGAACAGTACACCCCAGAGACTCACAATGTACCTCATTTGTTCGATACTTAAGTCACTTACTTTGGATTATACATTCCAGACTCACAACTTCCTTATTCGAGACTCTCGTGACTTTACTTTTGGTTTCCGTAAAATGTCTCGTATGATATGATCATCCCATAAATTAGTTAATATGGGACTCCCACCCAATAATCCTCCACTACAATCAATTTTAAAAACAACTCAAATCCATAATTTGGATGGAATCAATTTTTGTCTATATACTAATTATATTTTTGAATTTTTTTTTAAAGGTTAAATTTATTAATGCAACTTTTAAAAGTTCCACCGTGTTTTGAACTGGGCCAAGTTGAGTTGAACGTTTTTCAAAAAATATATATCCAACAATCCAACTCAACGCAACACAACCCAACCCAACCCAACCCGACCTAACTCTGCTAAGAAAATAAAGATTTGGGTTGGAAACAATTTCAAGTTGGGTTAGGCTACCGACCCAACAAAACTTTAAATTTGAGTTGGTCCAGACCTAACTGGTGTACCTTCCTAATTTTTATCTATAATATATATTTTTAAATAAAATATAAAATTGAGGGATGTTTTTTATAATTTATTTGGTGATATTAAGAAATTAATTATAAAATTTTGCAATTAAGTAGAACATAGATTTTACCATATTTCCAAATTTATTGAGTGGGAAGGTGAAAGTAGAAATAAATGATAATAAGTAAGGAACCATGATTTTTACCATATATCCCAAATTGATTGAGGCGCAGGGAGAAGGTAGAGGTAATAACTGATGAGCCAATTGGTTAGGTTAAATCTTTAATGGTAAAAATATTTATATATTTTTATTTTTAAAAAACATTATTCGTTCTTATCTTTATGTATTATTCCGAGCAATAAACGTGCTAAAAAAAACGAGGCAAGAACAGTCACCATTGATGAAGTTTCAACTACTTCACATTATGTAATAAATCCAACGCCTTTTGGTTTGGTTCCGACAATAAACCCATCAATTATTTTTTATCCATTTGACCAATTTTTACCTTGAGATAGACTCGAAAAGATTAAATAAAATAATGAAACAAATCCGACCTTAGCTCAGTTGGTAGAGTGGAGGACTGTAGTGGGTGAAAGTATCCAAAGCCATCCTTAGGTCGCTGGTTCGAATCCAGCAGGTCGGAATTCTTTTGAAAAGTTGAAACGTGTTCTTCTTTCAATTTTAGTTGTTGCGATTAGACTCTCTCTGGAGTGTTGTTTATCTCATGTCACATCGTATCTCAGGTCATCTTGATCGTTTCTCAAGAGTCGTCTTTCAAATGCACCAAGAGATTGTATGGTTTAAGGTACGAAAATAACAAAAAATGGAAAGATATGATATATATGGTAATATATAATTTATTACTAAATATCTCTTCCACTCGGCATCGTCGGATCACTAAGGCCAACTTTCGTCCCTGATCGACGGATGGATCTTGCAGTCAAGCTCCCTTCTGCCTTTGCACTCAAGGGCCAATCTCCATCGTTGGATCACTAAGGCCAACTTTCGTCCCTGCTCGACGGATGGATCTTGCAGTCAAGCTCCCGCTCGACGGATGGATCTTGCAGTCAAGCTCCCGCTCGACGGATGGATCTTGCAGTCAAGCTCCCTTCTGCCTTTGCACTCAAGGGCCAATCTCCGTCTGGCCGAAGGAAACCTTTGCACGCCTCCGTTACCTTTTGGAGGGCCAATCTCCGTCTGGCCGAAGGAAACCTTTGCACGCCTCCGTTACCTTTTGGGAGACCTACGCCCCATAGAAACTGTCTACTTGAGACTGTCCCTTGGCCCATAGGTCCTGACACAAGGTTAGAATTCTAGCTCTTCCAGAGTAGTATCTCACTAATGGCTCGAACCCCCCCGAAAGGAAGAAGCCTTCTTCGCTCTCCACCTAAGCTGCGCAGGAAAGGCCCAAAACCAATCCCAGGAAACAACAGACCCAAACAAGGCCTAAAAATCTCAACAGGTGATCAAAGAAGTGGTTTATGAATGAACAGAGGTCATATCATCCTATTAGATAATAATTAGATATTAAGTATTTAAATTGAATTTTTAATTTTTTTTTTTTTTTTGTATTATATATTTTTATCGAAATGATGACAAAATTTACGTATATTTTGAAGGAAGTAGAGAATATAGTAGAGCGTACGATGAAAATAAGGAAAAGGACGCAAACACCAAGAGAATTATTCACTCAACAACACAAAGAACTTGTGAAAGAAGCAGAAAAGTGGGTGAAGAGTACAGCCAATTCATGCATGCTAGTAGCAACCTTGATAGCCACCGTAGTTTTTGCTGCAGCCTTCACCGTACCCGGCGGCAACGACGAAAACAATGGCTCGCCCATGTTTCTCAACCACAAATGGTTCACCGTGTTCGTCGTCTCAGATGCAATAGCCTTGATCTCATCTTCGACTTCGATTCTACTGTTTTTGTCGATCTTGACGTCGCGGTATGCCGAATCAGATTTTTTGTTTTGGTTGCCATTGGAGTTGGTTCTTGGTCTTGGCTCCCTCTTCCTTTCTGTGCTGGGAATGGTGCTAGCTTTCAGTGCCTGCTTCTTCCTGCATTATGGAAGACATATTTCATGGATTCCATTGCTGATTACTGGGATGGCTATTGTTCCTATTTATTGGTTTTGTGTGTTGCAATGGAAGCTTTGGGCTGATGGCTTAGCAGCATTGCATGCTAGTGGGATGTCATATTTATTGAAAGATAGGCAGAACAAATGGTTTTGATTCTTATCATTATTGTATTGAAAAATGTTCATGATATGTAACATTTATTGACGTTCTTAATTGTTTTAGCCACGAAATAAATTAATTTTAATTAGTACATCCAAAAAAAAAAAAAAAAAAAAAGCTACACAAGAAATGAAATGAAATGAAAAAGTGGACGGGTATTGTTTTGTTCTTAACTTGGCACGCTTGCTTCCCTTTAAAGAAGCTCAACCGTAACGCTTTTCAGTCTTAGGCGAATCATTAAATTCTTTCTGTACCGCCCTCTCTCGAAGCAGTATTTCCCTCAACTGCATATCCAGGCACTTTTGTTTTCTCCAATCTATACAAGGGGGTGGTAATGAATAGACATCTCCCGCCAGCTGTCTTCTCTTCATATCACTGAACTTCGTTCGAGAGATCTGATCTCATCGGATCTCACCAGGGCGGGCGAAAGGGAAGGTTTCTTGGATTCGCATCTACGTGTATTCTCTTGTAGGTATGATGGTTTTGACCCCCTTATTTCCGCTAGTCTTGAGTGTGGGGACGGGGCAGGGGCTTCCTCTGCCATCACCATCCGACCTATCTAGTGAGTTCTCGTGGAGTGGATCGTGGATTGATAATTATTATGGCAACCTAGATCAGGCATCATCTTCCCTACCTAACCTGGCTGCACCACATGCAGCTCAGCAAAATGTAGAGGGTGAGGGGAGTTCCTCTTCGTGATCTCCTCAAAGGTCTCTTTATGTCAAAGATCTATGGCAAAACTTCAATATTGCTAAAATATGCTTTCAGTTTTGGAAAACTTTCGAACTTATAATCAACCAGTTATTTACGGAAGGAAGAGAATTTCTACTTAGATGATAGTGTTAAAATATTAATGAAAAGTTTTAAAGTGATAGTGCAAAAAATTTGAAAGAATAAGAGTGTTTCACGTGGAAAGTTCATTTTTTATGTTTTTGTTTTTTATATAATTTTGTGTTCTTAGTTCAACGATATGCGATGCTGGAAGATTGAATCATCCATCTTAAGAAGATAATTAATGTTTTATCTACAAAAGTATGGTTAGAAGAGCCATACATATATATACACAACAAGAAATAATGGTTACAATAGCTTATGAAAAACGCTATCATAGACTTTTTATAGCGTTTTTTTATACGTCGTAATAGTCCATATCATTAAAAATCCAGAACATTTTATGGCATGAAGTTAGAGAATGCTATAAATTTTTTTTATCTTATGTATTATTCCTTCCAACTTTTATTTTGATCAATGTTTTTATCCTTTTGGAATGAAAATTGAAATAAATCCGACCATTGATTAGTTGGCAGAGCAGATGACGGTAGTGGTTGAAAATATCCAATGTCGTCCTTAAGTCATCAGTTTAAATTCGGTAGGTCAAATTTTTTTAAATCACTCATTTGAATGTGGTCTCCTGTCATTCATATAGTTCTTCGCAACTTCCTTACTAGTTAGATTTAAACATTCAACTTGCTTAAATTCGGCGGTTCGAAATTCTTCGCAACTTCCTTCTTAGTTGTTATGTTTAAACATTCAACTTAATTGGTAGAAACACGAACGTTAACTTTAATAAACACACCAGTTGAGTAACTATATATTATAAAATTATATTTGTTTTGTGTTACCAATAAAATGAGGCAGCAATATTTGGACTATGACTCTTTCACAACTTTATATTTCATAATTGTTTGCATATTTATTGGAGTTTGTGCTCATTCACATGGAGACTTGGCCCTTATTATTATTATTATTATTATTTTAATTTCTTCTTAATATATCTTACTCCAAATATTTAATTAATTAATTTATTTATTTATTTATCTTTGGATAATTATTCTAATATAATATACACTCACTTGTCGTCGACTAGTCAACTCGACTACAACTAGCAATTCATGGTATGACTCAAAAATATATAGTCAACCTTTTTTCTTTTCTTTTTATACAAAAATAAATAAATAAATAAATAGTTGACTCCTTCAACCAATGGAAAGTTGCATTTAAATATCCTAAGTAATTATTGTGTGTTGGTGTGAATAAAATATTATTTAATAAAATAAAATACTTTCAATTAAAATAATCTCAATATTTAATTGATAATAATTAAATAATAATATCTCAAAAAGACAAAAAAGAAGAGTGTTTATATAAATGAGTTGTTCATGGGAGCTCACAACCATTGCTTTCTCAGCTGCAAGTTCTTTGTCAAGTTTAAGTGAGTTGTAGAAGTGTTTCCGATTCCAATTCCAACTAAAAATATGGTGCCGGTTCACGAGCTGTCTTCAAATTCGTCGAAAATGACGGTTTCCAACGACCACCATAAAATTGATATCGACGGTAAGCTCTACGAAGTTAAATGGTCGACACAAGAGAACGTGAAGGAGGATCAGCACCAACCGATGATCGTTAATGACAAAGCTTCACGTCTCATGATATTTATTCAATGGGCTAGAACTAAACTACACAACTTCGAGATTCATGGTTGTAGTAAGTTCTACCTTCCTTTAATTATTTCTTATAGTTATGAATTTGGTTGGTAAACTTTGAATTTTACTTCCACTCGTCCATTCGTCCATGTTTGAATGTCTAAAGTTTTGAAGAAGTTCATCCGCTAATATGTATTTAAATTAAGCGAATTTCAAAAAGAGTTTTTATTTAAATTTAGTGAGGTGAACTGTTTATTTATTTATTTATTGTAAACACCTTTGTTAAACTTGTGAATGTGAACATTTTTTGAGGGAACGAAAGAAGGGACCAGCAGGACCAGCAGGACCAGCAGCTATGCGAAGCTGCAACCAAGGGTGACTGGAAGGCTGCAGAGGACATGGAAAAGGAACATAAGGGGATCCTATCGAAGGTAATAAGCAAGGATAGGGAAGAAACAGCTCTCCACATTGCGACCAGGTTCAACCAGGCTGCATTCGTGGAGAAGCTGGTTCAAAAACTGACCAAAGATGAGTTGGAAGCCACAAATATATACGGAAACACAGCCCTTTGCATAGCTGCGACATCAGGCGCTGTGGACATTGCCAAGTTCATGGTGCAAAAGCATAATGATTTAGTCCTAATTCCTGGGTCTGGAAATGCCACTCCTGTTTTAATTGCTGCTAGATATAAACACAACCATATGGTTTCTTATTTCCTCCAGATGGAATGGATCATCAAACACATGGAAATTAACCAGCAAATGGAGCTTCTTTTTAGTGCCATTGCCACCGATCATTACGGTTTGTTTTTACCCGCAAAATTTAATTTTTATCAATTGGGTCGGTTCGAAATACCTTCTAGTTTAGTCAAAATTCATAATCATCACGTTTTTTTTTTTATTCTACAGATATAGCTTTGCTTATTCTAAAGTGGAACGAGAAATTGGCATTGGATCGAGACATCAATGACGATACACCCTTGCATATCATGGCTCGAAAGTCTAATACAATTGGCACAAAAAATAACCTAACTGAGTGGCAATCATGTAAGTGTGTTTTTTTTTAGTTTAAGAGTATTAATTTTTATTAATTTAGCTTTTTAAATATTTATAATTTTAATTTGATTTTTAGGTTTCAAGCCTATATACAAGAAGAAAATGATGCAAATACAAGCCTATCAAACACTAGAAAAGATGTGGGGTATAGTTCAAAATAAGATTGATGAAGATAAGATTTCGGATTTCATTTTACATCCCTCGAGCATGCTACACGATGCTGCAAGGGTCGGAAATGTTGAATTTGTGAGAGTGTTACTTCATAAAAATCCTAAGCTTCTACTGATGGTCGATGGCAGTGGGAAGAACATATTTCACATAGCAGTCGAAAATCGACAACGTAGCGTCTTCAACTTAATTTATGATATGAAACTTTTCAATCCAGATGACCTATTATACCATTTCAACGAGGAAAACATCAGCTTGCTTGAATTAGCTGCCAAAAGAGCTGATCCTGGTCATCTTGATCGTGTCTCCGGAGCCGTCTTTCAAATGCACCAAGAACTTCTATGGTTTAAGGTACCAATTCTCGGTTTAAATGAAAAATGGAAGAGGAAATAATAGAGATTTCTCCCGGCAAACAAACAGAATAATGTTAGAAAATAATTGGTTTATTATTAAATTGATTTTTTTAGTTTTTCTTTTTTTAAATTTTGTGTGATGTCCCACTTGAGTTTGGAGTAGAACAAATCACCATTTACACGCGTGTGTAAACCTTCCCCCACCAGACGCCTTTTAAAGTCTTGAGGTGAAGCCCAAAAGGGAAAGCCCAAATAAGACAATATTTGCTAGCGGTGGATCTGGGTCGTTACAAATGATATTAGAGTCAAACACCGGATGGTGTGCCAGCCCTTCTCGCTGTTCCCCGAAGGGGGTAGACACGAGGCGGTGTGCCAGTAAGGATGCTGGCCCCAAAGGGGGTGGATTTTGGGGCAGTCCCACATCGATTGGAGGAAGGAAAGAGTGCCAGCGAGGACGCTGGGCCCCGAAGGAGGGTGAATCGTGATGTCCCACATTAGTCTGGGAGGAGAACAAATACCCTTTACAAGGGTGTGAAAACCTTCCGGACAATATCTTGTGGCTATGGATTTGGGTAGTTTTGTATTATATATTTTATTCAAATGATGACAAAATTTATGTATGTTTTGAAGGATGTAGAAAATATATTAGAGCGTACAATGAGAATAAAGAAAGGGAAGCGAACAACAAGAGAATTATTCATCCAAGAACACAAAGAACTTGTGAAAGAAGCAGAAAAGTGGGTGAAGAGTACAGCCAATTCATGCATGCTAGTAGCAACCTTGATAGCCACCGTAGTTTTTGCTGCAGCCTTCACCGTACCCGGTGGCAACGACGAAAACAATGGCTCGCCCATGTTCCTTAGCCACAAATGGTTCACGGTGTTCGTCGTCTCAGATGCAATAGCCTTGATCTCATCTTCGACTTCGATTCTACTGTTTTTGTCGATCTTGACGTCGCGGTGTGCAGAAACAGATTTTCTGTTTTGGTTGCCATTGGAGTTGGTTCTTGGCCTTGGTTTCCTGTTCGTTTCTGTGCTGGGAATGGTGCTGGCTTTCAGTGCCTGCTTCTTCCTGCACTATGGAAACCATATTTCATGCATTCCATTGCTGATTACTGGGATGGCTATTGTTCCTGTTTACTGGTTCTGTGTGCTGCAATGGAAGCTTTGGGCTGATGCTTTAGCAGCATTGCATGCTAGTGGGATGTCATGTTTATTAAAATGTAGGCAGAACAAATGGTTCTGATGTTTTTAACGTTAGCTATACAACTGTTTTTGTATTAAAAAATGTTCATGATATATTAGAACGTACGATGATATATTAATGTGTATTTGTATTATTAATTCTTTTATAAATTTTAAATTATTTTCCTTGATTTTAGTGGGCTCTCTCCCCGTGGGCTTAAGTTAATGAACTCTTGTTTGGTGGGCTCTCATCCCGTGGGCTTGTGTTCATGGACTCTTGTTTGGTGGGCTCTCTCCCCGTGGGCTTGAGGTCCATGGACTCTTGTTTGGTGGGCTCATTCCCCGTGGGCTTGAGTTCATGGACTCTTGTTTGGTGGGCTCTCTCCCCGTGGGCTTGAGTTCATGGACTTATTTTGTGGGCTCTCGCCTCATGGGCTTGAGTCATAGACTCTTGTTTGGTGGGCTCTCGCTTCATGGGCTTGAGGTCATGGACTCTTGTTTTGTGGGCTCACTCCCCGTGGGCTTGAGTTCATGGACTCTTGTTTAGTGGGCTCTCTCCCCGTGGGCTTGAGCTCATGGACTCTTCTTTTGTGGGCTCTCGCCTCATGGGCTTAAGTTCATGGACTCTTGTTTGGTGGGCTCTGGCCTCATGGGCTTCTGTTCATGGACTCTTGTTTGGTGGGCTTTCGTTTCATGGGCTTGAGTTCATGGACTCTCGCCTCGTAATGATGAAGACCCAATTAAAAAATTAGTACTATTATTTAAATAAAATATTCTTACTCTATTTACAAATATACTAAAATTGTGATGTTATTGTGAACTATTCATTAGGTAGGTTAGATAGAGATAACCGTAACTAAAATTGTGATATTGTT
The DNA here is from genome assembly GCF_057944985.1 of Cucurbita pepo subsp. pepo. Lineage (NCBI taxonomy): Eukaryota > Viridiplantae > Streptophyta > Magnoliopsida > Cucurbitales > Cucurbitaceae > Cucurbita > Cucurbita pepo. The sequence goes on from NC_141817.1 coordinate 1,978,582, forward strand.
GTCCATGAAAACAAGAGTTTGACACTAATAGTGTGGGAGCGAGAACGCTAGGTTCCTGAGAGGTGGAGTGTGAGATTCAACATTTTTTTAAAAAATTGTAAGGTTGACGACCATATGTAACGGGCTACATATTTGTTAGCTATAAGTTTGGGCTGTTACGTATATATTTTTTTTCTTTTCTTTTTATCTTTAATTACTACATTGTATACTTGTATTTATTACCATATCGTCGTCTCAATACATATCAATATCCACAGTTTCAATGTCCACAACGAGGTAGTAGTCATTGTCTATCTCATTCGAAAATTTTGTGAGAACCCACATAACGTTCCTATATTTAAAAAGACTTATGATCAACAAGTTTAGATTTGAGTCAAATACGACCAAATTACTGATTTTTTTTATAAGAAATATAATGGTAGGCATATGCATCTTGTTGGTTTTTCATTTCAAAACTACTTGATGATATTAAAGAAGTTTCATTTCAAAACTTTGTGAGGTTATTAAAAATAGTTTTTGATTTTGTGAGCTCTAATGATTAATTAATCGATATTTTCACAATGCCGTTGAAGGAAGAAAAATAGGCTTGAACGAGTATTATTCATTAGGTTGTATCTTGAATGTTATATATTGTTTTATAATTTTTTATTATTCCAACGACGCAGAATTTATATTGTTTATTGATTTTTTAATTATTTTATTATTGTGTTGTTTCCCAATGTATTTAGAGAAAGATTAAGGGACTTTCATTAGATTGTTCTTGAAGAGTCTTATTGGTCTTACACTCAAATGAATTAAACTTTATGATGATAAATTAGTGTGTATTTGTATTACTACTTGGAACATGTATTACTTTTTTATTTATTTATAAATTATAAATTATTATTTTTATCGGGGCGAATACCTTTAATTTCAAATTAATTAATTAGTTGATCAATGATAATTAATTCGATTTTTTGGATGGTCATATCCGGTCCAAATTAATTCTTAAATTCGAAAATTTAATAATTAAATCCTTGGTCATTATAAAATCTTCGATTTTATTCTTTTATTAATTCATTATTCATGGGAGACGTGACAATATTTAATTGAAATAATACTCGTGATAATAATAATAATAATATCTCAAAAAGACAACAAAAAGGGTTTTTAAGTATTATATATTTGGATAAATGGCCAATGTGTTTATATATATTAGTTGTTCATCGCTCATAGATCTCATTGCCTTCTCTACCTCAACCTCTTCAGTTGTATTAGGTTTCCAATTCCAAGTAATAATATGATGCAGCAAACTCATGGGTCGTCTTCAAATTGCCTGAAAAGAATGGTTCTCAGTTCGGACGACCTCCATGGAATTGATGTGGGGTGGTGACTTTTGCAAAGCTTCATCGTCGACGCTAAGTGAACGTGAAGGAGGATTAGCCTTTGCCGATAATCGCTGACGACAAAACTTCACATCACAAGATGGGTCTTCGATTGGCTAGAACTAAACGTCACAACTTCAACATTTATGATTGTAAGTTCCATTTTTTTTAATTATTTGGTTTTTATTATCATCAATTTGTTGATAAACTTTCAACTTTAGGTTTATTCATCTATCTTCAACATCTAAGAGTAGTATTAACACTTTAATATTTATAAAAAAATTTACCATCAATATAGGAACGAAAATGTCTTATTTACTTTCAATTTTATCCATATATTAATGGTAACTATTAATAAAACTTTTGTGGGAGATGAACCCTTTTAGAAGTTAGAATGTATTTTTAGAACTTTAAAAAAAATTCAATGATATTTTTAATTAATTTGTTTTTTGAAATATTTGTAAACAGTTGAGCTAACGTGGAGTGTATTTCGGGATCCCTCAAGCATGCTACATAGTTGGAAATGTTGAATTTATGAGAGTGTTACAGATCGTGGATAACAGTGTGAAGAACATATTTCACATAGTAGTCAAGAACCTACAACCCAAAAGACTTATTATATTATTTCAACGAGAAAATCATCCGCTTACTTGAATTAGCTACAAAAAAAAAAAAAAAAAAAAAAAAAAAAAAAAAAAAAAAAAAAAAGAGGAAGTTTTAAGGTACTTTTAATTAAAGATATCTATTTATTTGTGGTTAGAGATGTTAATTTAGGTTGTTGGAAAATTCCAACTTAAATGATGAATAAGGGGTGTGGAGATACTTCTCTCTGTCTAGTCTTTACCCAATTTCCCATCGTTTTTTTTTTTTTTTTTTTTTTTTTTTTTTTTTTGTCATATAAAAATAAATATATATCTTTTATTAAATGATAATAAAATTTTTAAAAATGTTTGTCTGCCTTATAATTACATTTTCATGATTTAATGGGCCATTATTATTTTATTTTATTTTCTTTTTCATTTTAGCTGTTAGGGCCAAGAGTCGGTGAAACTGGAGTCAAAATTCAAAACAATCAAATTTTGAGCTTTTTATAATAATGTACGTAGATGGTTGAAATATTTAGATTAAAATATCTCCCCCTCACTTATGTAAGTCTCAATATTATATAGATTTTTAAAATTTAAATACACGACTAAGGTACAACGTTGAGACGTTGTCCCTAGAATCTCAACACTGCCACGATTTTTTATCTTAGAAGGTTTTGAAAAGAAACGATACTCATTCAAACTAATCACTAAGTTTTGCATGGTTTAAAAATCTGGCAACATCAAACTAGGTTCGACACCGAGACCTATTAGCCATTGATGCAAGAACATCCTTGGGTTAAATGGCTACTTACTCCAATGTTTGGCTTGCTCTATTAGCTAGCCCGTTACAACCATGATCAATCAAGGCCGTTGGTGCACAATATGCGCAAACTATTATGGATTTGGTTTTGTTAACAGGATAATCCGAATAAGAATTGTTTTCAAATTAAGTTAAATTGTGTAATTAAATGATAATAATATCTCAAACAGGCCAACAAAAAAAAAAAAAAAAAAAACATTAACACATGATGTTGACGTGACAGTGTTTTATTATCATAACTAATGACAATAATACCTCAAACATGCGAAAAAAATCATTAACACCTGATGTTGACGTGACAGTGTTTTATTGTCATAATTAATGACAATAATACCTCAAACATGCCAAAAAAATTGTGTAATTTAGTATATATATGGGTAAATGGCCAATCAGTTGTTCACCCCAAAATCTCATTCCCTTCTGCCTCAATTCCTTCGGCCTCAAGCTCTTCGTCAAGTTAAAAAGCAGAAAGGTTTCTAATTCCAATTCAAAATGATGCAGCCAACTCACCGGTCATCTTCAAATTGGTCGGAAATGACGGTTCTCAGTTCTAACGATCACCATGTGATTGACATTGACAATCACTTTTATGGAGCTTCATCGTCAACGCAAGTGAACATGAAGGAAGATCAGTATCAGTCAATAATCGTTCACAATCTATCAAGTATTTTTTATCTTTTAATCTTTTAGATTTATAATTTTTTTAGACAATAAATCTTTAAATGTTTGAATTTGAGAGATTAACGTATAATAAAATCTATGTATATAAATTTAAAAATCAAACACTAAATTTGCAATTAATTATTATTATTTTTTTTTTATATAAGAAAAAATATCATAGTGACCCTCCAACTTTTAGAAAATATTAATGTTATTGTATAAAATATACCTACTTGATCCTTTGGATAGAACTGTATATATACTTCTGAGTTTAATTTGATAATAACATTTTTTTTCGTATATCTCATTCATTTGAATCCAACTCAATCCAAATAAGTTCTAAGTACCTTTAACTTATATTTATCGACATTTTTTAGAGAACCCAACAATGGACGATGATCTACATGTTCGGCTATGCGAAGCAGCAAGTAGGGGCGACTGGAAGAGTGCAGAGAAAATCGAGAAGACGCATAAGGGAGTATTATCAGAGGTAATAAGGAAGGATAGAAAAGAAACGGCCCTCCACATAGCCACCAAATTCAACCACACTGCTTTCGTTGAGAAGCTGATTGAAAAAATAACCGAAAAGGACTTAGAAGCCACAAATATATATGGAAACACAGCCCTCTCCATGGCTGCTACATTAGGCGCTGTGGATATTGCCAACTCCATGCTGCAAAAGAATAAGGATTTAGTCCTAATTCGTGGGTCTGAAAATGCGACCCCCATTTTAGTGGCTGCGAGATATAAACAGAACCACATGGTTTCTTATCTCCTCAAACACATGGACTTGAGCATCCAAAGCATGGCAACCAGCGAGCAAATGGAGCTTCTTCTTAGTGCAATTGCCACCGACCATTACGGTTTGTTTTTACTCACAAAATATAATTTTTATCAATTGGGTCTATTTGATATACTTACTAATTTAGTCTGATCTCTTAATCATTTATTTATTTATGTTTTTGGTTCTTTTACAGATATAGCTCTACTTATTCTAAACGGGAACAAATCATTGGCACTGGAACGAGACGCCCATGACGATACACCCTTACATATAATGGCCCGAAAATCTAATACTATAGGCTCCAAAAATAACCTAACCAAGTGGCAATCATCCATTAATAGCTGTAAGTATTTTGTTTTTTTCTTAAGCACAATTTTCAACTTTATTAAATTTAAAAATGGTATTACACTTTAACATTTATAAAATTCGTAAATTTCTAAAATTGTTTATTTACCTCTCATAAATATTTTCTCTTTAATGAGAAGGATATTCCATTCAAAACTTTTTTTTTTTTACTAACTTTACTTTTAAAAAATGATGAGAATTTTAAAAGTTAGTACTGATTATTCTATTCATTAGTATAGTATTTGAGACTGAAGAGTATTTTGTGAAGGGCATTTTTTTTTTTTTTTTTTTTTTTTTTTTTTTTTTTTTTAAGTTTAAAGAATTTATTTTTATTAATTTAGGCTTTCAAAAATTTGGTTTAGGTTTGAAGCATATCTACAAGAAGGAGATAATGCAGACACAAGCCCATCAAACTGTTGAACTGATGTGGAGTGTTGTTCTGGATAAGATTGAAGCAGATAAGAGCTTGAATATCATCTTACATCCCTCAAGCATGCTACACGATGCTGCGAGCATTGGAAACGTTGAATTTGTGAGGATGATACTTTTTAAGAATCCCGAGTTTCTACCGATAGTCGATAAAAATAAGAAGACTATATTTCATATAGCAGTTGAGAATCGACAACGTTGTATCTTCAATTTAATTTTTGACAGGAAGCTCTTCGACCTGTATGAGTTATTATATTATTTCAATAAAACAAACATCAGCTTGTTAGAATTAGCTGCCAAAAAAGCAGATGGATGTCATCTTGATCGTATCACTGGAGCAGCTTTTCAAATGCATGATGAGCTTCTATGGTTTAAGGTACTTTTGATCAAAGATGTCCATTTACCTAAAGATTGTTTTTCTCGTCCTCGCTCAACCCCATCTCGCTTTTTTATACAAAAATAAAAATATTTCTTATTATAAATTATAATGAATTAGGTTTTTTATTTGCTTTATTTTATTATTACATTTTCGTAATTTTCTCCAAATGAGTCATCATGCTTAGTATACTCTATTTTTGGGTAATAAACTCAAAATAAATAAAATTAGTAAAAAAAACAAAGGCTTCTTATAAATATTATTAGTCATCTATAATTATTTTATAGGTTATTTTGTTGCATTATATATATATATATATATATATATATATATATATATATATATATATATATATATTATTCAAATGATGGCAAAATTTACATATGTTTTGAAGGAAGTAGAAGATGTTGTAGAGTGTGTGATGAAAAGAAAGGAAGAGAAGCCAAGACAATTATTCACCGAAGAACACAAAGAGCTTGCGAAAGAAGGAGAAAAGTGGGTGAAGAGTGCAGCAAATTCATGCATGCTGCTAGCACCTTTGATAATCACTGTAGCTTTGAGTGCAGCATTCACATTACCAGGCGGCAACAACGAGAACACAGGCTCGCCCATGTTTCTTTACCACAAATTGTTCACTGTGTTCACCATCTCAGATGCCACAGCTTTGATCTCATCTTCAGTTGCATTTCTACGGTTTTCGTCGATCTCGATGTCGCGACGTTCCGAAACCGATTTTCTGTACAGGCTGCCACTCAAGTTGGTTCTTGGTCTTGGTTTGCTCTTCCTTTCTTTTCTGGGAATGGTGCTGGCTTTCGATATCTCCTTCTTCCTGCACTATGGAAAAGATAGCTCTTGGGTTCCAATGCTCATTGCTGGGATGTCTACCCTTCCAATTTACTGGTTTTGTGCGCTGCATGGGAAACTTTGGGCTGATTGTTTAGCAGCATTACATGCCTGTGGGGTATCATATTTACGACAGATTAGGCTGGAAAAAGAGCTGATTATCGTTGTTAATAAATAACTTATTTTAGATCCTTCCTTGTATTTGTAACTGTATCGTTACTCTTCATTGTATATTGAACCCATACAACGTCTTTATCCAATTAATCATATCAGTAGTTTACTCTTCATTGTTATAGACATTTTTTTCATCTTAAATATACAATAATATATACTTGAAGGTCGTTTCTTGAAAAATTAGTAAATAGTTTGATTTAGTTTTTCACTGTTGTTCCTTTTCCCCTTAATTTCAAATTAATTAATTAATAAACATTATTAATAATAATTTTAGGATGATGATAACCTGTTTTTAATTACTAATAATTTTAGGATTTTGAAAAAAATATGGTCCAAATAAAATAGAGTACAAAATACTCAAAATTTTGATGATCTGTCAATTAATTTGACACTATAAATAAATTAAATTTTGACACGTAGAGACTTAAACAATAATACTTGAGTTTTGGTTAATTTTAGAATAAAAGAATCTAAATTAATTGGGTCATTATTACTATTGTTATCCTTATATTTTATTTTAATAATTTTAAAAAATCTTTCGTCATTTTTTCTTTGTTTCGTTTATTATTTTGTTATAATATTATTACTACTTTTGATTTCCACCTTAATTAATTTTTTCAAAAAATATATTATTCACCATTTTCGATTGCCATATCAATCCAAATTAATTCTCAAGTTTGAAAATTTAACTATTAAATTCCTAACCGTTATAAAATCTTCGATTTTATTCTTTTTCATTAACTCATTATTAATGAGGTTGACATGACAATCTTTAATTGAAATAATACTCATGATAATAAAAATAATTAAATACTAATAATAATAATATCTCTAAAACACAACAAAAAAGGGTTATTAAGTATTATATATTTGGATAAATGGCCAATGTGTTTATATATATAAGTTGTTCATCGCTCATAGATCTCATTGCTTTCTCTGCTTCAACCTCTTCGTTAAGTTAGAGTGAGTTGCATTAGGGTTTCCAATTCCAAGTAATAATACGACGCAACAAACTCACGGGTCGTCTTCAAATTGCTCGAAATGACGATTCTCAGTTCCGACGACAACCATGAATTTGATGTTCATGGTGACTTTTACGAAGCTTCATCATCGACGCAAGTGAACGTGAAGGAGAATCAACCTCAACCGATAATCGTTGACGAAAAAACTTCACATCACAAGATGGGTGTTCAATTGGCTAGAACTAAACGTCACAACTTCAACGTTTACAATTGTAAGTTCCATTTTTTTATAATTATTTTACTTTATAATAAATAAAATTTTTATTTATTTGAATCTAACTCGACTCCAATCGACGTGTAGTTGACTTTAGTTGATTGAATTTTAATTTTTTACAGGGAGCGTGAGAACGGAAGATCATCCGCTGCATATTCAACTATGCGAAGCCGCAACTAGAGGTGATTGGAAGACTGCGAACAACGTCGAAAAGACACATAAGGGAATCCTGTCGGAGGTAATAAGAAAGGACAGAAAAGAAACAGCTCTTCACATTGCCACCAAATTCAACAACACTGCCTTCGTTGAGAGGCTCATTGAAAAGCTAACAGAAAAGGAGTTGGAAGCCACAGATGTATATGGAAACACAGCGCTCTGCATCGCTGCTACATTAGGCGCTGTGGGCATTGCCAACTCCATGCTGCAAAAAAATAAGGATTTAGTGCTAATTCGTGGGTCTCAAAATGCAACCCCCATTGTAGTTGCTGCCAGATATAAACAGAACCATATGGTTGCTTATCTACTCAAAGAGATGGACTTGAGCATCCAAAGCATGGCAACTAGCGACCAAATGGAGCTTCTTCTTAGTGCCATTGCCACCGACCATTACGGTTCGTTTTTACTCACAAAATTTAATTTTTATCAATCTGGTCCGTTTAAAATACTTGAATTTAGTCCGAACTCTTAATTATTATGTGTCTTTTGTTTTTGTTCTTTTACAGATATAGCTTTACTTATTCTGAACCAGAACAAGTCATTGGCACTGGAACGAGACACCAATGACGATACACCCTTACATATAATGGCCCGAAAATCTAATACATTAGGCACAAAAAATAACCCAACCAAGTGGCAATCATCTATCCATAGGTGTAAGTGGTTTTTTTTTTTTTTTTTAATATTTCAAAAATACCTTAAAACTTTATTAAGTCATTAATATTCTTCATTTTTTTTAATATTTTCTATTAATACTATATTTAAAAAATATTCATGATTTTTTTAAAAGTAATATTAACCTCTAACGTCTTATTTACCTTCCATTTTATCCATTTACTAATGGTAAGTATATCTTTTAAATTTTCTTTATAAAATTTAAAAATATTTTTGAAGTAAGTTTAAACTATTAGGAAATTTTAATTAATTGAAATATTTGTAATTTTGATTCCATCTTAGGTTTCAAATATATATACAAGAAGAAAATGATGCAAATACAAGCATGTCAAACGGTTGAGCTAATGTGGAGTGTAGTTCAGGGTAAGATTGAAGAAGATAAGAGTTTGGATTTCATTTTATATCCCTCAAGCATGCTACACGATGCTGCAAGCGTCGGAAACGTTGAGTTTATGAGAGTGTTACTTCATACAAATCCTGAGTTTCTACGGATTGTTGATAGTAGTGGGAAGAACATATTTCACATAGCAGTTGAAAATCGACAACGGCGTGTCTTCAACTTAATTTATGATATGAAGCTCTTCGACCCAATGGACTTTTTATACTATTTCAATGAAGAAAACATCAGTTTGCTTGAATTAGCTGCCAAAAGAGCAGATTCAAGTCATCTTGAACGTGTCTTGGGATCGTTCTTTCAAATGCATGAGGAGCTTCTATGGTTTAAGGTACTTTTAATTAGAGATATAAATGTTGAAGATTATTATTGGAAGTGAGTCTCAGGTTGGCTAAATTAGGGGAAGATCATGTGTTTATAAGTGAGGATCTGAATGTCCCACATTAGTTGGGGAGGAGAACAAAACACCTTTTATAAGGGAGTGGAAACCTTCTCTAGCAGACGACTTTTAAAGGCAGAAGCCTAAAAGGACAATATTTGTTATGAGGTCTTTTCGAGAAACCCAAAGCAAAGCCTCTGGGTTCTTACATAGGAATATTATCTTCATTGGTACGAGGCTTTTTCGGGAAACCAAAGCAAAATCCACGAGAGCTTATGCTCAAAGTGGAAGCCCGCCACGAGAGAGAGCTTATGCTCAAAGTGGATGCCCGAAAGGGAAAGCCCATGGAAGCCCGCCACGAGAGGCCTTTTGGGGAAACCCAAAGCAAAGCCACGAGAGAGAGCTTATGCTCAAAGTGGATGCCCGAAAGGGAAAGCCCATGGAAGCCCGCCACGAGAGGCCTTTTGGGGAAACCCAAAGCAAAGCCACGAGAGAGAGCTTATGCTCAAAGTGGATGCCCGAAAGGGAAAGCCCATGGAAGCCCGCCACGAGAGGCCTTTTGGGGAAACCCAAAGCAAAGCCACAAGAGCTATTGGTCAAAGTAGAAACCCGAAATGGAAAGTCTAAAGAGGACAATATTTGCTAGCGGTGGATCTGGGTCGTTACATAGGAATATTATCCTTGTACGAGGCCTTTTGGGGAAACACATAGCAAAACCACGAGAGCTTATGCTCAAAGTGGACAACATCGTACCATTATAGAGAATCATTTACCTTCTGGGTCGGGCTCGTAAAAACACAAAATTATTTTATAAGTGATATTGTAGAAATATATAGTGTACCGTAATGATGACAAAATTGACCTAATATTTTGAAGGAAGTAGAGGATATAGTAGAACGTAGAATAAGAATAAAGAAAGGGAATCAAACAGCAAGAGAATTATTCAACCAAGAACACACAGAGCTTGCAAAAGAAGGAGAAAAGTGGGTGAAGAGTGCAGCCAATTCATCCATGCGAGCTGCAATATCAATAGCCATTATAGTTTTGTTTGCAGGCGGCATGAACTATGGGTCAGGCTCACCCACGTTTGTTGACAACAAATGGGTGACTGTGTTCGTGATCTCAGATGCAATAGCCTTGATCTCATCTTCATTTGCAACGCTATTGTTTTGGATGATGCAGAGGTCGCGGTGTGAGGAATCAGACTTTCTGCTGTGGTTGCCATTGGAATTGGTTGTTGGCCTTGGATCCCTCTTCCTTTCATTGCTGGCAATGGTGCTGGCCTTCGATGCCTACCTCTTCCTGCTCCTTGGAACATATATTTGTTCGATTACATTGCTAATTGGTGGGACGTTTAGTGGTCTAATTTTCTTGTTTTGTGTGCTCCAATGGGAACTTTTGACTGATTGTTTCGCAGCCATATATGCCGGTGGAATGTCGTATTTATCCAACAATAGGCTCGTAAAGGGTTCTAATGTTTATCGTTAGCTACACATTACTATAAACCATTGAACTAATAATGATATTTTTTTTTCAATATATATACACACAAACACTTTATGTCATTTTTTCTCGAGATTTTTTTTTATGACACAAAGTGAATAGTTGACATGAATCTAGTGAATTCTCTCTGATGTGATGACAGTTTGTTAAAATATCATCGTTACCTCACTCGGTTAAGCACAAACATTTATTATATGAGACATTTATTTATGTTAAGAAAATGATTTAAGATTTTAAGAATAAATTTAGGTAAATGATAATAGATACTTTAGTAAGAACATTATCATCCGATGAATACCCCTCCACCTACTTAGTTTATCATCCCAAGAAATCCCAAAAAATACCCCTCCGCCTACTTAGTTTATCATCCCAAGAAATCCCAAAAAATACCCCTCCGCCTACTTAGTTTATCATCCCAAGAAATCCCAAAAAATACCCCTCCATCCTACTTAAGTTTATCATCCAGAAATTCCAAAAATACCCCTCCACCCTACTTCGTTTATTCTCCCAAGAAATCCCCAAAATACCCCTCCATCCTACTCATTTATCATCCCAAGAAATCTCAAGTAATAGAAAGTAGTAGCATTCTAGAGTGTCTTGTTTTCTCTTCTCGATTGGTGTTAATAAAGAGTGCGAGTGTTTTCCATAGAGAGTGAGTTGTGTTCAACACAGTTGACATGGATCCTCCTTTTTTTTTTTTTTTTGTGAATCGAACATAAAAGGGGATTCAACTAGAAGGTAATGACGTTGGGGATAGATTAAACTGATGACAAGAGTTTTTGAAATTAGCACATCTCATAAGATTAAGTTCCTTTGTCCCAGTCATTATAGCACGTGTTAACAATATTCTTCCGAAATCCTTTTCGTCCTAAACCATCCACTTGCCCTCAAATGGACTACCAAAGTTGACTCTTCTTGTTAGTTTGATTGATTCAGAAAAAAAAAAGAGAGAGTTATTTTTTCTCTTTGTAATTGACATACAGAAAAGGGAGGAAGCTACAGTTTGTATTTTGGTATAGAGCAAACATGAAATGGATGGATGAATGTTTGAAGGTCGCATACTTTTCTCTGTGGAAAAAAAAAGACACAAAATCCAAACAAATTGGAAGTCTTCGGAGACTCCGATGTTTCAAAATTGGTTTGACTTTGAAAAGTCAATTCATTTGGAGTCAATATACTCACAGGTCTTCTCATTTCTTTAAAGGGTCTGCAAATCTCATTGCTTTTCAAAGCATTGATCAACTTCTACAGAAGAGTTCATTAGCCAAAAATGAGGAGTTTCAGTTCTTCCGTTCACAATGTGTTGGGGGTCGAGCAGCCGCAAGTGAATGGGAATGACTATCTCAAAAGGCTCAAATCAAAAATTCACACATTCACAGATCGTCTGATTCGCAGTGTCAAATATATTTTCGACGATGGTATGATATAGAGATGTATGTGGTTTAAAGTAAATATACAATGTACTCGTACAATTATTGATTTGGTTTGGTGTTTCAGAGAGGAGCCTTTCAGAGGGCAATGGTTCGGGCAACGACGACGCTCGATGTCGCCTGCACAAAGCGGCAATGAACGGCGACTGGGAAACCGCCGAGCAACTCGAAAGGGAAAATCTGGGAATTCTTTCGGTGGTTATAAGCGAGGATAGAAACGAGACTGCTCTGCATATTGCTACAAGATGCAATCAGGTTGGTTTTGTGCAGAAATTAGTGGCGAGACTGAGCGATGAAGACTTGGGCATTGAAAATAGCTATGGAAACACAGCCCTTTGCATCGCTGCTACGTTAGGCGGCCTTGATATCGCCAAGTCCATGGTGGAAAAGCGTAAAGATTTGATTGGTGGGTCTAGAAATGTGACCCCTGTTTTAATTGCTGCAAGATATAAACACAACGACATGGTTTCTTATCTCCTCAGTCAGAAGGATCATATTGCCCCAGAAATGGAATTGGAGCTTCTTGTTGGTGCCATCTCTGCAAATCATTATGGTTTGTTTCCTACTCTTTCTTAGCCCGTGTCAATATTTTTACGAGTAATATATAAATAGTTATTGATATTTGAGTAAACGAGAGAGGTACATGAATGAACCGAGATTACATCTGAAAGTCACTGTCATACCAATAAGGTGCACCTTTTGGTGGCATTATTTGCTTGGAGCAATTCTATATTGGGTCAGCTCGTGGAATTTTCCTTGGATGTATGTGAGGGAAGACAAAACATGTTGAATGTGACCATGTTCGAGGGTAATGTCGGAGCCATCAAATGTTGAGTCTGGATTTTGAATCCTGATCCAAATTCTAGACATGGGTCGTTACAACATTTTTGGAATTCTACATTGCCTAAGGGAAAAGATTGAGTTGGTCCCTTCATTCAAGAGATAAGTAAGTGTGTGATGTCCTACATTAGTTGGGAGGAGAACAAACCACCATTTATAAGGGTGTGGAAACCTTCCCGTAGTAGACGCGTTTTAAAGCCTTGAGGGGAAGCCCGAAAGGGAAAGCCCAAAGAGGACAATATCTGCTGGCAGTGGATCTGGGTCGTTACAAATGGTATCAGAGCCAGACACCGAATGATGTGCCAGCCTTCTCGCTATTCCCCAAAGGGGGTAGACACGAGGCGGTGTGCCAGTAAGGACGCTGGGCCCCCAAGGGGGTGGATTTGGGGGCGGTCTCACATCGATTGGAGGAAGAAAAGAGTGCCAGCGAGGACGCTGGGCCCCGAAGGGGGGTGGATTATGATGTCCCACATTGGTTGGGGAGGAGAACAAACCACCATTTATAAGGGTGTGGAAATCTTCCCCTAGTAGACGCGTTTTAAAGCCTTGAGGGGAAGCCCGAAAGGAAAAACCGAAAGAGGACAATATCTGCTAGCGGTGGATCTAGGTAACAATGACACCTTTTGAATGGTTCAGTCCCTTCATTGGTATCCTAACCTTTCCTAACGAGTGAGGGCTAGGCCGGCTCTCAAGTGGTTCGATAGTCCTTTTCTTAATTCACGAGCTCATTGTGTTTCGTTTTCGTTACAGATATAGCTTTGATTATTCTAAAGGGGAATGATTGGTTAGCGACCAAACGAGACATAAATCAAGATACACTCTTGCATATAATGGCCCGGAAGCCTAATACCATTGCAAGCTACAAGATGACAGCCAAGTGGCAACCATGCATCGAAAAGAGCGGTAAGTTTCTTTAATTCATTATTTTTTTACCATAAAAAACCTCATCATATCATGTTCAAACACTTACAGTAAGATTTTTTTTTAACAGTGTTCAAATGTTTATGCAAAAAAACAACCATGGAAATAAAAGCCCATCAAATGGTTGCAAACATGTGGAGTTTTGTCAAAACAAATGCAACTTCAAAAGAAAATCTAATGAATTTCGTAAAACATCCATCAAGCATGCTACATGATGCAGCAAGAGTTGGAAACGTTGAATTTCTAGAAATATTGCTGCATGAAAATCCTGATCTTCTACGGATATTCGACAACGATGGGAAGAGTATATTTCACGTAGCGGTCGAGAATCGACAAGAGGGTGTGTTCAATTTAATTTATGATATGAAACTGTTCAACCCAGATGACTTATTATACTATTTTGACGCGAAAAAAATCAGCTTGCTTGAATTAGCAGCCAAAAGCGCTAATCCGAAGCATCTCGATCGAGTGTCGGGAGCAGTGTTTCAAATGCATAGCGAGCTTCTATGGTTTAAGGTAGTCGAGAATATAGTGGAGCTTACGACGAGGGTAAAAAGAAGCGGAGGGGAAACCGCGCGGGAAATATTCACTAGAGAGCATAAAGAGCTGAAGGAAGAAGGAGAGAAATGGGTGAAGAGGACAGCGAATTCATGCATGCTTGTAGCAACTTTGATAGCGACCGTCGTGTTTACAGCAGCGTTCACAGTGCCAGGAGGCAAGAACGAGAGCTCGGGGCTTCCCATATTTGTGGAGAAGAAATGGTTCACTGTGTTTGTGATATCAGATGGGATAGCATTGGTGTCTTCGTCGACTGCAATACTGTTGTTTTTGTCGATCTTGACGTCGCGGTGTGCCGAGAATGATTTTCTGTTTTGGTTGCCATTGGAGTTGGTATGCGGGCTTGGATCCCTGTTTGTTTCTGTTCTGTGTATGGTGCTGGCTTTTGGTGCGGCCTTCTTCCTTTACTATGGTAAAGATACGGCTTTGCTTCCATTGATGATTACTGGGATGGCTGCTGTTCCAATTTTCTGGTTTTGTGTGCTGCAATGGAAGCTTTGGGCTCATGCTTTAGTGTCATTGCATGCTTCTACTGTGTTTTGTTTGTTGAGGAATAGGAAGACTAGTATCCTCAAGGCTATCACTAATGGTGTCTTTGTGCGTTAGTAACTGTATCTTTCCCTTCAATAAAGTGTCCTAGCACGTGAGTGTAACTCTCTAAACCCACTGTTAATAGATATTGTCCTCTTTTAGTTTTCTCTGTTCAACTTCCTCTCAACGTTTTTAAAACGCATATGCTAGGGACTAACTTCCACACCCTTACTAATAGTGTCTTTGTGCGTTAGAAGTGTATGTTTCCCTTGAGTTGTGTAATTTTGTGTTCATAATCATCTGAATAAAGCGTCTTAACACGTGAGTGTAACTGTCCAAGCCCACTGTTAACACATATTGTTCTCTTTTAGCTTCTTCTTTTGAACTTCCTCTCAAGGTTTTTAAAAAGAGTGATTTCCACATTCTTATAAAGAATGGTTCGTTTCTCTATTCGATCGATGTGAAATCTTATAATGAGGTTCTGTAAAGAATGTGATGAAGTTGGTGTCTTAGCGTGTAGACAAAAAAAAAAAATTATAAGATATGCGTCATAATGCTACAACTTGGGTGAATCATGCCTCACTCGATGCCAAGAATCCCAGCTCAACCCTGGTCACTAAATACGATGAATTTGAAGTTTCGTCTGTAGCGTTGAGATGCTACTATGTGATTCAATGTTATCAAGATTTTTCAAACTTAAATACAAGAATAAGGTACAATTTAGATCGATTACTCTCTTGTTTGTGCTAGTTATTTTACATTTAGACTTTGAGCCTCGTGAATTTCAAACATGGCTCGATCGATAAGGAGTATCTGTACCGAATGTTTCGTTACTCTCTCAAACGGATGTATGCATTGAAATTGATGAAATTGATGGTATGAAATGATAAATTTACCATTTAAAGAAGTTTGTTAGCATGAAGGCCACACCATAGCTTCCGATACACAGAAGCACACAATAACATCTTCCTCTCCCATTGCCTTTCATATCACCTTACGACACGTCGTCTCTCAATTAACCACCACATTGCCTTCTTTGCGGACACGTAAGGTTTCCTATTTATTTTAATTCACTTTCTCGCTGATCCCTCCATCACACGATCAACGGTTAATATTAAACGGGAACACCGTATTCTCTCTAGTACTGGTTGCACAAGATTCTCAACCCGCCGAAATGCTTTTCTTCGGGATCCGAGTAAATCCTCGGGTCCGATGCGTGGACGACTCTACAAGATTCGTCCGATTAAAAGACAACTCTGTCCCTCCAAAACGGACGGCACAGATCAAATCCTCTCTGCCATTTTCCAACGCTTGAGCTTGAATTGTAACCGGTTGATGAGTTGGGTCCGTTTGATTTTTTTTTTTTTTGGAGTGGACAGGTCGGTTAACAGTCGCTTCTTCCTTCAATGTATTCTTGTTTTGTTTATAAAGAGGCAGATTCGCGTATCATTTCCCCAATTCTCTTGTTCGTCTGAAATCTTTTTCTGGTGGGTTTTCTTCTGATTTTTATGCCTCGATCGCCTTTTTTTTAATTGTTTTTGGTTTTGTTATTTGGACTTCATTGTTTACTTGATCCTCAAGTTGGTAACTGGGTTTTGTTTACTTTTTGAATTGTTGTTTGTTTATGTGATTATAGTTTTTTGTTTCTGTCTATCCGGATTCAGTTCATTGTTATCTGATTACTTTTTCGATGATCGTGGGGTTGTCGGGTTGCTGATCATGATTTTGGGTTTTGAATTTTAAGCTTTTTGCATGTGTATGGGTTTGTTACGCCATTTGATCGCATCATTTTAAGGGTTCTTTTTATTCTTCTGTTCTGCAATTTGGTGAAGTTCATAGTTTATATTTTATTGTTTAACCTCAATCTGGAACAATTCAAGAGGTTCACGCCTGAAATTTGATTTTGAATCATAGTTTTTCCATGTAAGAATTGAACAATTTGGGGCTTGTTTGATGAGTAGGTTAGGTTTTTATTGATACTTTAGGGCTCATCTAGCTTGACTTATCAGGTTATAATTCATGATTTCTCAACTTCACTTCGGACTTGTAGGTTACCAATGGCTTCGTACCACTCCAAAGCAGCTTTCTTGTGTTTGTTCTTGTTGGTTTCATTGAATATTGTGTGGTCTGCATCCAATGATGGGTTGCTTAGAGTTGGGCTAAAGAAGATTAAGTTAGACCCAGAGAACCGTTTAGCTGCCCGCCTTGAGTCCAAGGATGCAGAGATTTTGAAAGCTGCTTTCAGGAAGTATAATCCTAAGGGTAATCTTGGAGAATCTTCTGATACTGATATTGTTGCGTTAAAGAACTACCTGGACGCTCAGTACTATGGTGAGATCGCCATTGGTACACCCCCACAAAAGTTCACTGTGATTTTTGACACCGGCAGCTCCAATCTGTGGGTGCCTTCTGCCAAGTGCTTGTTTTCTGTAAGGATCTGTCGCCTTGATTATATTCAGAAACGTAAACCATTAAGTAGAAATGATACCTTTGGAGTGTATTCAACTTTTTGGTTTTGTTGTAGGTGGCTTGTCATTTCCATGCCAGGTACAAGTCAAGCCGCTCAAGTTCATACAAGAAAAACGGTACTTTCTGAAGTCTATGTTCAAGATTGAATTGTAATTATTGGTACTTATTTTGATGTGGGGATGTTTGTAGTTTGTTCTTGCACGACGTCACGGAGCTGTTACTACAATTGCACTCGAAAATAATTCGGTTTATTGACATTGTGCAGGGACATCTGCTTCAATTCGGTATGGCACTGGAGCAGTCTCTGGTTTCTTTAGTTATGACAATGTCAAAGTTGGAGACCTAGTCGTAAAGGAACAGGTAACTTCCGGCATAGAATTGAACAGTTGGAATATCAATGGTTAGTTACTTATTGCAATTGTCCCTTTCAGGTGTTCATAGAGGCAACCAGAGAACCGAGTCTTACGTTTCTGGTGGCCAAGTTTGATGGGTTGTTGGGACTTGGTTTTCAAGAGATCGCTGTCGGTAATGCTGTCCCAGTATGGTAGGATATGTTCTTCCAACAATCCTGATTCTTGTTTAAGATTCCTCTTGGTTCATGGAGAGGCTTGAATGAGGCGTTTGTAATGTTCTTCTCAGGTATAACATGGTTGAACAAGGTCTTGTTAAGGAACCCGTCTTTTCGTTTTGGCTCAACCGCAACGTTGAGGAGGAAGAAGGAGGTGAAATTGTGTTTGGTGGGGTTGACCCTAAGCATTATAGGGGCAAGCACACTTATGTTCCTGTCACACAGAAAGGTTACTGGCAGGTTGGTTACCAAGTCTACATCTCATCCATTCTACTTCTAATTGTTATTACACACCATGCTTATTTTTTCTTTCTGATTTGTAGTTCGACATGGGCGATGTTCTCATCGATGGCGAACCAACTGGTATGCTTCCATGTTTCACTTATTAATTATAATTCATCTAAAAGAAGTAGAATCTAAAGGAAAAGGAGAGTTTTTCTTCTTTTTTATTCTTTTGTTTCTGTAATAGGTGGTTTGAGTTCTGTGTTTATGTGCTTCTGACTACAGAAATTTGTTAATTCAGGATTTTGTGATGGTGGTTGTTCAGCAATAGCTGATTCTGGAACTTCACTGTTGGCTGGCCCAACTGTGCGTACATAGACTTGACCTTGTTCTTCCCTGTCATCTGTAACTTGGCTTCACATGTGCTATATACCATATTGCATGACACTTTTTTATAAATAAGTTGAGACTTCTCCGTTTTAAGATGGCTAATCAAACGTTTGTGAGATCCCACATCGGTTGGGGAGGAGAACGAAACATTCTTTAGAAGGGTGTGGAAACCTCTCCCTAGCAGACGTGTCTGCCAGCGGTGGGCTTGAGCTTGAGCTTGTTATAATCAGTGTCTTTATAATCCTTGGACATAAAGACCGGTTACCTTTGATGCAAGAACATACTTGATTGAATAGAAATACAGTGATTGTCTTTGCAGTTGGGTTAAATGGCTATTCACTCCAATGTTTGTCTTTCTCTTTTAGCCTGTTATAACTATGATCAATCACGCCATTGGAGCTAAAGGAGTTGTTAGCCAGCAATGCAAGGCCGTTGTCGCACAATATGGGCAAACTATTATGGACTTGCTTTTATCTGAGGCAAGATAACGTTTTCGTTTCTAACTTCTTGATTCTTAACGTAGCATTTTGGTCTTATACTGCTTAAGATACCCAATCTTTATACCTTTTATAGAGCTCTTTTGATTTTTTCAACAGGCAGATCCGAAGAAGATATGCTCTCAAATTAATTTGTGTACTTTTGATGGAACTCGAGGAGTCAGGTGAGTGAGGCATACATGCTTTTTATCGGACCACACACGTTTACTCGGTGAATTTACTGACCCTCAAATTATGTTGGTCATGTAGTATGGGAATTGAGAGTGTGGTGGACGAGAATGCCGGGAAATCATCCGACAGTCTACGCGACGGTATGTGCTCTGTATGTGAGATGACTGTTGTCTGGATGCAAAATCAACTTCGTCAGAATCAAACCAAAGAACGCATAATAAACTATATCAATGAGGTAAAAAAGATCGGTTTTCTTCAGAATATCGATTCTTGTTGACTCGACTAATTAACTCCCCTGCAGCTATGTGATCGTATGCCGAGTCCAATGGGACAATCAGCTGTGGACTGTGGACAACTTTCTTCCATGCCTACTGTTTCCTTCACCATTGGTGACAAAATATTCGACCTTGCACCAGAAGAGGTAAATACAGAAAAGAAAATCGCTTGAACGGAGAATTTTATCCCCTTTCGGTTTTTATCCCCTTTCGGTATCGTTCTCTAAAATAGTGAGCAATGTGAACAGTATATACTCAAGGTTGGTGAGGGTGCTGCAGCTCAGTGCATAAGTGGATTTACTGCATTTGATATCCCTCCTCCTCGTGGACCCCTCTGGTATATATGTTTTTACCATTTACTTTGCTTTCAGAATCACTCAAAGTATCCTTCCCTTTCATTAAGAACCTGTTTTCGTTGGCCACAGGATCTTGGGAGATGTCTTCATGGGTCGCTACCACACCGTCTTTGATTTTGGCAAGCTGAGAGTCGGTTTTGCAGAGGCAGCTTGAAGAAACCTCCTCGTTTGGTATCTTTTAATGTTTATACATATGAGCCATCTTTAGTTTTCAGTCGAACCTTACTTTAAGTTGATGGATTTATGAAGTAAAGCCCAAGATTGTAAATGCGTGTTACTGTTCTAATCTTCTATATAGATACACAGCTTGTACAGTTGCTTTATATCTCTGCTGATTTATACATGAACTTTTAGAAAAGCTTGCTTGCAAACTCTCCCATTTCCTCTGTTCTTCTGCTTGAATTTGATGCAGCCAATTCCCTGAGTTCTGATAAACTCCTCCCTAGTTGTAAAGCAACCTTCATTTCCAACACTTCTCCGTTCTCCCTTCTTCGAACGTCTCTCAAATTTACGTTCGATTCGATTGTTTCTTCCATGAGCTTAAAGAAACCTGCATTGCTTCTGTACATCTCAAACACCATCCCAACTTGACCACCGTGTTCCATTGCGTTCGCAATGCTCGCCATAGATCCTGCTACAACTCCAAGTATAACAGGCCATGTCCCTGAGCAAGAACCTACAAGAACTGACCCAAATGCTCCAAGCAAGGTTAATAATGGGCCAGAAACTGCTAAAATCTTGTTGATTTGTAAGGCCTTTTGGCTCAATCTCAAGTATTCTTGCTGATCTCTCTTTAGCACCCCAGCAATCTCTCTCATTTCATCTTCTAGCGCCCTACTCCATCCATTTCCACCGAGCTTCGTGCTTGCTTGCTTATGCTTAGGCTTCTGCATTGTCTTTTGTTGAGGCCACCAAGTTGCAGGCTCCACATTGGTGGGGAATTTTTCAATCATGGATCCTAATAAAGGAAGTGGGTATGCTCTATCCAAAGCCAACACTTTCTCCATTGCTTCGTCTACTTGGTTGTTGTTGAGATCTCCCAGGGAGAGTTTGGACTGAAGCTGACAATGAAGCTGCTTGAACAACCTAGCAGCATTTCTCTGTTCTTCTGCTAGTTGGGATGGTTGTAACTTGTTCATCACCACCGACATTCCAGTTGCTGCTAAATATAGCAACGTCGATGATATCTTTAGCGCCATGATCGGTGCACCGGTCGTGGCTGCAGCTGCCAACCCAACCATGGTAGCAGCTCCAAGAGTAATTGCATTCAAGGAAGTCAGCAAGAGTCGGTTCCAATTGTCACGTTGCACCCCGACATTCCAATGCATTTCCACTCTATCCGCTATGGCTTCTATAACTGCATAAAACTTCGCAGCCACGACAGGATCCAGCTGACTCGTAACACTGTTGAAAGTTGGAATTTTAAACCCACTTCCCATCTCCAATTTCTCAACCAAATCTCTGCTTTGCAACTTAGGTAGAGACACAGGATTGGGTTTAAACATAGGTGAACTCATTGTAGCTTTACAAACTCCTGTACTGCAATTGTCTGATCGAGAGGATGACGACGACGACGACAAAGACGAAGAACTCTTGAAATACATTAAGGTTGCAGTTCTAAATGCAGCCATTTAATCACTGATGTGGAAAACTCAGGTTTGAATCAAAGAGAGGAACACCTGATTTGAATAAAATGGCTTCAAATTTGTATGTATATATAGAAAGGCAGAGATGTACACGAATTGGTTGATTCTCAAGTTCAAGACTCGAGCAGTGGGAAAAGGCTGATCTGTTACAGAACACAAATCTACGACGGTTCCTTCACCCAACTCCAAACAGCTAGAAATTACGTAATAATGGAGAAGATAACATGTTTTTGTTCAAAAATTGCCTTTAAACCGACAAACATGGTTCTGTTCTGACAACCCATAGGCTCCATGCTTCTGTGTTTCAAGTTTGTTCGTTCATTTCAAGAATGAATCCGATAAAGTTATGTTCTTTGACGCGTTTCACTAAGCCGGTTCGTGTGTAAGTTTTTGAGACGTTGACAAATGAATTTCCCATTCGGTAAGTCAAAGGTGGCCAGTCAAAATTTAACCACTCATTCATATTTAGATTTATATTCAACCATTTGTTTATTTATTCATTTTCCCTCCATAAAACATGTAATATACAAAAGAGACGTGTAAACCAATGGAACGAAAATATGATATTACTTTTGTAATTATTGTTTGATTCTCTCATTTTTGCTATTAATTAATTTCCATCGAGTATCACACGTGAACACACAACAACAAAACTAGGACTTTAAATTGTCAAAACTAAGCTTCCCTCTTAATAGTATTCAACAATCTTCCCCTTGGAAAAGTACACCATAGAGTCTCCCGTAAGGCCTATGGAGCTCTCGAACATCCTCCCCTTAATTGAAGCTCGAGTCCTTTCTCTAGAACCCTCGAACAAAGAAAACTATTTATTCAACACTTAAGTCCCTTTTGACTATATTTTTTGAAGGTCCCAACTTCTTTATTCGACGACGTTTGAAGATTCCATTGACATTACTAAATTGAAGGTTGCGAGTTTTTTTCTACCAACTGGGGCCCTCCCTTCACCACTCCCATGGGGATGGTCTACAGGGTTCATAACTACTCCTCTTACTACAGGACGCTTACTTAGCCAACATTCAGATCTGGCTAGGTTTACCCCACCCTTGAAATGTAAATGGCTCAAATGCAAGATTACATTTTTATGATCAAGATTACATTTTTATGATCAACAAGTTCTGATTAGCGCAGTTTGAAAATAAATACCCCAATACTTCTTCTGACATCCAGGAAATACAGAATTTGGTCAGGAGAAAAGGGTCGGATCAGAAAAATCTTACAGGACAGGACAGGACAGCATGGCAGACATGAACTATGTTGGCTTGTAGTATTTTGTAGGAACGAATGGCATTTTAGTGACAGCACCATCGTAGGCCTTTCCTCTGATAATGATCTTAACTTTGGTGCCAGCCTTGTGAGATCCAGATTTCACATAACCCATAGCGATGTTCTTCTTCAGGCATGGGCTAAATCCTCCACTGGTGACTTCTCCAATGCTTTTTCCTTCCTCATTCTGAATCTCACTGTGGCTCCTTGCAGGAGGGCCTGAAGAGAAGAACCCAACACGCCTTATTGCTGGGCCCTCTTCAAGTTGTTTCAGAATCACCTCAGCACCAAGAAAACCCCCTTCTGCTCTCCTCCTTTTCCCTATGGCCCATGTTAATCCTGCTTCCACTGGTGTTATATGTTGTTCCATGTCATTGCCGTATAAACACAAGCCAGCCTCGAGCCGAAGACTGTCTCGAGCGCCCAGTCCTGTCAATCTTACCTTCCCCTCTGATTTCTCCAAGATTGCTTTGGCGAGATCCACAGCGTGCTCTGAAGGCACTGATATTTCAAATCCATCTTCACCTGTGTACCTGATTATTTCACAAGTATATATAAGAAACTGTAACGGGTTCGAACCAACACGATACTAGAACACGACGTTCAGAGCCAAGCCATTGATAAATGGACTTCAAACAGTTTTTCCAAGGTTTCCCAAGGACAGCGGTAGCTGGGGCAATAGTGTGTAAATACCGGATGCATATGTTGAGTCATTCGCTAAACAACTATTCAACATTTCACGAGGTATCAAAAGACTTGGCTCGTTCAGATTGGAAAGAGAAATGTAAGCCAAATTGAAGCTTACCCTGTCCTGGTGAGATAGCAATGGGCTCCATTGATATCCAATATGCGGAACTCACCAAAGTAAAGCTTGCTCAAGTCGTCCTTAGTCAATTGTTGAAGAGATGGTGCAGCAAGAGGGCCCTATGAAAGGAAGTCAATGAACTTTTTCACATTGGTATTACAATAAGAATTTATCCAAATTTCGGATGGGGAAACGAAATGAACGGAATATGTAAACCTGGAGAGCTAGAAGAGATCTCTCATCATGAATATGCCAAGAAACGTCGCCTCCTTTGGCCTTGAAGGCCTTCATGTGCTCCTCAATGTGAGCTAAATCCTTGTCCCTGCAGCCCGCATTGACAACCAAATATAGGTGGTCATCTGTGACCTTGGTGATCACTGAGTCATCAATGGCGCCACCCTTTTCATTGGTAAAGACAGTAAGTGTTCCAGTTCCAGGAGCAAGACCAGCAACATCAGCAATAACAAGTGATTCAAGGAAAGGGATAGAATCCTTCCCCTTAAGGCTCAGTCCACACATATGGGAGACATCAAACAGTCCACCATTCTGCCTACAGTTCACAGTGGAATCCATTATTGAGTCCTTGTATTGAATAGGCATGCTCCATCCAGCAAATGGAACCATCTTTCCACCATGAGCAACATGAAAATCATATAGAACAGTTTTTTTGAGCTCAGACTCCCCAGAAAAGAATCGACGTCCCACAGCCTTCTTATCAGACTGGGCAAGACGGCGAGTAATTGATTGCCCCAGTTGCCATAGACCTCCCCTCATCTTGCTACTCTAGAATATCTGGACATAGAATTGAAACAAATTTAGGCAATAAAGCTCTACTTCAAAATTAAAAATTAAACCAGTCAAGCCTACAACTAGCAAATATTGTCATCTTTGGATTTTTTCTTTCGGGCTTCCCCTCAAGGTTTTAAAACGCGTCTACTAGGGAAAGGTTTCCAAACCCTTATCAAGGGTGTTTTGTTTTCCTCTTCAACCAATGTGGGATCTCACAATCCACCTCCTTTGGGGCCAAGCGTCCTCGTTGGAACTCGTTCCCTTCTCCAATCGATGTGGGACTTCCACCAAATCCATCCCTTTTGGGGCCCAATGTCCCTGCTGGACATCACCTCATCACCCCTCTTTGGGGCTCAGCCTCCTCGCTGGCACATCGCTTGGTGTCTGGCTCTAATACTATTTAAGCCCACCGCTAGCAAATATTGTCCTTTTTTAGTATTCCCTTTTGGGTTTCCACTTAAGATTTTAAAACGCATTTACTAGGAAGAGGCTTCCACACCCTTATAAAGGGTGTTTCGTTTTCCTCCCCATGAGATCTCACACACACCATGTACCCTTGATACGAAAGAACAAGATGGAATGCAAAACATCGAGTGCATGTGATTTTGAGACACCGCCTGGAACAATTATAGACTGACCATCTAAGAAATATCCAAAGCAGTCAAGTTTATAGCACTACTTCAAGAAATCCAGAGAAAATCAAATTCCAAGTTCTAATCATGAATATCAAATCTACAAAACAGGGTGTTTGTGTGTTATCTTTCAACATAAATTTCCAATATCCCATCAAGCTATCCGAGAAACTTACAAGGCCAATCGACCAACCGCAAGAGGAAGAGAAAAATCATCAGAAAAGGTAAGAACACACATTGAAAAACGCAATATCAGCAGCTAATAAACTCCAGAAATGAAGAGAAGAGAAAGAACGAAGACCTTACAGAGATGGGTTTTCTTGTTGGCCCTTCAAATTTAGTTCTTCAAGGAAACAAATCTGACAGCCAAAAGGAGCAGTTGTGGATCAGTCTCAAGATATCAGGAGGAGAGAAAAAGGCATGAACCTTTATATATGTGTAGGTCATTTAACATCACATAGCAACAAAATAACAACAATCAAAGAAAAAAAAAAACTGAGCGGTTCGGTGAAATATGAAGTGGGTGGCGTAGGGTGCCCTCTCCTAATCGAGCAGCCAAAAATACCCCATCTTCAATGGGTGGTGGTGGCACAATTTCACACACACCCTAATCTCTTAAAACTCTCTGCCCATTCTTCGATCAAACTTATACCCACAATGTACAGCGCCTGATACTAAAATCAAATACAAAAAGCAGGAAATCTCCACCGTTAAACTCGTAGCACTATTGACACAATGGTGCGGTGAGCGATCGCTTCAGAACTAGGAAATAGAAACGAAAAAGGAGAATAAAAGCAGCTTTTCTATTCCATACTTCCATAAATTACTTCTTTATCAGATAATTCATTGATTTTTCGAAGAGATACGGCTAGAGTTTGATAAACAAATAAAATTAACCATAATCACCTAATGCGACTTTGATTTGGTTAAAACGGCCATATCTTATACTATTTGAGTTTAGGAAGATCCTCAATCATGCGCCGCCGCGACGGCAGTACCTTGGTGATTGGAACGACGCTATCACCGCCTTTCATCCGACGTCGGATTTGAGCCAACCTCACTGCTTTGCTTAAAGCGGAATGGAATTGAAAGTACTGTACAGTGTAGTAGCTCCTTTCGGAGGGTGGGACGACGAGTCCATGAGGATGGGCTTCAGAATATTGGGCTGGGCCTAGTCTAGCGAATACCGCCGATGGATAAAAATGGGCTAGGCCTGCTTAGGTGAGTTTAGTAACATCGGGCCTAGTTTTATAGAGAATATTGAGTGACTTTAATATTAAATTAATAGGTTATTTATTTAATATTTGATTGAGCTTAAAATGATTTGACTTTATAATATTTATATTAAATATTTGCTAAATTTTTTTAAGAATGTTTTTTTTAAAAGTAATTGTTCATGAATAAAAGGAAAAATATTGTTTTAGTTCAAAAAAAAATGTTTGGTCTAAAATTTCAATAAAAAAAAATTAATTGGTTTGTCAGTGTATGTTTTTTTTTAAATGTTGTTTTGACGTTTAAATTTAAAATGTATTTTTTCTTGAACTAGACAGAATAATCTAAATGTTCATGTAAGAGCTTAGGCTGACTCTAGTCCATATTATTTGTTTTGATCGGTTATGTATTGTCATTGATCTCACAATTCACCTTCTTTTTGGGGGCCTAGTGTTCTCGCGGTAATGATCCAAGTTCATTATTAGCCGATATTGTCTACTTTTGCCTGTTACATATCCACACCCTTAGAATGTTTCGTTGTATTCTATGATTGATGTGAGATCTCACGTTCTTTGTCAGGAAAATCTTGAATTATTACTCAATACTAAAATAGATAGACTGAGTTTAAAAATTGAAATAGTATTTTATGATAAAGATTTTAAACATGGAGCTTAGAACTTAATGTGGAAACAATATATAATATGGTAAATGCATGAAAAATAATGGCTTGTCAAGATTACAAATTTTGTATATCTTAGGCTGCATGGCAATGGCAATGGTAATGGTAAAAGGTGTCTAAGGTTTGGCATTGGTGGGTTTAGCTTGAGGTTGACCGTTGGACTCATCGGCTCCATTGTTGGTGTTTCCCATTCCAAACCCAACGCCCATCCCGAACCCCATCCCGAATCCCATCCCCATGCCTTGTCCGCCCTTCCCACCGCCGCCGCCAACGCTATTTGTAAACCCTTCTCCGCCTCCAAAACCACCGCCCTCCCCTTTCCCATATCCTCCATTTTGGCCACTTTCTCCTCCTCCTCCTCCTCCTCCTCCTCCGCCGCCGCCACTGCCGTTTCCTCCAATACCTACGCCACCGCCAAATCCACTACCGTAGCCATTTCCTCCATTTGTACCTCCACTACCGCCGCCGCCTCCCCCTCCAGCTCCACCGCCACCAATACCACCACCTCCGCCAAACCCACTTCCATGTCCATACGCCTCCCCTCCCCGAACAGAATTCCCACCACCACCTCCTCCGCCACCCCCTCCGCCACCAAACCCAAATCCTGCACCGTATCCCATTCCTTGCCCGTAACCATTACTACCACCACCACCGCCGCCGCCGCCGCCACCTCCTCCTCCACCTCCTCCAACCCCACCACCACCGCCAGCTCCATATCCACTACCATGACCAGACCCTTCTTCAGACCCACCTCCTCCATACCCTCCCCCACCGCCACCACCACTACCACCATGACTACCTACACCAAACCCAGCTCCATAACCCTCACCATGGCCAGACCCAACCCCACCTCCGGCTGAACCCTTGTGAACCGGCCACCCAAAGAAGCTTCCGCACCCCCGCCAATACCGGCAGGATTCCTCATTGTTAAATCCCCACCCGGTGTCACCTCCATACCCAAAACTAAATCGACCCAAAACAAGAAGAACAAGACAGAGAAATCTGAAACAAAAATTGGCCATAATTACTGCTCCCCAGATACAACACTAGGAGAGAAGTTGCATGGATTGAGCTGGTTGTCTGTGCCTTATAAACAGGAAGCCGCACCCTCTTTCCCCTTTACTGTCCTGTCTCACTCACTCCTAACTTCAATTTACTATAGTGCTGCGCTACCTACCACCATCTTCCTTTACCTCACCTTCTCTTTCAAAAACATCTCAAATCTATGGGAATAATTTCATTCTTACCTCTATTCAAAAATATTAACAAAATTCTTGCTTTCTTTCTTCCTATAATATTCAATAAAAAAATTCACAATTATGAACTCTTTAATTAAGTAAATCTTTTGTTATATTAAAAAAGAATTGAATCAATCAAATCAAAAATTGAAGGATAAAATTCAAACATATTGTTAGATAAGTCGAAGTTTTTATCGAAATTGCTCGGGAGGAGTACACCTTTTCCCGAGGGAGGGTTTCCTTCTGTTCCTAAATGGGAAAGGTAAAATGAAGGGTCTCGGCTTGGAGGAAACATCTCCGAAAAGGGTTGTTAGGTCCCGCTTTCTCGGGGATCGAAACTCCAAGAAACCAGCCTAAACATTGATGCAAGTTGTCAATCATTAGAATGATTGTTATTTTGGTTTGATTAAGGTTTAAGCCCTTGATTAGCAAGTCCAATTAAAGTAATTAAAGTAATTCAAGTTACCCAAGTGATCGCTTTCTAGACTTAGTCGAGGTCAAGATGGTTTGAGGGTTCAGACACATCGAGCTAAAACTCTTTCTCTCGATGAGACATGAATCTGAAACGGACCTAATCAATTTCTACCAAGTATTTGTCCCTTCATTACATAAATTGGAAGTATGAACTGGTTTCCCATGTTTCTTCATCTAAATATGGTCAAAATCACAAATTTGGTAGCTGTTTTGATTCTTGTACTTACCCCTTTTAGAATATAAAGCAACAATAGTTTTTAAAATAATTTTTCAAATAACAAAATGTATAATATATTATCAAAAAAGCATGTATTTAATGAAATACTTTATCAAATACATACTTTCTTTATGCTAAAGTAACACAAATATAAATAAATGAAACAGATCAAGCACAAGCTCCCTACTACTATAGTCTCATATTAAATTATCATTAAATTAAAAAAAAAATCAAACTAATAATAAATATATATATTTAATTTATAAATATATGATAATAACATTAATTTATAAAGTTTATACTTTGCTTAAAAAATATCTTTAAAAATATTTTTATATTTTTTTAAAATTTAAGGATATTATTAAGTACACAAAATTAGTATCCCTAAGTGTAGAATATTAAAAATTTCAGTGGTTTCATAAGACAGGTGTCATTTAACTCAATGTGTTTAATTAAAAAATGGAAATAATAATTAAATAATTAAATTTGGAAGATGGTGGAGTAGGTGACAGAATCGATAGAAAAAAGGGGTAATGAAATATATATTGGCATTGTCACCCATAATCGGAGCTTCAAGCAAGAAACCCATGTGATTTATTTTATAATAAAGTTTTATAATAAAGTCCAGTCTGTCATTCTACTTTATTATTCTTTTTAATATGAATTATATTTATATATTTATGCTAAGTGAATTTTTATTATGTCGCATCCAAATATTTCCACCGCGACACACAATCTCTTAGGCCACGTGAAATAACCAACTTCCCATACTTTAATGTAACATATCCCATGCATTTTTATTATTTCAATCAAAATTAATACGTAAAAATAATAAATATTTTATTTATTGAGTTATATTTAAACTTCGTTTAATTTTTTTTTTTTTTTTAATTTAATGAGACGTTGGACTCGAAATAATTTAAAATGAATTTTATTTATTATTTTAAAAGCAAAAACTTCAATGTCAATGCATGAATGAAGAGACTTTGAAAAATATGTATCTTTTTCATCAAATCTTGGCTGCATTGATAAATTATAGTGCTCTCCAACACACACCTAAAAATGTAATCTATTAATGTATTATTGCATGACTTTTCATAAATAATAATAATAATAATAATAATAATAATAATAATTAAATTGAAAATGTTTTTGAATTTAAATTTTAAAATGGATATTTATGTCAGAAATCACGATTCTCCACAATGGTATGATATTGTCCACTTTGAACATAAGCTCTCCTTACTTTGCTTTAGGCTTCCCCAAAAGTTCTCATACCAATGGAGAGAGTATTCCTTGATTATAAACCTGTGATGTTAGATGAACACGACTCTCCACAATGATATGATATTGTCCACTTTGAGCATAAGCTCTCGTGACTTTGTTTTGGGCTTCCCCAAAATGTCTCGTACCAATGTGGGACTTGCACCCAATAATCCTCACCCATTTATATTAGTCCAGACAAATATAAATATTTATGATATGATATATTATAAAAATATTTTAAACATAAATTATAATTATGTTTTTTATTTTTATCCCTATTTTTAAATGAGTACTTATCTTCTAACAAAAAAAAAAAAAAAAAAAAAACATTTTTATGGAATTAGCGTACAAAATTGAAATATGTGTTTGAAAATTGATTATTAGCCAATGGGATGTTTAGCTTAACCTGCTTCCATTGCTTTTCATGAATGGAGCATGAACTACTCCCACTTAGGCAACTCTCTCTCAGAATATTATCTTCTAGATATGCCTTTTATATATATATATATCAAGACCAAGGAAGTGTATGGTATTGGATAACCTCAAAGCCAATGTAGTTTGAATATATCATTTATTAGGTGTTCAAACGACGGTCGATACGCTAATAAATGAGAGGTATATGAATGAATCGAAATTATATCTGATTGATCTTGAAGATAAGATGACTATGAAATGTTTAAAAGAATTGAAAGTCAATACTTATACCAACAATGTGCACCTTCGTTTTCAATAGCTCAATCATAGGAACTTTGAATTAAGTGTGCTTTTTTTAGAGCAATTATATGTTCTGTGACCTCTAGACAAAGCATACTAGGATGACTCATGTCAGTTTATAGGGATAGTCTTCATTCTTAGAAGTGAGTAGTAGTTAATGTGACCATGTGGGAATGTCAGGGTACGTGTCTATTGATATCTAACTCGATTCGATTAGCTTAAATTTGATACAAATGTAGCTGTGTTTGATAGTTTAGATCTAATTTGACAACAAATTGTTGATGGTATCAAATTGCTTTTGACTAAAACAAATGTTAATTGATATTTGCCTTTTTAATTTGTATTTATATTCATATAGTAAGATTAATGCAATTAGGTGTTGAAAAATAATATGGAATGTGGAACGTTGAAATTCAACCAATTTAGTCAACATAACCAAACATGCCTACCAACTCTTATAACTAATTTTGTTTAGGTTAAATTATAGTTCCATTGTTCAAAATTAATTAATGTAACGGCCCAGATCCACCACTAGCAGATATGGTCCTCCTCATAAATGGTGGTTTGTTCTCCTCCCCAACCAATGTGGGACATCACAATCCACCCCCCTCCAGGGTCTAACGTCCTTGCTGGCACTCTTTCCTTCCTCTAATCGATGTGGGACCGCCCCCAATCCATCCCGCTTTGGGACTGACACACTGCCTCATGTCTACCCCCTTCAGGAAACAATGAGAAGGCTGACATATCGTTCGGTGTCTGGCTCTGATACAATTTGTAACGGGTCCCAGATCCATCGCTAGCAAATATTGTCCTCTTTGAGCTTTCCCATTCGGGCTTCCCCTCAAAGCTTTAAAATGCGTCTACTAGTGGAAACTTTTCACACCTTTATAAATGGGGGTTTGTTCTCCTCTCCAACCAATGTGGAACCTCACAATTAATTTTAACCAAATTACGCTAAAATGTTTGAGCAATAAGCAAAGATTGCAACCGATGGAGGGAAAGGTAATGGGATAAATTTGACTCATGAGCTCAAGTTGAGCATTTTGAACAAGTTATATCCAACAGGAACACTAATCTAAGATCTGCTAAAACAATCATCAATTCGAATCATGTCACCCATTCATGACAAAAATTATACGATTTCGAAACTTAGAGCGGCCTCGTGTGACGACCACGAGCCCTCCCGCAAAGAAGAGCGTTTCGGGGGATTGGGAGTTCATCTCTGAAAGAGGTTGATGAGGTATAAACCCTGAGATAGAACTGCTGTCCCAAGTACTGCCTTGCCCAACTCTCGGATCTCACATTCCACATTCCTACATTATCAAGTGCCATATAGATAGCAGTCCATGCCTTTGGATACACCTGAAGTTTATCATCTTAAGTTTAGAGACGCATATAGTAATTAGATCTCTCGTGTTTGTACGTGGGAATTACCTGAGTCGTGCAGCGGGCGACGGTATCTCTTAGATTGTACCGAGCTCTGCTGGCAGGAGTCCATTGGCCTCCATCCATCCTGTGATCAAATCCAGCTTTTATGAGACTCAAACTGTAACAGCCCAAGCCCAAGCCCAAGCCCAAGCCCACTACTTGCAGATATTGTTCGTTCTGGTCCGTTACGTATCACCATCAGCCCCACAGTTTTAAAACATGTCTACTTGGGAGAGGTCTCCACACTCTAATAAGGAATGTTTCATTCTCCTCTCCAATCGATGTGGGATCTCACAATCCACCCCCCTTAGGGGCTAGCTTCCTCGCTGACACACCGCCCGGTATCGGGCTCTGATACCATTTGTAACAACCCAAGTCCAAGCCCACCGCTAGCGTATATTGTCCGCTTTGACCCATTACGTATTGTCATTAGCCTCACGGTTTTAAAACGCATCTACCAGAGAGAGGTCTCCACACTCTTATAAAGAATGTTTCGTTCTTCTCTCCAACTAATGTGGGATCTCACAATTCACCCCTCTTGGGGACCAACATCCGCGCTGGCACACCGCTCGGTGTCTGACTCTGATACCATTTGTAACAGCCCAAGCCCACCGCTATTGTCCGTTACGTATCGTTGTTAGCCTCACGGTTTTAAAACGCGTCTATTAGGGAGAGGTCTCCACACTCTTATAAAAAATGCTTCATTCTCCTCTCCAACCAACGTGGGATCTCATAGAAACTGATCATTTGTTTCATTGGAAAGATGAATAAACGAGATGAAATAAGCTTTACCCGACAACAAAAAAGGAGTAGCCATCGATATGCCAAGACTGCACGGTGTCTTCCCAATTTTGAAACACGATCTCGACGTATTCTCGAAAATTAGAACCCATGACAGATGTCTGGAGGTATGCATTTCCCCAAGTGGGAGTGGTGGGAATGCTGTTGAGATTGAAAACTCCAGGGATCTTGAAATAGTCAGCTAGTTTCAATGGAGTGTCTGCTTGAACAAATGAGACACTGTTGACAGCAAACCTCTGCTTGCCATTAATAATGGGGGCCGAGTTCGCTAGTATTATCGTACGACTCGTCTTGATCAGTCCATAATGGTAGGAGCCTTGCGGATTCGGTCTCGGTCCACTTGCAGTCAGATTCCAGCTGATTGCACAAGAGAATGAAACCATAAGCAATGCAGCCACACAAAATCAAACAATACTATACTAACAAGCAACAGACATGCTAATAAGGAGCTGACAAGTTACCGGATAGATCTGGCCTGCTGGAGAGACCAAGCGATCTCGGTGGTCGGGCCACCGGGAACTGGACCAGAAACTTTCTGCCATGAATTGCTGTAGTGAAGAACGGCTGTCGTCGTGAGGATCGGAGACGTAAACCGAGAGGAAACAACGACATAGTAATCCTTAGGAGGCTGATCAGCAGTGACCAAGACAGAGTAGGATTGCCCCAAATGGATGTCAAGAGAGGAATATGTGTTCTGGAGAGTGTGAGATCCTTCTACCTCCACCAGTTTCATCACATGGCCTTGAATTCTGAAGTTAATGGAAGCTGAAAGACCGACATTTGATATTCTGAACCTGTATGTCTTGCCTGAAAACAAATATTAAGGTAACAGACAGCAACAAATGAGTGTTCTTGTGGACTGAGTTAGCTGCAAATATTGATGCTCAGCTCACCTGGATTAACATTGAATGTATATCCATTCCATCCTCGACCGTTGATTAGAAGCCCGTCTGGAGATGGAAGATTACGACTGCTTTCCAGAACCCGTCTCAAAATCTAAGAGAGAATGAGAAACCAGCTTCAACAGAAATTTACATTGTAAGAGAAATTGTAACTGTTAGGAATCACGACCCTCCACAATGGTATGATATTGTTTACTTTGAGCATAAGCTCTCGTAGCATTACTTTTGGTTTCTCCAAAAGGCCTCATACCAATGGAGATGTATTCCGTACTTATAAACCCATGATCAATCACTTAATTAGCTGATGTGAGACTTCTCTCTCAACAATTCTCCCATCGAACAAAGTACACCATAGAGCCTCCTCTGAGGCCTATGGAGCCCTCGAACAGTCTCCCCTTAATTGAGACTCGACTCCTTCTCTGGAGCCCTTGAACAAAGTACACCCCTTGTTTGACACTTTAGTCATTTTTTACTAAACCTTCGAGGCTCACAACTTCTTTGTTCGACATTTGAGGATCCTATTGACATGACTAACTTAAGGGCACGACTCTGATACCATGTTAGAAACTACGACATCCACAATGGTATGATATTGTCCACTTTAAGAATAAGCTCTCATGGCACCAAATGTTCAAGGCAGAATTTGTTTAGAGCATAGAATGCTTACGTAATGATTGGTCTTGAACCAGTCACCAGCTAGCACGGTGAAGTCGCCTGCAGGAGGAGCAAAAGGAACGGGAATTCCGGGTCGGCTCCAAATTCTGATGCCTCCAAATGCTCCAGCTGCTTTGTGGAATGCTGTTGATGGGAAGTAGAAGTAACTGCCAATTTGGTCCTTTGCTTGTAGAACATAAGTGAAGTTCCTCAGTGGAGGGATAGCACAAGTAGTCCCATAAACTCCATCTTGCCATGAGTTCCTTCTCTGCTGTAACCCATTCCTGCACAGTTAATCCACAACAAATGCTCATATTTCCTCTCAGAATCGTCGAATCTTATCCCAAAACATCTTATTTTGTTCTAATGTAACGGGACAAAACAGATAATATCTAATTTGGAACAAACGTAATGATTTCTTCACCTTACAAAGGACCCATCAGATTTAATGCAGTTCAGATCAACAAAACCCGTACACCATGTAGACCAAGATTCAAAGATCATAATTATGCCTTATTTTAGCCATTAATGTGGCTGCATATGGAGCAGCTTCTTAAATAAATGAATAAAGATGTAAAAATCTAGCATATGAACACTAAGATCTACCAAAAGATACCTGCTAGTGGAGAAAAATATTTTAATCACATAGAAAAATAATTACAACAGACCAGATTGTCATTGACTAATATGAACATCATTTAAGGTTGCTTTAATGCACACACTTGAAAGAAGCTGCAACCAAACAAGAACAAGAGACAGACAAAAGTGATTAAATAGGATGTTTTCTTTACAAGATTTACCAAAAAAAAACATCTCTCATTTCAAAAACTCAAGACTTTACTGCGCTATAACTTAGATCTAGAACATTGGATGCAGTGATTTGACCTTTGCCACTCTCAAATGAGAGTAAATGAACATCATCAGCAGAGTAACAGACAGGAAATTAATGACTGTTGGCCATGGTTTCAGACAAGGGAAGTATCATCCCAGGTCGAGAACTCCCATGATTTGGGTTCAAACTTTCATGCAGTTTCCCGGGAACCAAACAGAAAGCTTCATAGCATTATGTTGATAGAAAGTATAAATATGATTAGTAATGTTACCAAGAAATGAGAAACGGCTCCTTGAGATAGTTGTACACATTGATAATCAAGTTATCATTTGTAACAGCATCGATCTGAGGCCCTGGGAACTGCCCATTAATCAAGATTGCCTGCAAAATGTTCCCCACAACAACCAATAAGCTCCAAACTCATTCTTTTCAAGATGCCATATTAAGAAAGAACAGTGGTTTTTGAGAAATGAAGACAAAAAATGTGAACTTTTAGCTTGAAGAAGCAAGGTGAAAGAAACAGAGCACCTGTTGCTTAACTCCAAGCGGATAGATAACACCATAAGTGACTTTCCACGTGAAAAACCTATATGGGTTGTCAGCAGTAACCTCATTAACAGCAAAAAGAACCAAGATTATGAGAGAACAGAGTACTCTGTTTTCCCTCATTGCAAAATGGAGCTTGAAATCAGCTGAAATGAACAATGTGACAGATCTAGGAGAAAAAGGGATTGAGAAAAGAAAGGAACCAAAAGGGTTGCTTTCTCTATCTCTCTCTCTCTCTCTCTCTCTCTCTACAATTTTGTTTTGTGGTGCTTTGCCTTTGAATAAGCAGAAGTCCGCCTTGGATGTTACCTAGAATGCTGTGTGGAAGGCTTGTGAGTTGTCAGTGTTTATAGTTCAGAACCGTAGGTGATGTAGTGAAATGCGGAGGATGGTTCTTCCAATCATCCACCGTCAATCTCAGCTTGAAAGGCGCAAATGGGTTAGGCAATGTTGAAATGAATGGCCGAGATTGCGTTGAAAAATACAAGTCATGATTATGAAGACCAGCTGCATTTACGAAGGTTGCCCCTCTCCACGTGCAGGTTGGATAATACAAGATTCCTCTAATACTGCCATTTAACAGTGAACTCACCGTCACGGCCTCAGGGGGACTACTACACACCGCCACCGACGCCGCACCTTCTCAGATATTGAAATGCTCGGCCGGTTGTTCTTTCATACGGTCAAAATCTGTGTGGGGATGATGAAAGTCTCAGTGATGATTATAGATTTATAATAAAAAATATTATTTTAATTGGAATGAGATCTTTTGGGAAAGCTAAAGTAAAACATGATAGCAAAGTGGACAATATCATACTGCTGTGGAGAGTCGTGTTCATCTAACATATGGTATCAGAGTCATGCCCTAAACTTAGCCATGCCAATAGATTGACAAATCCTCAAATGTCGAACACTCCAAAAGAAAAGGAGTCGGCCTCCTCCATAGTAAAAAATGACTAAGACTCCAAAAGAAAAAGGAGTTGAGCCTCGATCAAGGGGAGGCGTACTTTCTTCGTACTTTCTTCGAAGGGAGGTGTTGGGTGATGAAAGTTTCACATCCCGCTAATTTAGGGAATGATCATAGTTTTATAATCAAGAAATAGTATCTCCATTTTAGGGAATGATCATAGTTTTATAATCAAGAAATAGTATCTCCATTGGTGTGAGGCCTTTTGGGAAGCTCAAAGTCAATTCATTGTGGAGAATCGTGTTCATTTAACGATAAGTATGTTGATTGACTTTCTAAAATAATATGATATTGCCTACGATAAACTTTCCGATTTGAATGACAACGTTAATCTCTCCGAAGACAGAGGAAGGATGTGGGGAGATTCTTGTGAGAAAGAGAAGAAAATACTCAGAAACTAATGATATTTCGTTCAGTGGCTTGTATAGTTAAATTAACAATACGAAATCACATGCAAAGGGAGTAGAGACCCATGTGATTGTGTCGGGTCAAAGTTCATTCATTGGTTGGGTAAGAGAATCTCAAATAAAATTTCAATTTTCCATTTCAAAGTGAGGAAACTCCCTTTTAATCTAACATAGAAAGAGAGGACATGAGATCTGGAATATGATATTGGATATACCCTGATGCCTGTATGCATACAAAAGCATGCATTTTGAAGCAATGCAAATGAAGAAAAACAATTCAAGCTACAAAACTAACTACGAAAAGCTCACGTTACAGGCTGCTAATTGTCAATAGCAGGGCCATAATGATCACTGGGAAAACAGGGTTACATAATAAATAACAAGGCATCAAACTCAATGCCAGTGACCAGAAACCAGCAGGCATTGTGTTGGTGGGTTTAGAGTTACATACATAAGAACATGTTCCTGCCATTGTTTGTGACAGCAGAGGTATAGAACATGGTCGAGCTTCGAGATCAGGACCCAATGCCCTCTCTCGGCTCCAGAAAGATGCCCAAGCTTTGATTTTTGATCTCGTCTTCCATCGCACTGGTTATTTTCCTTCCTCAGGCCAGTACAGAATCCAACACAAGATTGGAGCCCGTATGTATTTTCCCTTTGTTAATGGACCGTATTAGGATCTTAGGACTTGACTTTTGCTTATGTGAATCTATACATGTCATCGTAGAGCATTCACAAAAGCCATCAACGAGTCAACATCCCTCTTCTCTGATGGGTACTTGATTGCTTTAGATGAGTGTTTGGGGAAGAAGAGTATTGTGGGGAACGATCCTAGCTGCAGCTCTGCTTTCGCGAACTCCTTCTGCTCACCGTCGGCTCTGAACTTCCCAACTTTCACCCCACTCCCTGCCAACTTCTCACCCAATTCAACATATGACCCTTCCATAGCCTGTACAAACTCGCCCAAAAATGTCAATTAGTGATGAACCGCCCAAAAATGTCAATTAGTGATGAACAAATGTATATTCTACTTTTTATTGATACCATTACGATTATCAACTGAAAATTTCTCGTGCAAAATGATTTTTACCTGGCAGAATTGGCACCATGGCGCATAAAGAACAACAAGCCAAGGTTCTTTCCGGTTCCCCAGCCTGGCCAGGTTTTCTATTCCTGTTCTGTTCAGGTTCACCAAATTTTGGGAGATGAAGATGTCATTAACCAGGGGAGTTCCATTTCCATTGCCATTCAGCTGGGGTATATCTCCTTGTTTGAGATTTCCTTTGTGAAGACCGCATTCCTTGGCCTTGGAATCCTCCCACCACCATCTTCCCTCTCTTTCATGCTGCCATGGAAGGACAGGCCTCGTGCATGGCTCACACCCAATTGAGACATATCCTTGAGAATGCAAAGAGTTCACAGGCACATTCATGGTCCGCAAAAAGTTCCATATGTCTTTACCATCAACGTTGGCCACTGGGTTCCACTTGATCAGGCTCCCAATGCCTCCATCCAACCCCTCGAAAACAGGATCAACTTGGACAACAGGAATTTCAGACCTAGTTCCAGGAGATTGATCTTTCCTTTGTCCGGTGATCCATGCTCGGAGTCCCTTTAAAGCCCTCCTCAAAGGCCTCACCTTCCTCACTCGACAGCACTCCTGATGGCCATCCTCGTAGAATGAAAACAACCCTTTGTTCCGAACTAAACCCTGAACTTCAACAGCATCTGGGAACATATACTCTATATGGATGCCATAATGTTTCTCCACTGCATCAAAGAATTGGTATGTCTCTGAATTCAACCTCCCTGTGTCTAGGCTAAACACCCTAAATGGTCGGCCAGTCAAACGAGCATATTCAATCAATGCAACATCTTCCGCGCCACTGCAGTGGATAATTTTTGTTAGACGCTTTGTTAGTAAGAGGAGCACAAGGAGATTCTTGACAACTTTACTGGCCAAGAATCAGAAACCAGATTCTTTGCTAGTAAATTCATGTGGAGGATGAAGATTATTAATACCATTGAAACTATAATTCAGTATCCAGAAAGAACATCAAACAATCAAAAATCTAATATTATTAGTTCCATTATGCTCTACGACCATATACAGCTGATCGTAGATAAAAGATTATGAAAAATGGAAGAAATGGTCGCAGGTGGCGTAAGAGATGATATAAATACACTAGCAGAATCCGAAGCAATTAAGATTAGGTCAACGATAAATAAATTCCAGAAACACGAATCTTGTGGTACTTACAGACCACAGATTGAATAGCACAGCAATTTCAAATTTCATACATTTGGGATGTGACGTTCGATAATAAAAGCTATAGACACACTTTAATCAAATGACAGAATAAGAACACACCTAAATGCAATTGCAATATCGTTGCCAAATTCCTCGAGGGCTTGGTCCATTATTTCCAGAGGGGAAGCATTTTCAAGGTGTTTAGCCAATCCATCGTACTCTACCGTCTCAGCTTTCTCTACCACCTCTGCAGATCCAAGCCCAAAACATCCTCATTATCCACACCAGAACATTTTTTTTACACAAATACCAGAAATGAACTCTAATTGGTGAAAAGAGAAACAATTAGATAGAATTACCAGAAGCAAGGGTATTGACCGCAAGAGGCACAAACAAATTATTCCGTTGAGATTGCGAATTAATAGGCTTCATCCAGCATCCTCTTCGTAAATAATTGACTCCAGAAGACAAAACGTGGGGCCAATTCAACAGCTGAACAGAACCAATTCGTGGAGCTGCGAATCGAAACAATATGTACAATTAAGAATTAACATTGTACTCAACATGCAACTGTTCAAAGCATCATTCGAACACATAAAGAAAATCTTAACAAAAATCTCCAGCTTCGCTACATAATGTAAACGTGGGACTGCATTTGTGAACAATACCTTTAGCATCAGAGGAAACAGCAAAATGCAGCAAATTAGAAACAGAAGAAGCAGCAAGCGCCATGAAGGATCAAAGAATCTTGCTCTCTCTTTCGGTTGCTTTTCGAATTAATGTAGTTCTTCGTCTGTGATTTCTTGCTCTGTAAAACTTTAGAACGGAAGTTTAAATCAAATTTGATACATTGAACCTGGACGGAATTTAGGGATCAGAGGATCCTGAACTTCTTGTCCAGGTGGCGCGTTTTGATTGGTGCAAAGTCCATTCACGTCGCTGCGTCGTACGGTAACGTAGCAATCTTTAACTGACGCAGAACGACGTCTCACGTGCGTAGTCGATTTCCATTTTTCCGCCGGAGGTTTTTTAAATTAAAAAATTTAAGTTTAAGTTTAAACTATAAATAATTTTAAAAAAAACTTTTAAAATATATTTGGTCTCATATTTAATTTTTCAGTAAAAATGGAATATCAATTTTAACCTTAAAATTTTAATTTCTTCAAACTCCACCAGATAAATATTATAATTTAGATGAGTTATTGTTTCATATATGATTAAAAAAAAATTGTGATTCACAAATTAGGAAAAATATGATAAAAAAGACTTTACATGTCAAAAGAACATAATTCAATTGACTTAAAATATGTTTTATGGATTGCCAGATGTTCGAATCACCCAATGTTGCACCTGAAGAGAAACTCGACTTTTAAGCCATCGGTATGAGAAGCAAAGCGATGAAAATGATAGAGAATCACCGTGCAATAAGTTTAATCGATTAGTCGTTGAATACTACAATTCAGTTCCAATAAAACACTAGATTATCGTGAATGGTTAAATGTCGCTAACATTTTGATGAAGCAAACGTGAAAATAAAATTTCCAGAAACATCTGATAATTCCACGGAATAGACACCGGTGAATCTGGACGTATGGAGTCTCACCAAGCAGACACCCACGTTTGTTTCTAGTTGGGGCGGGGGAGAACACCAACAAATCCAGAATCCAACACTTAAATTAAGTCTTAAATGGCACTAACATTACTGGCAAAGGGAAAGAAAGAAGGCAGGGAGAATTTACAGCTTTTTAAGCTCTATTTACAGGGAGATGAACTTTGATTTGAAGCAATCAGAATCCAAAGGTGTTCTCCCCACTGTAAGTCATGTAAAGAAAACCATCTTCATCCTTGTTTTCATCATAGATTGCTGACATCAAACCAGCTGTGGCAATAGAACAGATAAGATAATATCAAACAAATGCAAATTCTTCAGGCTACGCTGTGAAATATATATGAAAAGAAACACAAATCCAGCTAACCAGTTGGAGGTAGTGTGTTTTTTATAAAGATGAAAATCGCCTTCTCAGAGCTAAGCTTAATCCTTTTCCGGATAACATAAACAAACTGCCCAACAGTCAGATCAGCAGGGACGAGGTACCTGAGAGAATTAGATAATACAATTAGAGTGTTATATTTTGCCCCCACCCAACACCCAATTATGTTCGATCGAACTAGAACAGCCAAAAGCCAAAAGTAATAGGTAATTCGTAACGGCCCGAGTCCACTATTAGCAAATATTGTCCTCTTTGGGCTTTCCCTCGAGGTTCTTAAAATGCGTCTGCTAGTTATAAAGAATGTTTCGTTCTCCTCCCCAACCTGTGGGATCTCACAGTTGCCCACCGTGTATGTTCTTCCTATCAACACTAGAACAAAAATAAACCATCACCACGACACTTAATATTTGTCGACAATCAAGACCATACCATGTACCATCTCGATACGCAATTTTTATGGAAATGAAAGAACAAGCCAGCACCAAATCATGTAAACCAAGTTCTGGAGTTATAACTCAATTAGAGGCCTCCCATTCCAGATTCATACCAGCTCATTTCAGTAAAGAAGTCCAATTTGAACTGGTTTATGTATAATCAAGTCATTATGGAACTTACTTCTTCTTATCAATGTCAGGAATGTCACTCCTTTCTGCTTTCTCCACAATCACCTGCAGTTATTAAATCATATTAACAGAGAAAAATTGGTGTGCACGCCGTGTTTAACACTGTATCATGAATGTTCAACATTCTTACGGGAATCCTATCCGGGTATTTCTCCCTGATGCGAACAGCTTCAGCTTGTCTCCTTTCTAGAATATAGGAGAATAGTTTTAGA
Organism: Cucurbita pepo subsp. pepo; assembly: GCF_057944985.1. NCBI lineage: Eukaryota > Viridiplantae > Streptophyta > Magnoliopsida > Cucurbitales > Cucurbitaceae > Cucurbita > Cucurbita pepo. The sequence continues at coordinate 2,021,162 of NC_141817.1, forward strand.
ACAAAATAAAGAAGATGCAAAAAATGGGGTGGAAGTGACTTTGATCAATTGTCGCACTGAAACAATATCAAAAGGAGACTGTGAGAGCTCAAAAATCAAAAGACTGGTCTTTCGATCAACCCCGGAGAACCAAACGTACGGCGGAAACATGATTTCACCATAAGAATCCTCAATTACAGAGTTCAAAGAAACCCTTTCGCAATCATAAGAATAGTCCTAATTTAATACCGACGTGGGAGGGGTCTTCAGTCATGAGCGCAAGGGGAAAAAATCCCAGAAATGGATAAAGCATCAAACATCAACAACCCAAAAACTTAAACTAAAACGCAAGTAATCAATTAAGCATCAAAAGTACACGAAAACTGACATGACACATCACAAGGGGGAAAACGAAAGTTCAGGAAATGGTCAAAAGAGTCAAAATTGTCAAAAGAAAAACCTAGAGGGTGTTCGAGCTTGAACGAGCTTTTAGCCATGGCGAATCTCAAATTTTTTCTGCGAATTCAAACATCAGATCATTACAACTCAAAAGTGGATACTCAGAAATTCAACGAAAACAAAATAAAAAAACGACTGAACAAAACTTAATACGAATAACCATGAAGAACAGTTCTGTAAACGACATACCGAGGCAGAATCGACGCAATCAGTGCCTGAGATAACGATTGGCAAAGCCAATTAAATGAAAATGGCGAAAGAGACGGGAAAATCAAGTTGGCGAGAGATCGATCATAAAATAACGGCCGAAGACTTGAAGACGAAGAAGCGTACCTGGCTTTCTTCTCAATCCCCCCACGTCAACCCAATAATCCCTTTTATATCAGATCGGATTGCTTACACAGCATGCTATTCCAGTAAGCCAGGCCCACCTAAATCGATTTAGGCCCACTTTTTTCAAGCCCAAAAACGTGGCCCGAAGTCTTTACTTAGGCCCAACAAGAAATGAAGCCCGGCCCAACTTCACTACCCAACAGCGAGCTACGTTGACTGATTATCTTGTTTATCAAACAAATATTTAGTGGAAAAAAAAGTCAACTTTTACATATGAGAATGTTTTTATTGACTTTTTTTTTTTTTTTAATTTTTATATTAATAAAAGTCGGTTGAAAAAAAATTAAAAATAATATAGTCATACCCAGTAGTTCCAGGCATATCCCGTGTAACAGCCCAAGCCTACTACTAACACATATTGTCCATTTTACCCGGTTACCTAGCACATATTGTCCATTGTGTATTGGTACTCATCGAGTATAGAATAGATCATTCGCACCTTTATAAGAAATGTTTTGTTCTCCTCTCCAACAGATGTGAGATCTGATAATCCACCCTCATTGGAGGCCAGCGTCCTTGCTAGCACACCACTCGATGTCTGGCTCTAATACCATTTGTAACAGCTCAAGCTCACCACTAGCAAATATTGTCCGCTTTAGCCCGTTACGTATTATCGTCAGCCTCACGATTCTAAAACGCGTCTATTAGGGAGATGTTTCCACACCCTTATAAGTAATGTTTCGTTCCTCTCTCCAATCGATGTGGGATCTCACATCCCATGTCGAGTTTCAGGTAAGAACGATGTTTTTCCTACCATTTTAAGATTAAACGAGTACTTTTTTATGCTTTACTATAAGAATATTCACAATTGAGCTATGCTCGTTTTGACGTTAAAGCGATATTCATTCAATCGAACGCTGTTAACACATGAATCAAAAGATATATCAGAACAAATTCAACTTAGATTCAAAGGCAAACAAAAAAATGAGGACAGTATTTCTGTATTAGTTCTTCAAGTGCATAAAATCCTTGTTTGTTGAGTCTTCAAAAGCTTGCATTCCATAAAAAAGTCTCATTTTCAGCACACTTCTGATGAACTTCACTCATCCTTTCAACTGAGTTGCAGATCCCACTGCATCTCCAATCAAATGAAGCTACACAAGCTTCACCTCCCAAAGCTTTTGTCTCACAATCTACACAAACAAATGCACGAACCGATAAAAAAGAACGTTAGGAGCCTATTTGAAATGACGTTCTAAATGCTTAAGAACGTGTTCGTAAGTACTTAAAACGTCCCGGCTACAAACTCACCGAGCGGGGTGCTACAACACAGTTTCTTATCATCCACCTGCTCCACATCTAAACCAATCAACCAAGATCCTAATGAAACATCTTCATTGGCATACTTGTGCAGCACATCCCTGCAGGTTGAACAATGAAATCGTTTAATCACGAGCGAAACTGCTTCGAAACGTTTTCGTGCTTTGTAAGAACTTCTAAACTTAACTGGTTGCGCGAGATGTAAGTAGCCAAGTCTTTCGAGATTGCATATAACTGTCCTGTAGCATGACGGAAATACAAATTTCCCTCGTCCCCGAATCGTAAATACTCCGGTTCGTGGTACTTTACTCCTCTATACCAATCAAAAGGCATTGTGAAGAACAAAACAATTGGTAATAAGTTGTGTTTTCTAAGCTAGAACATACAAGTTATGCTTACTTATTCGAGAGTACCGGTCCGGACTTCATACAACCGATGTAAACCCGAGGCTTATTACGATGTCCTACCAGAGTTGTTCCGAGCGCACCTGTTGTAGATAAAAGGATAGAAGCTTAAACATTATATATGATATCACTTGACAGTTCAAACAGGAAGATTGTCTGAATGTCGGTCGACTCACCTATGTTCACATGGATGTCGTCGTCGACTTTGACGTAAAACTCGGCATCCCACAAAGAAACAGCTGTAGCAAAGTAAGTTTTCGTCTTGGCCGATAATTCGAGGTAGCCCTCGACATGATTCTGCTTGCAACATTTGAACAAACATGAACAAAAATTTCATCAAATATCACATTCTGATCTTTGATTATACTCTTCAACTTAGAACATTGATTGAAACAGGTATTACCAGTCTCAGGAAGTCTCCATGTTGACGCTCCTCCGCGTCGAGCGACATATCGAGTATACTGCCAGGAGTTGCGCTATCAACCAAATATAAAGCATTTGCTGTGATCTATTTGTCAAAGTTGTATAGAACTTAACAAGAAAATCGTGTGTTCTTCGTTTACCTTCGACCGATAACGAAACGGATGACTATGCCTTTCTCTTCCTCCAACTTCTTTCTCTTATCACCTAGCAAGATCAAATTATAAACATTACTATCAGTTTATGCAGATGATGGAAAAGTCACCATAGGATTTGTGACATTAGCAGACCTTGTGGCATCCATGTTGCACGAACCGAATCTCTTCGTTTTCGGCTAGTAAAAGCTGTATTGATTCCTACAACTACTAGATACTTTCTTTTGGAAGTCGGTTCGTGATCGGTCGTTACAGCTGCAAGTTTCGTCTCCAGATCTGAAATGCTCCTAGCAAGTGTCCTGCATATCATACATTTGCTCTTAGGACACTCATTAAACCAATTTGAATCAAGCATCAGTATGTTACTTACTGAATACTCAGCTGGGATCTCGAAAACTCCTCTGGCCTCGCACCAGATGTTTCGGTTTTCGCCTTGTTGAACAAAAAAACATTTAGTTTCGTTCGGTTCGTAGATTAAAGAGAACGATTTAGCCTTGAGAATATAATTAATCACTCACAAGTTCTTGATCATAAGATTTCAGTGCAACACCATTAGCCATAGGCACTATCCACAACCTGAAAAGATTATACTCATTAACATGAACAGCTTCCAGGTAAAACTAAACCAAATTTTACGGTCCTAAAAACACGATCGAACGCAATCTTTGCGGTAAAAACCAGTTGAACAAACAGATTTTCAAGTTCTTAAAATGTTCTTCCAGCAAAAGCAACAAAAAATGTTGCTTAAAATGTTGAAGATAGGCTGTATTGACAATATTGTACCTGTTTGTAAAGAGCATGCCAGCACAAAAGCATACAAAACATAGAAAAAAGGCCCACTTCCTAAATAATACATATCTTGAAGCATAGTCCAATCCAATTCCTTCAGCTTTATTCTTCATATACATTTTTGTCTGCCCTTCTTTCACCTAAACTTGCAGATTATGCAGCTAAGGGGAGAGGTTTGTGCTAAGAACGTGAAGAAATATGTGAAATTCTTGCAGATTATGCAGCTATGGCTATGGCTATGGGCTTGGCTAGAGCTGAAAGTGAAGATCTGAACTCACTTTCAGCTCAAATGAGTATGGCTATGGCTCAGAATAGAACATGGGGGCCTTTTTAATAAGCTTGTTTCACAACATTAATCATGTAATAAATGAGATTAGAAGAACTGAACACTCTTTAAGTTTTGGAATTTAACTCATAGATTGACCAATTAATTTGGAAGAAATCTTGAACCGTTTTGAAATTAATGCAAATAAACACTGACCGTTCAAGATCTCTCTCTCTTCATCTTCCTCAATCCATAAATGTTGCAAATTTTCAACCTCAGTTCTTGCAGAACTTTTCCCGACCAAACACAGAGTTAACTCCAAATTCTAACCTTAATCCCCTCGGAAGAAATGTTGTCCTGTTCGTGCTAGCAGACAATATCGCTGTCAGCCTCACGATTTTAAAACATGTCTATTAGGAAGATGTTTTCATCACGATCCACCCCTTGAGGGTCAGCATCCTCGCTGGCACATCGCCCAATGTCTGAGTTTGATACCATTTGTAACAGCCTAAACTCAACGTTAGCATATATTGTCCATTTTGGCCCATCACATATCACCGTCAGTCTCACGATTTAGAACACGTTTACAAGGGAGATGATTTCATCACAATCCACCCCCTTGGGTCAGCGTCCTCATTAGTATATTGCCCAAATACCATTTGTAACAGCCTAAACCCAACGTTAGCAATGTATTGTCCGTTTTGGCCCATTACGTATCACCGTCAGCCTCACGATTTAAAACACGTCTACTAGGGAGAGGATTTCATTACAATCCACTCCCTTGGATCAACGTCCTATGTCTGGGTCTAATACCATTTATAACAACTTAAGTCTAGTAGTCTACCGCTAGCAAATATTGTATGTTTTGACCTGTTACGTATCGCCTCACGGTTTTAAAACGTGTCTGTTCGGGAGAGACGTTCACACCCTATAAAGAATGCTTTGTTCCCCTCCCCAACGAACAACGGGTGGCCATTTCCAAACCCATGAAGGAAAGCTAACAATTTTTCACATGAAAAGTAAGAATCTGCAGCAAATATATCCATGGATTTGAGTTCCCTCTTTGACAATGACAAGAACACTCAGCACAACATTTACCTCACCCTTTGATCTTTCCAATCCACACTGAGTTTTCAGCATAAGATCTGAATCCATGAGGGACTAAAAATCTAAATCTGGGGAAGATGAACCTTCCTTTTTAAGGCTTTGCATCAAAAGACAGAATAAAAAGGAACATAGTTAGAATTTAGAAAACAAGAACAGAATCTAATTAGTGCTCTTTCAACATGAGATGAGATGAGCTGAGCTGAGCTGAGCTGAGCTGATACCCATTTCCCACTACACCCAGCTTTTCAAAGCTAAAAACAGAGCAATGCGAGGGTCCCTCATAGAAAGTGGAAACTATTCCACTTTTTTAACCCTTTTTTTGTTTCAACATTCACAAAACTTTATGATCCAAAGTGATTAAGACGAACTGGAAAGGATATGAATGAATAAGACTGAGATGATTAGTGTTTTGAACACTGAAACTGATGAAGGGAATTCTGAGCAATATGATGGATGGATGGATGGTTGGTTGGTTGGTTGTTGGTGCCGGGAAAAGGGGGAAAGGGGAAGGCTTTTGGTGAAGTTCAAAGAATCTGAGACTGTGAGTCAGGTCTGAGAGATCAAAACGACATGGTTTTGGTATTGATACCAAGGAAACAGGAATCTGTCCACTGGAAGAGGAGCAGGATGATTGTTCCTTTTTCTTTTTTTTTTTTGTTGAATTTTTCGTCTTTATTATGGAATTATTCGTGGACCCTTATTCGGATCAGAAAGCCTGTGGAAGTGATTTGATGTATTTGATGCCACTGCCATATCCCACAGATATCCATAGCTCAATGCCAAAGGGAAAAACAGCTTTTATGAGCTAACCAAAACATTAATGCTGCTATCCAAACCAGGTGGTTGTAGACTAAAGTGGATACCCGTTCTCAAATGGCTCGTTTGATAACGATTTCGTTTATATGGAAGTATGATTTTCAAAACCCAGATGATTATCGATCGAGAACTTGCTAAGATTATAACGTTGAGTCGAGTCGAAACTAGGTGGACCTATATGCTATCAATTATGTTCATACAGGGGAAAGAATGGATATCTACATAGATGGGGATGCTATCAATTATGTGAGTGCTCCATGAATATGATATTAGTTCTTAAGAAAAGTTCATATGGGAATGAGTGAGGAGATCTTAATGTACTAAAAGAATTGCATTGACAACATAAAGTTGAAGCATTTGAAGCATTTATCCTCAAGCAAGCACTCAGCCATGGAAGAAAGGCTGCAAACAACAAATTCTCCCATTTTCAAAATTCCAAATCACAAAACATGAAGCAGAGAGAGAGAGAGAGAGGGAAAATTAAGAACAGAAAACAAAAAACCCATCTGGGTACCAGATAGAATTCTCAACAGACTACAAATTCTTCATCTTTTTTGCATCTTCTTTTGTTTTTTCTTCCAGTTCTTGCTGAAAACTCTGTTCTAAGCTCTAAAGACCTTAACAATGGCGGAAAGAAAAGAACAAAACGGTGATGATGAACATCTCGGCCGTTAAGTATCACTCTAAGAAACCAGTTTTTGTTAAAATGGCGTTTCGCACTTTGCTTAAATCCCTTCCTTTGAGAGTTCTACCAACCCCTTCACAAACAGAGAAAGACGAAATTCGGCTTCTCGCCAGTTTCTGAGCAATCCATTCATGAGGAGGCACCATGTCGTCTTCTTCACCGGCGAAGTCTTCTTGATCTCTGTCGTCAGGTTTCTGGCCTGAAAGCTCGCCGTCCGACGAGCCCATCTTGCCGTAAATTTTAGCCCAATCGGGAATGTCCACCGGAGCAGAGGATCGACTAGTCCTCATCTGGGTTTCGTGTGTTCTTGTTGCAATGGATTTCGGGATCATTTTGGGTGCAGTTGGAAGACGATAATCAGTAGACTTTCTCGTTACAAAACTCGAAGAATCTTCTTTACCTTCAACAGATTTCCACACATCTTCTTCTTCCAAATCTTCACTGAAGCCATAGCTTTTTCTCAGAGCGCCGTTCCAATTCGCCATCGGAATCTATTTTATGACAAAATAGAAATAAAAAAGGTGGAATAATTCAAACCCAATATGTAAACAGTTCTAGTGATTAGTCATCTCGGGAATCGAAAAAGAAATAAATGAATAAAGATTCTAGAATTCTACCCAGGCTTTTGCCGCAGTGGTCAGCTGGAAAAAGCAGCTTTTTCAAGAGTTCCTGAAATGGGTTTTGCTCATAATCCCAAAAGACATGAGGCAAATGGGAGAGAAGCTGTAAAGAAAGTAGATGGTAAAATTGGTTGGTCTGAAAATCTCCAACGAAGAACACAAAAACAGAGAGAAACAGAGTGAAACAGAGAGAAACAGAGAGAAACAGAGATGGGTTTTCCTTAAAACTCAATGGCTGATTAAGAACGGGGAAGAGATTTAAGGAAGAGAGAAAGGAAAAGAAAGCGATGGGGGATGATAAAGAATCTCAGTTTCGGAATATCACACATTCTTAGCTTACCTGTTGATCGGTGTTTTGTTGATAATTTGGGATTGAAGTTTATAAATATGAAAGGACAGAGGAAAGTGGTGGCAATGGCATAAGAAAGAGGTAAACGACAAGAAGCCCTTGTGTTTGTGTGTGTGTTTTTAACTCAAAAAAAACTCGAAAATTTTACTCAAAAGAAAAGCCATTATAACCCCATCTGAGGAAACAGAGTTTATGATGACAGAACAAATCATGAAAACAGAGCATTTCATGCTCGCTCTCTTTCTCTCTCTAGTTCATCAAATTCAGCTTAAAAACTCTTAGTTTTTGTCATAATCTTTAACTTTTGCATCTAAATGTTGTTAGTAGACGCAGAATTAGCGTTTTAAACTGAATCAAACAGATAATAAAAGCCACAGGAGGAGAGAGAGAGAAACAGAGAAACAGAGAGCGATGGGTGTGATTTGGACAGAAAGCTCAGTGATTTATGATATCTGCTGTAACCTTATCCTCTAACATACAGCAACAGAAACTGCTCGATTTTCTCTTCAATGGGTTTTTTTTTTACAGAGAGAAAGAAGATTAGTTTACAGAGAGAGAGAGAGAGAGGTGGGTGGCTGTCTGTGAAGCTACTTTCTTTGTTTCTTCTTGGGAGGGGCAGGGGCAGGGGCAGGGGCAGGGGCAGGGGCAGGGGCAGGGGCAGGGGGCAGCTACTTGAAGACAACATAGTACTTTTGTCTGCAGAGATTTCATTGAAATGTGGTGTAAATTTTTATGGGATCAATTATTCTGCAATTACTCTTCTTCCTCCATCCAACTTTGTTCCTGAAATCTACAACATCGTCCTTCCATGTTCGCTATGTTGTATGCAAATTTTGTGTTTTCACTTTTAACGTTAAATTACTTATTCACTCACTCGACATTTAAATTTTTATCTAAAAATTATTGGATTTATACATGATTAATTATACGTCTATTTGGTCCTAAACTTTAGAAAATGACTAATAAATTCATAGTTTTTTAATTTTGTATCTAACCGATCTATTTGTGTTTTTTCATAAGAAAAAAATAATGGGTCTTTTAAAACTTTTTATTTTGTGCACAATAAGTTCAGGAATTTTGAAAAATATAGAATTTAAAATCTGGGTACTACGTACATTTGTTATAGGGTCAAATAATTCGGGAGATTTACCCTTTGGGATCAATCGTCCACGCACCGTTTGGTGTTTGGCTCTAATGTCATTTATAATAGTCTAAGCTCACTGCTACAGATATTATATTTATTGAGCTTTTTATTTCGGACTTCTCCTCGAGTTTTTAAAGCAAAATTTCTACTAATAAACATTTAGTTTTTCTCTCCAATAAAAATATGTTAGTTAATAGGTAAAGTAGGTCAAAAGAAATAAAACATATATTATCAAAAAAAAATTCCTTAAAAAAAAAAAAGACGAGGACTTTTTTTCACGTCAATCATTAACTTGTTAAATGTAAAATTTGAATAATATGTCAATTTCATTACTCATGCATGTTACTTTTTCAAAAGTTTTCAAAGTAAAAACATAAAACTTTTTAAATCCTTATACTTAATTTTTTTTTATTAAAAGAAATCATCTAATTAGAATTGTGAGAAGATTAAAACTTCAAATTATAGTTAATAAACAAGGCATGAACGCTAAAGATTCATTTAAATTATTTAAAAATAGAAAGTTGAGGATCAACTTGTAATTTAATACATTAATTAAAAAAGATTATAGTTATGATTATATTCCATCTAATCTCTCCACTACTTACCAAACAATAAAAATTTAGTGCTTTTTTTTTTTTTTTTTTTTCCTTTCAAAAGTTTATCAAAGCATCCAAATTGATTGGCTGATGAAGTAAAAAGAGGGCAAATGCATTGGCTTTTTGTTCTTTGTATGAGTGAGGATAAGATAAGAGGTTGAAAAGGAAATCTCCCAAACGGGAAACCCACCGCTGGGGTTATGGCAAATTGCAAGTTGAAGCCACAATGTGCTAACCTTTTTGCCCACCAATCAAACCTTTCGTGGTTTTTCGGTCCCTGATTTCACGCAAAATAGAGACTAAATCATTATAAACGGTAAAATATAAGGATTAAATTGTTACTCATATGTCTGTATTGGTATGAAGTTTGTTGGGAGACCAAAAATAAAGTTACGAGAGTTTAAGTTCAAAGTAGACAATATCATACCATTGTGGTGAATTATGATTCCAAACAAGATATAGGTTAATTAATGGAACTTGAGATAAGATTTAGCTTGACATTAAATTTGCATATTATACAAAATATGGCCTTATCTAAAGTCAATAATTGGATTTTGGAGGTACGATAAGCATTGGTAATTAGAGCTAGTGAGCTAGGACGGCACAAAAGAGCAACTATAATCAATGTCTCTCCTTCGACAAAAGGAAAAATGAAGACTCGTTTCCACCACCCACCAGTCCATAGAGATCTAGATGTAATTTACGTCCTGTTTAATAATCATTTAGTTTCTTGTCTTAAAAAATGAAGCTTATAATCTAATTTATCACTTTTTTTTGCTAATGATCTTGATGGATAATTTTGTTTTCATACAAGGATTAAGGATTAAGACAGCCACATCAAGACCCAATGGTATTAATTTACTAATCTTTATCCGATCTCCTATTCAAACTATAAAAGGATTTCAACCCAAAAAATGGCCTTGCTTAAAATTTTAGATGATCTAAGATCACCAAATCCCACTTCCCTTGTTACCTTTTTCACCCAAAATCTTTTGAACTATTCTCATCTTTGAGATAAAGAGCATTAAATGGGGCATAGATATCAAAACCAATTGCTATCTTCCAAAAAGCTTTGGTTTATGACAGTTGACAACCCCACAGGCAGTATTAAAACTATCATTTCTACCACCATCTACCACCTGAATGGCTGTCCTAGCAGAAGCAACTTCAACCATCAAAACTATAATAATAAATACCAAAAAAATAATGAACAATTTCAGTGGTGAATAAGTGACTCTGCATAAACCACTTAATCCTATTATTAGATTCCTTTTTCTTTTTTCTTTTTTTTTTTCTTTTTTTGAGGACATCAGAACATATTGCTGCTCACTAAAGCGATGGCATTTATGTCAAAGCTGAAATATGTTCTCAATGTACAGAAAAAATGAGTCCTTGGTCTAATAATAAAGGCAGTCAAGTCACTACGTGATAATGAGGTATCTTTTAAATACGAGGGATGAAAGCCAGAATTATAACTAAACCTGTACATTACGTTGAGTTTGAGGCAGATTGGCCCTGACATTGCTCCCTTCTTCAATTGTTCATCTGGTTTTTCATTTTCGTGCTGCATGATAAAGCTCCAAGTAGTCGAGAGCAGGCCGATTCCAAGACCAGTCTTGCTCCATCACTCTCTTGCACAATGAATGGAACCAACTTCGATCGTTATACCATGCAGAGATTGCTCTGAAATGAAAAACGAACTTTCTTGAATAGAAATTACTGTAACATGTATATGATCATTTAAATGGGAATGATGGTGGTGGTACCCATCGCTCTCAACCTTTGTCCCATGTTCGTCTAACCAGATAAACAAAACGAAGAGAACTTATAGTAATCAATCATCAGCGAGTAAAGTAGTAGAGTTTGTCACTTTTGTTCACTTTGTCTTGGGATACCCGGACAGCCGGTATGAAGAAAACATATGAACGGAAGAAAACTTGTAATGAATTATAAAACTTGCTCATCATATTATGCGTGTAACTTACCTATTAAGAGCATAATCAACACCAGATGGATCTGCTCCTTCAAAATTGAATCCATTTGGTTCAAGCCCTGCTGCTTGTGCTCTTTCTTTATCATGATCGACATCAAACACTGTGTCATGAAGTCCTACAAATAATAATAGAGACTTTAGCGTATAATTAGTTGAGTTGTTGAAACGAAAAATGCCTTTTCTTTGACTAAGTTTAAAAAATGGTAATGGTTTTACATTTTTCAGCTTTTAGATTTTTTACCAAGTCCACCGTTAGCAGATACTATCTTCTTTGGATTTTTCCTTTCGAGCTATGTTCGTAAATTTTCCACTATAATATATTAAAAAAGTACACCACCCCCGAGGCCCAAACTCTAACACATCAAGACTTTTTTTTTTTTTCTCTCCTGCATTAAGCTTCAACTAAAGATTCGAACATGCTACCTCTAGAAAGGTGTTAATGAAAGATCACAGATATGAGCTAATCAGGCCACCCCTTGGGGTTTCATTATAATATAAATGGTTTTCTTTCCATTATTGCATAACAACTTTAAATGCAGATGTTGCAAATTTAAGTTAAAGAGAAACTATTAGTCCTAGAAACCCTATCAGCAAGAAATAGGTAGCTAAAATGGGAATATGTCACTCTTTACGAGAGAAAAATGTTGCCCAAACCTCCAGTTTTTCGAACAACAGGAACGGAACCATATCTCATTGCAGTGAGCTGAGTTAGACCACATGGCTCAAAAATTGAAGGGACCAGTATCATATCTGCACCAGCATAAATCTGCAATTATTGAATAGATGGGTTAATAACTAAATCGGAACAACTACTGAATTGAGTTCTGCATCAACATACCAAGTGCGAAAGAGGCTCATCATAAGTCAAATAAAGGCGAGCTCGGTCTGCATAAGATGAGTGCAACTGATTCGCTAAATTCACAAAATCATTTTGAATGCGTGGATCAGGAGCTGAACCAAGCAACACGACCTGCAATACCACAACTCATTAGCAACAACATCTAGGACCTAATCCCAATTTAATTACATTTCTTAGTAAAGCAGGCTTGACATAGAACAAAAATCAAATGTTAGCTGTAAGACTAAAAAGGAACCATACTGTAGTTTCAAGAAAAAACAAGGAAGCAACATGAGAAGATAAACCTGTCCACCCCGATCTAGAGCTCGCCAGATAGCATGCTTGATCAGATGGATACCCTTTTGATGAGTTAGGCGAGTGATAATTCCTACTAAAGGAAGATCAGACCTACTTAGGCCAAGTCTCTGTTGTAATGCTTCCTTAGCAGCCCTTTTTCCCTCAACAACATTCTCGGAAGTGTAAGATACCTGGAAAGTTCATATAAATCGACATCAGAATAAACTTCATTAATAATACAGTTCCAAAGTAAAAGGCAGTTAAATCAGGTTAATAACAGATATAATTCCAGTACTAAATTTCTCTTTGAGAAAAAACAGCAAAATAAGAGGTAAACATATAAACTTCTATCAATGGGTAAAAAGTGAAAATCTATCCATATAAGAGATTCTTTGGAGTAAATTTGTGGAGAAGCAATACTTTACTCTGGCATTTTTGCACTTGAATACATTGACTTTTAGGAAATTTGATTAGTTGCCTTAACTTAATAACTTTTATTGAGAAGGGTACTAAAAATAGTTGCAAAAGAAGAAAAGCAAGGGACAAAGAGAATCTATACACACTTACAGGAATAAACTTGTCATTATATGGGTCCCATATGTCAGGGTCAATTCCATTCACTATGCCATGAAACTTGTAGAGATGGGGAGCAATGACAGGATTTCCCGCGACCTCCTTTGAGTATGTAGGAGACACCTGCATATACACACAAAAAAAAAAAAAAAAAAAAAAAAAAAAAAAAAAAAAAAAAAAAAAAAAAAATGAATGATAATGAAGGAAAAACTACAAATCAATCACAGAGAAGGCCACAATCAAATATGACCACAACTTGGGCTTTCTATCTCATCTCCTTTTATTAACATTCCGATCAATTAAGTAAACATAATGGGGATATTATATTATATTAGTTCAAGGTATCAAAAATACTATTAACATCTAGATTGACTGAGAGCCAATCAAGAAACATTTGACTCTTGGCACATGAAATGATCGAGAAATATTCAATCTCTTGTTAAGAATTGAAGATATTGAACCAGGATAAAAGATTTTCAAAGATATCATGCGTGCATAACTTCTTGAAGGAGGAATAATCTTGAAAGAAAGAATTCAGTTAAATTTTAAAACATCAGAGAACAATGAATTCTACACTAAAAGGACTGATAGGCCAGCACACCTAGTAAGAATCAGAAAGTAATCAATATCCAGAAATAATGCATCGAAAATTATGCATGGTCAAGCTATTTATTGCTTAATAACGAGAAATTACTAACAGTTGTAGCCTTGTCCGAGAACAACATTGCTTTCCCAATAAGCTGCGCTCCGAACTCTAAATTGTGAATAGTGAAGACAACCCGCGCTTTAGTAAGGCCATAGTGCATGTATTGTTCCTTGAATAACCAAGCAACTGGTGCACTAGACCAATCATGGCAATGGATAATATCCTGCCGAAGACAAAATATAATTAAGAATGTAACCATTTGTCATCATGATACACATGTATAGAGGGAGAATTAAAATAACCATCTAAGATCTAATTGCCTAAGTAGTCTCTCATAAGGCTCTTTTTCAAATAAAATAAAGAAAAGTTTCTTTTTCAACTTATCTTCTTTTTCAACTTATCTTCTTTTTCATACAAACACAGACTAACATGTAAATGGTATATTACGTCAGCAAAGGAATGCCTCTAAAATTGCAGGGTTCAAGGAAGAAAAAGTACTGCGAAGTGACTGATTTGATTTCAATACAAAGAAGATTAATAAAAGTAAACTATAATAATATCCCACTTTGAATAAATAGGCAGTACCCAGACATCTACATCCAAATGTATAGGTATGCTTTTAAACATTCAGACCATGTTGGGAGGAAGCACATCTTTCCAGACTTGGATTGAAAACACCACAATAGCCTTGTTGTATCCACTCCTGTATAGAGTCTCTCAGCAAAACGGCCACGATCAAAGAAACATGGAATGATGTCAACAATTTCTAAAAGGGACCTAAGGCTTGGTAGGAACCTAAAGGATAACGAAACTACTAAATGGGTCGAATTAAAACTCGACCTCACCCCAGTTAAATTGTCTAAAGAACCAGACTCATTGACATGGATTCCAAGCGTTGACGACGTCTTCTCTACAAATTTTTTTATGATGGATATTGGGAAAAAAGTAGAGGTAATAGACCTCACGCTAGTAGAGACAGTATGGAAAGGAAATCACCTAAAAAGGTGAAATTCTTCCTTTGGAAAATAGCGCATAAAGCCACTAATTTATACCATACATATAAGCTCAAAATTTCTTAACAAGGATTCTCAAGCTCAAAATTTCTTAACAAGGATTCTCAATATATTCAGATGACATCTCACTTTTTCTAGGGGTGAGAGATTTATTGGACATGGCCTTGTACCAACCCTTCAAGAATGTAAAAGTCTTGCTATGAAAAAATATCATTATGGAATATAAGGAAAGAGAGTATTCACGGAGAAGACACAAACTTATATAAATATCTTCGACAATGTTGTTTACCACGCTATATCTTGGCGTAAATTGCCTAATACTTTTGCTTCCTATAGTCATACCTCCCTCATTGTTCATTAGGAAGTTTTTTTTTTTTTTTTTTTTTTTTTTTTTTTTGTAAACATCATGGATACACACCCCTTTTTTGTAAATTTCAAACATCAATGAAATGTCTCACAAAAATAAAATAAACAATCAACATGTTATTTTTTGCTCCATTCACGAATAATACAGAACAGTTTAGAGAACTTACATAATAAAACCACTACCAATTAGTATTAGTTAAGTAATACTTACAGGATGAAATCCTCCTTGGAGTAAGAATTCAAGAGCAGCATTACAAAAGAAAGCAAACCTCTCCCCATCATTTGCACAACCATATATACAACCTGACCAAAACAATCTAAGAAGTGGATATAAATATATTAGATATTTATTTGAAGTGATCCTGTAAAGATGAAGCTCAAGTGCAAGCCTAAAGGTGCCAACAAAGGAAACAGATATACGTTCTCATACTTCATAAGAAAATAGAAGGATTTTGTTAGGGGAAAAATCAAACGAAACAAGAGAGAAATAGAAGCCGAAGGGGGTTGTCAAACAAGTAAGCCTTGAGGGTGTCGTCAGAATATCCTTCCAACGAATAGTTTCTGAGGCACGATACCACAAGGAGTTGCATACGCGACGGAACTGGACCTTATCAATCAATCTTTCTGACGAGATAAGAAATGAGAATCAATATATAGAAAGAAAAAAAAATGCACCAGTCACAAGTGGATATTCCTCTCCTTTAGCAACCAAAAGCCAAGGCAGAAATAAAATCCAATAATACACCTATTCTAGATCACATCATGTCATGAAAACCTAAATATTTAAAAGACATAGTTATAAGATTTACCCATTTTGAGGCTCCAAAAAGTATACAGAGAGCCCTTCCACTTTTCCGAACCAGACTTTTATTTCTGTTCCGCCCCAGAAATAATTTTGTCGATGGTGAAAATTTTCCACCTACATCATGATTTTTTTTTTTTTCCTCTTTTTGTCAAACTGTCAACGTGTAAATACTGAGAGCAAGGAAAACAAGAAGAAAGATCCATTGTGAAAAAGCATTTACAATGTTTCAAGACAATCAACATTCATAATGTGCATCTTTTGGAGACCCTGAACCTGAGGATATAGTAAAAAGGAGGAACTACGAAAAGCTCTGTTTAGGCAAAAACTTGATCAATCTGGCACACTAACACATGAGGATCGTCTCGCAATACATCACTAAATATTCTTAGCAAACATCTTTTTGCTGAAATCATTACAATGAAACCAAGCAGGTCGCAAATATTTCAAGGTTTTCATCAAATGTGTATTCTATGAACGGTAAAAAAGTGAGAAAATGGGACAAGCTCGTGATATATATATATATATATATTCAGTAATAAAAAGATTAAAATGTAGGAAGATTTACGAACTAATTGGAAATAAAACTTACATTGCTGAGGTTCAGACAGTCATATTTAGGAAGAACAATGTCCACATTGTGGTTCAAATCTTGAATGGCACGGGATAAACTAGTCACAACATCACCAAGACCTCCAACCTGGATAGCAAAGTAAATAAAGAGATACAAATGTATGAGTACTACTATCTTATAATATCTACATTAACAAAAGTGGGAAAACATATTTATCACCACAATATCCTGGAAGTAAGACAGATTCAAGTAGGATTGACCATCTTATCTTGTCTAGTGTTCAAATCTAAATTAAGGAACTTGTTTTTATTGTCTCAAAAGCTTCGATCTTAAGACAACTTCTATCTAACCTAAGACAACTTCTATCTAACCTAATCCTTTAAATTGATGTGAATTGATTTGAAGGTGTTAGTGTTTGAGTCAGAAAGTGATACGAAATAAAGTGTCTTAATCATGCCACAAAGATTTCATCGTGGATGACAAGATCCATACATGATATTTGGATTAAAGAGGTTTTATTGTATTTTTTAAGTTCTAGAGAATTATCTTTAAGATTATAAGTTACAATTAGCTAGTGCCTATTATGGTATTGATGACCATGAAAGTTACAACCTTTCAATTGACCCTTTATGGTTTATTTTCAATGCTATAGGTTGTTGATTTAGTAAAAAGATTTTGGATATTAAAATGAAGTTTGCATATTATGCTTCTTAAGCCATGAGCTTGTTCCTTTGCATTTCTTGTGTTTAGATTTGGATACTAGAGTCATTTAAGTAGTCTTGATCAAGCTATCTTGTGGAGTGATTCAAATCACGAGTTTAGAAACAAGGTTTCTTTACTCTTGATCTTGATCAACAAGGTAATCCGTTCCTAAACTTTCCCTTGGGTTGATTTCTTATCGTTTTTTGGGTTCTTGGATAATTTAGATCGAAAGGTCTGGTTATTCAACAAAGTTGTTAGATCAAATTCCAAGAATTTCATATGAGAAGGGTTAATAAAACTAAAGGATCACCCTAACCAGATCACCAGTATTGTCGTATCTTTTGGTATCAAGGCTTCTTTGGTACCACATTATTCGATTCAGTTCTAGGATCTAGAGATTAACAGGCGAATCTTTGGAGTTCCTCATCAAAAGGCTAGTAAAGAAAATAGTTCACAAAATAGCTTTTTTCTTTCTTTCTTTTTTATTTTTTAAACACAAAATCCCTTTTTTAAACCAACTATTTTAGCAGTGTTCCAACACTCAATAGTTCGTGAATTGCAAAAATAGTCCTACTTAGTTAATCTTGGAAGAACAAAGAGTACAATGAATTGTAGTTATTATCTAGAGCTTCTTATTTTGGATTGGAACACCCTGCCTTCTTTAAGCTCCTTTTGTTGGGCTAGCTTTTTATACGTCCTGATATATTCTTTCATGTTCTCTAATAAAAAGATCTTATTTTTCATCGAAAAATAGTAATAATAAATCAACTCGGAATGAAATACCTTTGCAATAGGGGCCATTTCTACAGCTATATGCACAATGTGCAATGGTGGCTCCTTAATTATTCCACCCGTCACAGGTATATGGTAATCCATGCCATTCTTATTGTCAAATATCCCACCATCTTCCAATTCAGAAAATACAAAATCCATCATATATGCGTCCAACGGAACCTTAACTGCAGAAACAAATAAAAACAACATAAACAAGCATATCCTAAAGGACAAATAGAGAGAGTAAAGAGAGAATTTTGCATCAAAATTGCAGCAGAAATGGCAGGTTAAAAAACATTAAGGACGCCATTAATCTACCAAATGATTAAAAGGTTTTAGATGGAGTCTCACCAGTGGCTTTCACATGGCTGCCACCATCTGCAGGCAACATTTTTTGTGGTGGCAATGGACCCTTACGGTGGGACCAACGATTAAATGAACCTCTGAACCATACTTCGGGTTTTCCATTCAGAGGGGTATTGGTAGGATTGTAAAAGACTGTCACTGTGCTTCCTGCTTGAACCTCAAGAGGATCAGTAAACACTATGTGCTTCTGTGACAACAAAAAGTTTTTCATGGTTCTTTCCTTAGTCTCAGATTTCATACGGGCAGTTTTTTCAGCCTATAACAAAGAGACGTACAAATTAGTAGAGACAATAAAATTTGATTTCTTTTTACAAGAGACAGTTTCATTGATAGATGAACTAAAGGGAGGTCAAGGACTCCCAGAACACCAAAATGTGTATTACAGTAAAGCTTTGAAATTGAAAATTAAAGTAGAAAGACTAGTCTATAAAGAGTTGTTTACATTTAAACCAACATAAAGCATGAAAAAAATTGATTCAGAAAAACTGGAGTCCTAAAAATCCTCCCATTCTGCACGAACCAAAGATTCCATAAGAAAACCTTATTGATAGCAAGCCACCACCACATTTGGTGTACTCAAAAGAAGGGAACGATAAAAAAAAGGTTGGATAGTTAAGCCCTCAGGCAAAACACGAATATCCCAAGTACCTTTTCAGACAAACAATTAGACTAGGTTACAGAATAACTGAATAAAGAAAGAAAACAAATAAAGCAATTAGGCAGCAATTCAGGATACTTGATATCATCTGCATTGAGCCAAGATATATGAAAACCAAAAAATTTCGGCATTCTGTAAAGATATCTGTGTAGAATTGTTACTTTCAATTAAAAGGAAATTAATTATTGAGTCAACTGTAAATTTTTGGTGAATCGACCTTGGCACGAGAAGCCTCCTCCCTTAATCTTCTCTCTTCCTGAAGTTTCCTATAAATCTGATGTTCTTCCTCAGCCCAGTAAAGCTCCTCAGAAATGACTTTTGGAACAATGGCATGGAAATCAAGATGTTTGTTGTTATCATAAATATTTGCCTTTTTTGGTGGTCCATCAGCAAGAACCCAATCCAGAACAATGGCTCGGTCAGGTACTATTACTGCAAAAATGTAGAGTGGTGCATATGCGATGAAACTCAATGCTAACTATAAAAATGACATTTAACATCAGCCTTCAAATAAAGAGGTCAGAGTACTCGATTAAAATTTTCCCACTTAAACCAAGGGCACCTATAAATTTAAGCCTCATTTAATCCCCCACATACATTTTTCTAGAGCCATTGGAGAAGATGTTGGTCTGAAAACCAAAAATGGTAACATTCTCCCGCCATCCAATAATGATTAACAACCTTGACCACAAGCAGACAAATCATATTGATTGCTAAATATCACATTATGTATAATTTGGGGATAACTACCGTCAAAATCTTTCAAAAATTCATATTACGAAGGATCTTTATTTTGTGGAGGGAAAGAACTTGTGAAATATTATGGCGGTGCCACACAGAACCCCTGATGTTTTTCTCTACATTTTTTCTATTGGACAGGGTTTTTCTTATTCTTGAAAGTTCGATCAGCCAAACATCAGTTATTTGCTGTTGAAAGGCCTTGCATGTAAAACAATCCAAGCAACAAGATGGATGGAAATAAGAGCTCTACATTTTTCAGGCCTAGCATTTTTGCTCAGTCATCAGAAGCGATTGTCTTTAAAGGGTTATTTCAGAGAAAAAGTCCTCTGGGCTCTCATATGTAGAATTTTCTGGAAAATTTTCACTACTTTGTAAATACACATGAGTTACTAAGATCTACATGCTGCCACAATATAAAAGGAATATAAGACACATTTACACGTACCATCAGCATACCACCAATCACAACCGTCTTTTATCTCAGCAAAGACAAGCCTTTCAATAATGGATAATCCATCTGTCCAATTATTACGCCCACCATGAATCCAAAGCTCTTTTGCATGAGCCAGAGGACCTGATTTTTTATTATAGTATAACCTGACTGAGTCTCCACCTTTAAACTCAGCAGGTTTAATGAACCAAACATTATCAACAGATTTCACTGCCATTTTTGAAAGCTGTTTTACCATCTCTCTTCTTTTTTCAGTCTCTGCCTTCGCCTGGGCTCTGTCAGCTTCACTAGCAACCTTCTCAGCTTCTATTCGCCTCGTCTCTTCTTCTTGTCTTTCCCTTTCAGCCCTCTCTTTTGCAACTCTTTCCAGTTCTTTACGTTTCTCCTCCAATAATAAATCTTCAAACGTAGAGGCATCCATTCCGCCTTCCACAAATATGCAGAAATCCTTTCCATTATTATTTTCATAGACATCTTTACCATTAAAGAAGACGAAGTCTATCTTGTAAGCCTCTTTGGGAACATGAATCTGACAAGACCACCAATCCCCATCTAGATTTGCTTTGTTTAGCCTCATTGTGAAAGATTTCCAATTCCAGTCATTGAATGCTCCCATGACCAAAACATCTGGCTCTCCATTCAGAATGGAAAGACTCCTATTAAAGAACAATTCTATATTTTGATCAGGTTTAACAACTGGAGGAAAAACGAACACTTGATTTCCACCGAAAAAGTTTTCCTTAGCCAGTCTCTCAATTTCCTGTCTCTTTGCTTTTGCTTCCATCTCCAATTTTAGCTTTAAAGATTCTTCCTCAGCTAAATTTTCTTCTGTCTCCAGGGGTTCATCTTCCGCAGAGTTGTCTAGGACATCTGAAAATGTTTCACCTGGTTCATTCTCCTCTCCTTTCTCCAGTGATCTTTTTTCTATCCCACTTAACCTACCTGCCATTCCATTGTCTATTGCTGCAGTATTTTCACCAACAGAAGTAGATTTACTTGTCAAAGATCCTTTAACTTCTGCATCGTTCTTTTTAGCTGCTAAGTCCTCCTCATCCCCAACCTTCAATTTAAGTGCTTTCTGATTGGGCTCTGTGGGTGTACTAGATTTTAGCGTTGTAGAGCCTTGTTTCTCTTCATCTCGACTCTGATCTCTTTTAGGGCTGCTTGCTCCAACAGGAACTTTGGGTTTGAATCCCTTTGGTGCAGAGCTTTCAAGTCTCGCTGTTGACATTTTCCTAGATCTCCTCCTTGAAGAATCTACAAGGGTTCAGATTCAGTTTAACTTTCAACAATTACGCATAGGAAACTAAACTACGAAATATAAACGCGAAAACCAACTGAAAAAACCTGAATGACGGGCACAGGCAACAATTCTGAACGACCTCCCGGCTACAAGATGCCCTCTGAACCATAAGGGAGACTGAACCCATAAAGGTAAAGCAATAAACGCAGGTTCAGGTACATCAATCTCAACTCCAAATCTCAGAAATATAAAAAGTAATACATCTTTCAGAACTCTTCCCATGAGATATTGAAATTCATCGGTTCTACAGTACATTTCGACGTATATTTCAACAAAGATTACATAAAGACGACACATATCCTCCAAATTGATAGATAAAGGATAGATGAATGAAAAGGAGTTCACTCAAGAAATAAACAAACCAGCGACAAATAAGAACTCCAATGAATATCATTCGAACCAAAGATCATAAGAACCAAAGAAATAGAAAATCAAAACACGCAGAACAGTGGCGCCAACAACGAAAATCGAAAATACCAGTGAAGTAGAAATAGTAGACGATGCTCTATTTCCATGAATGAGTCTGAACTTCAAACTCCCCGCTTGTGCCTCACTCAAATTCGTGCTCCTCCAACTCCCCGACACTTGTGCTTGAAGTGCCACCTCCATAAGGAACTAAACGACGACAGTACGAAAACTCCGGTTTCTACTCTTCTTCTTCTTCTTCTCCGTTCAACTCAAAACCAGAATTATTCCTCCAAACAAGCTTCAGATCGCACTCCCAAACAATCTCCCTCTAGGATTGCGCTATTGAACAATAATTAAAGAGAGATTAAAACAAACAAACTAGATCCCAATACGTAGAAAAGGACGAAAGCTTCAATTAGCACACACCATGCAATGCTCCGCCGATAAACAGCCAAAAGAAGAAATGGCTACGCTCACAGCCATCCGAAGCAGCTAGCAAGCACGAGATTATGGTCCAGTAAAAGCCTGTGATTTTCCGTTGAAAGGGAGGGAATTAATCAACGGTGCGAAATGGTTCTTGAGTTAATTGGTTGTGTGATGGGTCGCCAATGGAAAGGCGCAATCAGAAATTGCCACGTCAACGTACCTCTCAAAACATACTTAATCATTAATCACTGATTAAGACTGACACGCATGCATAATCCCTCATGTGATGATCATACCTAATCAGTTAAGATTTAATTTCCACCCTACGTTCCTTTTTCTTCACCATTTATCCTTATTTCAATGCTAGTGGTAAATAATATATAGGTTAAATAATGAGTTTATTCTCTTAATTATGTCTATTACATCCACTTTCTAAGGCTTTCGAAGGCTTTCGAAGGTGTTCGGTTCTCCTTCCAACCAACGTGGGACTATCACAATCCACCTCTTTGGGGCCAGCTTTCTGTTGACACTTGTTCCTTTTCTCCAATCGATGTGGGACCACCCCCTAAATCTACCTTCTTCAGGGCCCAGTGTTTTACTGGCACACCGCCTCATGTCTCCCCCCTTCGGAGAACAGCGAGAAGGCTGGCACATCGGACTATCACAATCCCCCTCTTTGGGCCCAGCTTTCTGTTGACACTTGTTCCTTTTCTCCAATCGATGTGGGACCACCCCTAAATCTACCTTCCTTCAGGGCCCAGTGTTTTACTGGCACATCGCCTCATGTCTCCCCCCTTCGGAGAACAGCGAGAAGGCTGGCACATCTGCTGTCTAGCTCTAATACCACAGTATCTGGCTCTGATACCATTGTAACGACCCAAATTCACCACTAGTCGATATTGTCCTCTTTAGGCTTTCCCTTTCGGGCTTCCCCTCAAGGCTTTAAAACGCGTCGGCTAGGAGAAGGTTTCCACACCTTTACAAAGGGTTTTATGTTCTCCTCTCCAACGAATGTTGAACTATCACAATTACTCGGTTGAAAGACTTATTAGACATATTTTAAAATTTAAGGATCTAATATACACTTTAGACACTTTGACATAGAACTAAGAGCTCATGAATTAAGCTTGAAATTTAATTATTTTTTTTATACTTGTTCATCACATTATGAATAGAAAAAAAAAACACCAACCTGTAAATATAGTTTCTTCCACTGAAAAATATCTAGACCCCATAGGTCTAGATGTTTATTATTGTACATCAACTATCTTGATTAGCCTTAAACGTCTATTAACCCATCAATGTCTATTAATAAAGGCGTATATCAATGAACAGTGTTATACAAAAGTGAAAAAGAAACATATGAAAATGCTCTAACATAATTCAACTAGTTAAAATATATGATCAAGACAAGCAATTACGATGGAACATAGGCAGCAGAGACTGGAATTGCTTTAAAAAGTTGACAGTTCCAAGGGAAGATAAAGTTTGCACGAATATGAAAGGCTTACAGTTCGCATATATTTGATAAAATTGCAGAATTGAATGATATGAGTGGATATAGAAACATGGGTTGAAGTATATAAGGGAAGGGAAGGAAGAGATCATGTCAAGGCATTAGCACCAGCAACAATCTCCAATATTTCTCCAGTGATCTTAGCTTGGCGCTGTCTGTTGTACACCATCGACAGAGATCTCTTCAGCTCAGAAGCATTGTCACTTGCACTGCTCATGGCGCTCATTCTAGCTGCGAGCTCACTGGCCAGTGACTCCTGCAGTGACCTCAAAATCTGGCTGTTCAAATACAGAGGCAATAAAGCATCCAAGATCTGAACTGGGTCTTGCTCAAACTCCAAAATTGGGGAGAAATCTGAGGTGCTTGTCCTCACCGTATCCCTCTCCACTGTCAGCTTCCCTTCCTTTGTTGTCAACCTGAAAAATTCATCTTCGGCGGCGTCGACACAGACACCGTTTATGTCACAGATCTCGCCCTTGGGCGACAGCGGAAGAAGGGTGTGAATAACAGGGTCGGATTTGACCAATGACACGAATTTGGTGTACAAAAGCTCTACTTTGTCAACCTCCTCACTGATGAACAGGGAGAAGACATCATCAGCAATGGCTTGAGCTTCTTTGGCTGTCGGAAGCGTGCCGCCTTCGAGGAACTTATCGACCGGAATGTAAGGCCGACGGAGGAAGTAGGAGTTACCCTTTTTGCCAACGCTGATGACAGTGTAGTCAAGACCCAATTCCTTCAATTCCGAGATTCTGGCTTCAGCTTTCTTGATGATGGAGTTGTTGAAACCGCCGCAAAGACCTCTGTCGCCGGTGACAACAACTAATGCAACTTTCTTGACTGGTCTTACTTTGGTTAAAGGAACATCTACGTCTTCTGTTTGAAGTTGCTCATTGATGTTGTAAAGGACCTCAACCAAGGCTTCTGAGAAGGGTCTTCCATTAACGACAGCTTCTTGAGCTCTGCGGACTTTGGCAGCAGCAACAAGCTTCATAGCTTCAGTGATCTTCTGGGTGTTCTTCACTGAATCGATACGGTCTCGGAGATCCCGAAGACCGCAATGAATTGGGGTAACTGACCATGATCGGGTAGGGTAGGATGAGGTTGGGTTGTGGGAAGGGAGCTTAAAAGGGCTTAGAACTGATCGGAATGAAAGGGAGGAGGCATCAGAGACGGTGGATTTTGAGGACACCAACATGGTGAGATTTGAACAAGACATGGTGTAGCAGCGGAGGAGGAAGGTGTAGATTGGCGGAGAAGAGGAGGTGCAGAGAAGGGGTCGGGTTATTGTTTGAGTGAAGTCTTATCTTCATTCATTGGCGATGGTGGTTCTGGTCCGCAAGAAAGGAGTGGAAATCTGAGAGAGGATGAGGCTTAAGGATAACGATTTCGACAGTTGAGATGGGCAAGGGGCTAGTCCTTGATTCAATTAGTAATGGTGGGTCCGTGGTTTCTACCTGTCATAGTGGCCTAATTGTGGATACTAGTTTTTGAGTTTTCAACTATTTTTTCACATTCTTGCGAATATTCTCTACCAAATCTTGCCCGTCTTTTTCAAGTTGATTCCGGGATGAAACTTGAAAGAAGGTATGACAAATAGAAAAACTCTCCGAATAGATGTAACAAATAGTTACACCCTTATAAAAAATGTTTCATTCTCCTCTCCAATCCGATGTAGGATCTCACAATCCACCTCTTTTGGGGTCCGGCATTCTCGCTGGCACACTGCCCAGTGTCTGGCTTCTATGTCATTTGTAACAGCTCAAGCTATCGCTATCATATATTATCCATTTTAGCTTGTTACGTATCATCGTCAGTCTCACAGTTATAAAACGCGTCTGTTAGGGAAAAGTTCACACACTCTTATAAGAAAATGTTTCGTTGAACACTCTTATAAGAAAATGTTTCGTTCTTCTCTCCAACCAATGTGAGATCTCACAATCCACCCCCCTTGAGGGTCCAATGTCTTCACTGGCTCTCCAACCAATGTGATATCTCACAATCCACCCCCCCTTTGAGGGTCCAATGTCTTCACTGGCACACCGCCCCGTGTCTGGCTTTGATACCATTTGTAATAGCCAAGCCCAGCAGATATTGTCTATTTTAGCCTGTTACGTATCGCTGTCAGTCTCACAGTTTTAAAACGTGTCTACAAGGGAGAGATTTCCACACCCTTATAAAGAATGCTTTGTAACCCTCTCCAACCGATGTGGGATCTCACAATCCACCCTGTTTGAGAACCCAAAGTCCTCGCTTGCACACCGCCTGGTGTCTAGCTCTGATACCATTTGTAACAACCCAAGCCACCGCTAGCAGATATTGTCCGTTTTAGCCAGTTACGTATCGTCGTTAACCTCATAGTTTTAAAACGCATCTGATAAGGAAAGGTTTCCACACCTTTATAAGAAATGTTTTGTTTCCTTCTCCAACCGATGTGGGATCTCACAATCCATCACCTTTGGGGTCCCGACGTCCTCGCTGGCACACCATCCGGTGTCTGGCTCAGATACCATGTATAACCGTCCAAGCCACCGCTAGTAGATATTGTCCGCTTTAGCCCGTTACATATCGCCGTCAACCTCACAGTTTTAAAACACATCTGCTAGAAAGAGATTTCAACACCCTTAAAAGGAATGCCTCGTTCCCTTCTCCAAACGATATGAGATCTCACAATAAAATGCCTCGTTCCCTTCTCCAAACGATATGAGATCTCACAATAAAACTATAAGTTATAACGCATTGGTAAGTCAGCATGAGAGGGGAGATTTATGAACAACAGACTCACAGAGGAAGTTAGATCATGTTGGGGAAATTGGATACCATAATCCAAGAAGGCAAAAATTGTGGAATCAGTAGAACCAAAAATATAATTTTACTACCTGAAAAAGTAATGAATTTACAAGTAATAATCTGCATTTGATCTATTCAACGACTGGGTGACTACCTATTCCAACAACAAATTATAAGCACAAGATGTACAACAGCCGGAAAAGACCTGCATTTGTTATTTGAAACAATTTTGGAGCAACAAATGTGAAATTTCCTGTTCGTTTGAGAATGTTCTTCGTTGGAATCATTCATCCCAATCGCGCTATGCTTACTGGCTACCCTTCAGCCTTGTTCTTGAAGGCGAGGGCTCACAAGAGACTGGTATGTTTGCCTATCAGGAACTGCTCCTTTAAGCACCATATAATCATGTAACTCAATGACATCCTCGGAGCCACAATTCTTAACAAAATTGGTGATGAGAGTCGTGTATGTTACAAGGTCAGGAACTATCCCCTGTGTACTCATTGCTCTCATCAGTTCCTTGGCTTGATGGATCAATCCCATCTCGCACAGAAAGTTGATCATTATATTGAAAGTAACTATGTTAGCCAAACTCCCCACGTTAATCATTTCTAAAAACAATGCAAAAGCCTTCTCAATCCTCCCATTAACGCAATATCCATGTAGCAATGTGTTATACGTTACTGAATCGAGGAAACCATTCTTCTGTAATTTGTCTACCAAGAGTTTGGCGGCATCAATTGAGCCTTGCTTGCACAAGCCATCTAAAATAGAATTATAAACCACCAAGTCGGATTTTCCACTTGCCTTTACTGTTTTATCATAAATCTGAATTGCAGCTTCCATTTTTCCTTCCTTGCAACATCCATCAATCAGAGTGGCGTAAGTAACTATGTCGGGTTCGATACCACGAACAATCATACTGCTCAGCAATTGCTTGGCACCTGCTGTCTTTTGGCTCTGGAACATATAGTTGATGAGAATGTTATGAGTAAAAGCATCTTTTACAAGGTTCCTTTCGAGAATGTGGTCATGAATTCTTAGCGCTTTATCGAGATGTCCATTTATACAGAGCCCCTTTGTAAGGATTGAGAAGGTAACCTCATCTGGAAAGATATGCCTATTGATCATGTCAGATATTAAAAATGAAGCTTCTTCTAATTCCCCTTCCTTGTAAAGCCAGTAGACGATGGAGTTATATACAACAGTGTCTGGAATCAAGCCCATTTTAACCATTTCTTCACACAGCCTAAATGCCACATCCAAACTCCCTTTTCTAGCATATCCATCAATCAAAGTGGCATATGTTGTCACGTTGAAATCTACTCCCAGCTTAATCATTTCACTAAGAACATTTTCTGCAGACTCTAATCTCCCTATCTTGCAGAACCCATTGATCATACAATTATATGAAACTATATTAAGCAATACACTGCCTCCTGAAATTACCCCCATGTTCCTTGCCAGCTTTAGAGCAAGATCCATGTGGCCCATTTTACTTGCTTTATCAATGATCATATTAAAAGCAACGACATTAGGCCAAATTTCGATCTTCAGCATCAAATAAACTACAGAGATTGCTTCTAGTAATTTACATTCCTTGCAAAAGGCATATATAATCAAATTGAAAGTGTTCACATTTTCAATGTAACCACTGGCAACCATTTCCTTATACATATTCCAAAACTTATCAGTCTCGTCCAACTTTAAGAGCTGATTTAAGAAGTTATTCCAAGCATGAATTGTAACCCAGAAACCTTCATCTCTCAACTTTTTGATAACGTTGTATGCACCTTCTGCAGTCCCTAACTGAGTGCAAGTCCTCACCAGTGCATCAAAGACCGCCGGATTTGAACTACAAATTTCATAGCTATCAATCAACCCTCCCAGAACCTCCAATGGCGACTTACCATCTTTAAGCATTAAACTCTTCATAATAGACAGCGCATCATCAAAATTTCTAGAATTGACTAACACGTGAACTAAGGTACAACATGATTCCAATGAGTGTGAAATGTTGTCTCTTGCCTCAACCCAATTGTAGAATTCTAAAGCAAACTGTGGAGAGGTGCGAAACTCGCGAACAACACGACAAACCAACGAATTCGTGAGACTTGGTGATACTTGCTCTAAGAATTTCCATCTTCTATGTTTTAAATTAACACAAATTGCTTTACAAATAATATCCTCTGTGCTTGGACTGAAAAGCTTCTTACCCGTATGGAAACCTCGGCTAAAAACACAACTTCTCCTCAGAAAAATGAAGCTAAAAATCATGGAATGCTGAAAACCCAGTTCATGAAATATCCTAATATCTGCAAGTAAAACAAAACGAGTAGAAATTCAACTAAGTAAAGCTCTAAATACTCCCATATACATGTTGCTAAGAGACTTAAATTGTGTGAAGCAAAATAAAACCCTAATTTCGCTCAAATATAACAAACAGGAAATATAAATCAGAGAATAACCCAACCTAGCTATCAACAACAGTATCTTACCTCCCAAGCTTCGCCAAGAGTGCAGAGGATACAGGAACCAATGAACTCGATGCACTATGCTATACAACGTCTTTGAACCTTCGCAGTTTGTATTCAGCTCCCAACACTGGAACTCCGGTCTCGTGCAATCGGAACTTGACGTGACTGAAAGCCGAAGACGGTAACAAATAGAAGCTGCGAACTGCGAACTGCGAACAGCAACGCAGCTATTCCACCATCGTCAAAATGACGTTGAACTCGCCACTGAAGAATTCGCAGCCATTAATTTTCCCGCGCGACCCGGTTCTGTCTGAAACTTCTGTACCATCTCGAACGCCGTCGTTTCGTTGCGGCAGAAATAATGGAGGGCCGGAACTGTCGTAAATACAACCCGTCTATTACTTAGGCTAAGATATGCCCTACAGGCTTTGAGGCTACAACATGCCTTTCGGCCCATTATTTTATAGCCCATTATTTTACGGCCCATTATTTTACGGCCCATTAAATTACCCAAACTAAAAGAGTTAAGAACCGTAGTTATTTAATGTGCACGTGTTATTCATCTTTCTATAATATTCTAAATATTCAACCTTCATCTTTTGCCTTCAATTTCATTATTTTTCATTAAAAAAAAATAGTAATGTAATTATAAAATGCATTATCAAATATTTGTAACACTAAACATATTAAATTGTAACTTATTAAGTTAATTAAGAATTTAAATTACCAAATATATATAGATATTATATATTTGAAATATAAGAAGTGTATTTATGACGTAATATTAGAGGGAAATGAGGAGTACGTTGAGTTAGAGTAACGCTACAATCACCGAGCTTTGACTTAGGAGGCACCGTGAACACAACGTCGAATCAAGGATTAATGGTGGGATCCGCCTCGTGCACAGCATCTGTCGGTGGCCATCCAACGGTCATGAATATTTGCTATTTTGCCAAATATTTTTTTTTTTTTTTTTTTTTGCATTTAAATCAAACCATTATTAAAAGTAATACTCTTTCTTTCACTATATATATAATTTATACTCCGTGTCGGCATCCGTAACAGTTGATTGAAAAGCCGTGAGCTCCGTCGTTTGCGGCGATTCCAGAATAAACCGGTTCCACCGGTTTGTTTTCATCCAAGAAAATGGTCCAAAGAAAGTCACGAGATCCAAAAAAAAAAAAAAAAAATTATTAAAACGGTTAAAAGGTATTTTAGAGGTAAAAACATAATTTCTTTTTTTAATTTTAAAATTTGGAGGGAAGACCAAGAAAAATAAAATTAGGATAAAATGTGTGTATTCACGAGGTTTACAACCTACCTACTAATACCTAAAAAAAATATAAACTAATTAAATATTAAAAATAAAATAAAATATACTACTAATCAAATTATATAGAAAATAATATTAAAATATATATTATATAACTAATATATTATACAAATGTTATACCTTAACCAACACCCATAATATATATTTAAAGGTTTTATTGCAATATTAAATTTTGAGAATAAAATATTTATGGGAATTAAAGATAATTTGTTGGGTTAATATATATATATATAATTAGATTGAATTTTTTAAAATATTTAAAATCGGGTCATGATTTTTTATTTTTTTAGGTTTAATTTAAAATAGAGTTACAATTTAACCCAATTTAATCCAATTCTATCTTATTTTTTAAAAATTCTTATAAAAAAATAAGAATATTTGTTGGGTAATGTATTGTGATAGTTTAATATTTGAATTTTATAATATTTTAATAATTAAAAAACAACCCTACAACTCAACCTAACCCAATTGGAAGAAATGCTCGGATTTCTCTCTCATACACACTAAATTTCTTAGTCCGGCTAATCCCTAACTGTAACAGTCCAAGCTCACCACCGTCAGCCTCACAATTTTAAAATGCGTCTAAATAATGTTTTGTTCTACTCTCCAACATACGTTAAATCTCACGCTAACAAACTTAAATATCTAAATTGACTACCACATTTTATTTGAATTTTACTTGTTGAACTAAAAAACGAGATACAAATATACCTAATCTTTCACAGATAAAAAATGAATGGCACCCAAAAAAAATAGAAAAAAAAAAAAAAGTATTTGGGTGCGTCATCATTCGATGGAGTCCAACCATCATGAATTGTCCATATCCATCCTTTAAAAAATTCAGTCGCTTTCTCCCATTTTTATTTCAAAAACAATTATATTATTATTTGAATCAAATTCCAATTAATTTCCTTTGTTATATAATATGCAAAACTTTGTCAAATATTAATAATTGTAAACAAATTGTTAGTTTAGCCCCCAACACGTGTCACCAATAATGCAATTGAAATAAATATTAAATTCTCTTGCCTTGAAAGTAACGGACCAATTTGAGCTATGTTCTTGTGGGTAAATATTATTTATTTATTTTAATAATAGCTCTAATAATTTAATAAACAATATATAAATTATTATTTTAGAGATTGTTTGACATCTCTATTTTAAAATAATATCAATTTATAGCAAAATTAATTTAGGTAACTATTGCACCCTTTACTTAAAAAAAATTAAATTAATAAAAATACATATAAAATTACTTTGAACTTTTAATTTTTAAAAATTACTTTTTAAAAAGTTTAATTAACACTAACTAAAAAAATTAAACTATTTTTACGGCTAGTACTATAGTTAAAAAAATACTCACGAAAATTTAAAAATAATATTAACACAAATTACGTTTTAAAAAATATTAAAAAAAAATTATTATCTTGAATATATAAACAAAAGCTGTTTATTGACGCCTCATAGATTATATCTAAATCGATTAAGGTTAACTCTCGAAAATTATATCGGTAATATTGAATTTTTGTTTTTTTTTTTTTAAATTTAAAAGTAACCATTATATTTTTTATATTAATTACTTTCATCGAAAATGATAATTATCTAAAAATATTTTAAGTTTAATTTAGCGTTTGGTTATATTAAAATTTATTTTATTGATAAAATGGACACGTGGATAAGAAAAATATCGGATCTCACTGAAAATAAATGGATGCAGACTCCATCTGTCAAAATTTAAGAAGAAAGTCCAAAGGGTTATGAATAAATAAAATCCGAAAACTCTGTCAGAGCAGTAAATGAAGCACAGCGCCATTGAAAGACTCCTCAAATTGCAAGCAAACCCACAAAATTAAACAAACCCATTTCAAATTTCCCCTAAAGATCAAATTTTTGTGCTAACCCAAAAGCGAGGGAGTTGGTAATCCATCGTTGAAGTCCTTTTCTCTCTCTCTTTAGCTCTGTTTCAGCTTCTCCATTATTTAAGAAGCAGACAAGTGAGCTAAGAGCAAGTTCAGTGGACAGTGTCAAAAGAACCAGGGCAGTAATGGGTTCTAGAGCACTGGTTTTCTTCCTCTTCCTTTCCTTTCTGGGTGCGTCTTTCAGGTATGGTTCTGCAGCGCAGGATGAGCAAGACAATGGTCTGGTTATGAACTTTTACAAGGATTCATGTCCCCAAGCTGAGGATATCATCAAGGAACAAGTCAGGCTTCTCTACAAGCGCCACAAGAACACCGCCTTCTCTTGGCTCAGAAACATCTTCCACGACTGTGCTGTTCAAGTAATCTAAACTCTTCCCATCTCTTGTAATGAGCTTTAAAACTCTCTGATGGTTCTGTCTAATATAAAACTGTTGTGCTCAGTCCTGTGATGCATCTCTGCTGCTGGATTCGACCAGAAGGAGCCTGTCTGAGAAGGAGACAGACAGGAGCTTTGGACTTAGGAACTTTAGGTATATTGAGACCATTAAGGAGGCTTTGGAGAGGGAGTGCCCTGGAGTTGTGTCCTGTGCGGACATCCTTGTCTTGTCCGCTAGAGATGGCATTGTTTCTGTAAGTGCATGTCTTTCTTTTCCCATTTAGCTGAAATCACTGAAGGTTGCTTAACTTGCCTTGCTTTTTTGCAGCTTGGAGGGCCTTATATCCCACTTAAGACAGGTAGAAGAGATGGAAGGAGAAGCAGAGCTGATATTTTGGAAGAGTATCTTCCAGATCATAATGAAAGCATGTCTGTTGTTCTTGAGAGATTTGCAGCCATGGGCATTGACACCCCTGGAGTGGTTGCTTTACTAGGTAAACCTTGCTTTACTAAACTTGGAGCTAGAACTCGTAGGAATCACGGATCTACACAATAGGATGATATTGTACACTTTGAGCTACTTTCAGATTTCCCAAGATGAAGATCTATTCCTTATAAACCCGTGGACATTCCCTTAATTAGCCAACGTGGGACTTCCTTCCAACAATCCTCCTCTTGGACTCGAACAAAGTACACCATAGAGTCTCTCTGGAGGCCTATGGAGCATTCGAACAGCCTACCTTTAATCGAGACTTGGCTCTTTCTCTGGAGCCCTCAAACAATGTACACCACATTTGAGTCACTTTTGACCACACTTTCGAGTGGCTTACAACTTTTTTGTTGAGGGCATTGACTCTGATTCTATCTTACTTTGAGCATAAGCTCTCATGACTTTGCTTTTGGTTTTTCGAAAGTCTTCGTACCAATTGAGATGTATTCCTTACTTATAAACTCGTAATCATTGCCTTAATTAGCTAACATGGGACTCGCTCCCATATCCTCGACCAGAACTTACCAGATATGAATCCATTGCATCGTGTAGGAGCTCATAGCGTTGGGAGAACACACTGTGTGAAGCTGGTGCACCGGCTGTACCCGCAGGTAGACCCTGCGCTGAACCCAGGGCATGTGGAGCACATGTTGTACAAGTGTCCTGATGAGATCCCAGACCCCAAGGCTGTGCAGTACGTTAGGAACGACCGTGGCACACCCATGATTCTGGACAACAACTACTACAGAAACATACTGGACAACAAAGGGTTGCTGATAGTGGACCACCAGCTAGCCACAGACAAGAGAACGAAGCCATATGTGAAGAAAATGGCCAAAAAGCAAGACTATTTCTTCAAGGAATTCTCAAGAGCCATTACCATCCTTTCTGAGAACAACCCTCTCACTGGCACAAAGGGTGAGATCAGGAAGCAGTGCAATGTTGCCAACAAGCTGCACTGAATCGAGCTCGCTCTCGATCCATGCCTCTCGCTCGGGGAGCGAGTTTTGGCTATTGTGGTTTATCCATCTGCTGCTTATGTTTGCTGTTTAGGATTATGCTAAGTTGTGCTTGTTGTAAGCTTTGTGTTGGCGAAGGGGAATGTATGAATGTATGGATGGATGTTGTATGTATATATGTATGTATGGATGGATGGTGGAGAGATGGTGTATGGTGTATGATGATGCATTGACCATATTGATGCTGGTTATTCAGGATCCATGGCAATGTGCTTGAATTATCTTCTTGTAGTAATAAAAGCTGCTCAATTGATAATTGTTCATCTTGATTTAACCAAGAACTCGGCCAATATATGAGTGGAGTGGAGGGGTGCTACAAAAACAAAACAAAGTGGTTACTTGGTCAATAGATGACCCCACGTTGAAGGACAAACAATTCAATGTGGTCTAGGTTTGGTAATACTTCTTACTCAAAGACCACCCTGCTCCGATCGTCAATCATATGGTTTGGTTTGAGCGCATTAGCTCTTGTTCTGCTCTTGTTCTTCTATGATACATAGTACCTCCGCATCTCATTCATCCTATCTTCTTTTTGGAGATTGCTATATTGTTTTTTACCAACCTTTTTTGGACTATTCTTGTTACATGTGACCCTTCTTCTTGTAGCAAATACATTCAAATCTCTTGTACATAAGAACTCCTGTTGTCGTTCTTCTAAGCTTTTCAAGGTTGTGCAGATCCTTGGTAACTTCTTTCCTTTATCACTATTTTTATATCCACACTCAATAGACGTCTTATTGTTGCTTCGACTTTCACTTGTGTAGAGTGTTTCTTCTTCATCATTTAATGTTGAGCCTTCCAGCCACTTCTTTGCTGGCTAACAAATTTTCAAACTCTACCAGTAATGGTTGAGTGGGTCATCCTTGTATATAGCAGTAATGGAACTTCTATATTCTGGTCGCAATCCATGGATAATGATCCTTTTCATTTGAGCTCCTCCAATGACAAACGTTGGATCTAATTCAGTAATCTCTCGACAGATTGACTTGACCCTATGAAAGTATTGAACAATCGTCATATCACATTGTGAGATTGACAACAGCTCGTTCTCCAGAAGTTGTAGCCTTCTATTGTTCTTCTTTAAGAATAACATTTTAGAACGTGTCTCATGCTTCTTTTAGTGTCTTGTCATTTCGAATGTGTTATACCATATCTTTTTCGATTGTGGTCTTCAAGGTAAACATTGTTTAGAAGAATAACATCAAGAACGTGTCCCATGCTTCTTTTGATGTCTTGTCATTTCGAATGTGTTCTAACATCTCTTTTTTCGATTGTGGTCTTCAAGGTAAACATTGTTTGTCTACTTTAATTTTCCATTTGCGCAAGGCACCATTAAAATCCTCCTCTCACGGCGTAGTTTCACTCCCGTCAACGACCTCCCAAAAGTCATGTCCATGTAAATAGGACATCATGCATGTTGCCCAAATGTTGTAATTCTGCTTATTGAGTTTATTAATTCCTCCAACGATTTGGAAATCACTTATCGTGTTGGCAATACGTTAGTAATACCAAAGAAGCATGTTCGACACAAAACTTGCAAAGTCACGAACTACTCACAACACGAAGAAAATAATTCACTAATAATCTCAATAAATCGTTTCTGATGTACAAGATCATACACAGCTATAACCACATAACATACTAAGCACTTTAAGATATTAAACAACCTATGTCAACCTCGCTCTGATACCAAATTATTGAACACAATCGACAACTTTTTGTGGGAACCAGTCTCACTTCTTATAGTATATTAGAAATAATTAAAATAATATCACGTAATTAATAACAAAATCATTTATCATGACGTGGCCTTGAGTTGAAGTTTAGAACATATTCAAGCAGGTAATTGGGCCGGCCCACTAATGACCCAAAACAACGCATACGATCTTTACCGAATTAGGTCAACACAGAAACCTAATCGGGGGCGATTCTGCCGCCTCGCTATCTGTATAAAAGCCGATGGCCACTTTGCTAATTTCATTATCCATCTTCTTCCGTCTCGGTTAGGGTTTCCTCGCTTCCTCGGAAACGAAGGTTCAGTTGGATTTGGCGTCAATTATTTTTTAATTGATAAGTTCTTTAGGTGAATTAGCTGCTTCTTCTTCATTGTTTATAATCTTTAGCGTTCGATGCTTCATCATCTGGCGAATGTGGATTCAATCTGTTCCCATTTGACTCGTTCCCTTGAAGCAAGATTGAGTGTGTTACATCCTGGTTTCTTAAATTCTCTTGCGGTGTTTACCATTACTACATGAGAACGCGGGAGTAACTATATTTTTTTATTATTATTCTCTTGTTCATGAGTTTATTATAGTTTTTTTTCTCTTGATCCTTGTTGGAACTTATTTTGTCTCGATAAATGATGATTCGGAGTGCTGTTTTAACGGTGATGAGTCTATCAGACCTGTTATGATTTGCGAATATGATCGCAATCCATAATGAACATCTAAGGGACTGAGTTACTTCGTTGTTCTCCGATTTGTTTTTTATAATGCCACGGAAATTACCACTAGTCTCTACTTTTCTATCACCATAGTTTCTTTCTAGATTAACGTAGTACGTACGTCATGAAATATCTTTGGCCTCACCTTTTTAAAACTGGAAATCTATCTAGCTT
Source organism: Cucurbita pepo subsp. pepo (assembly GCF_057944985.1). Classification (NCBI taxonomy): domain Eukaryota; kingdom Viridiplantae; phylum Streptophyta; class Magnoliopsida; order Cucurbitales; family Cucurbitaceae; genus Cucurbita; species Cucurbita pepo. The sequence goes on from NC_141817.1 coordinate 2,058,071, forward strand.
TCAATTCGATGAAGCAGGATCCATTTGTGAGGCCTAAAGCTATGTTCTCCTCGCTATCCAGAGTTTCACTTTACATGATTCATTTGGACGTCGGAGAACTACATTTATTTTCTCGTTTCAATATTTTTTATATGTTCCCATTAATTTAATCTTGTTACATTAACCTTTGAAATTCTCAGCTGTCAGTTCCTTAAGGTACTACGAGGCTCTGAGCTCTTCTCCCCTCACAGACGAAGTTGGCCATTTGTATAACTGGTTGCTTGGATTTCATTCACAGGATGGTAATTTGAGATCGTGTAATATTTTCTACTGCAGATTATTTAGGTTTCAACAACTTGTCAACGCGGACATCGTTTCTCAGCAAGGCCAATACCGTTTTTCTTCGAATGTTGTAATTTGTTTCTGTAAATATTTGATCCATTTAATGACAACATTCTCGGTGTTGTGCAACATTATTGATTTTTTTCTTTTCTCTTGTTTTTCTTCTAGTTCAGACCAACAAAGCATCTATATCGATACCGTTTATTCAAACGAAATAGACTTCTGTTTTTACGTGATAAATCTACCCTTCTTTTTCTGTATCATAGGCTTTCGAAACTTTCGTACAGTTGATATGATTCTACAGTCAGATTTTGGAGGTGTCGTGAAGTTCTAAGTTTCTTTTTGAAGATGTTATCTTGAATTCATCCTTAGATGTAAACTTAGAAACACGATTTGAACTCGCTAAGAACATTGACTCGGTTTATACTATCCTTATACATTATCGAGATTAACAGAACTCGGTTTCGGTGGTACTCTATCGACACCGTCCTCAGAATCTTTCTCCGATCGGGCACGTTCGTTCACATTGAATATTTCTCGGCGACAATTCTCCCCTGTCGTCCTTCCAGTATCTTGTAAATCAATCGCCACTTCACCGACGTCGTTCATCACGCGACGTCGATCTCCGTCATGACTGCATTGTTCCCGTAAATTTCATTGTCGCCATTGGCTGAGTTGTCAAAAATCGATCACACATCTTCGCGAACTCTGATGAGTCGCATTATATGTGCCTTGAGAGTGTCTATCGCTATGGCTCCCGAGGAACCGTTCTTTCCTCTTTATACCCAATTTCGTCCTTTCGTTATCCGCCGGCCAAATTTCCGAATATCTCATCAACAAAACTTCAATAATTAATTTCGGGTCTAAACCCGTTAAACTATACTTCGGGTCGAATTTTAATGTTTATAATTAGAATAAATTGTACGATAAATCTACCCTCTTCGTTTAAATATTTTTTAAAAATGAAAAGAATCGTACTAAATTATAGAATTGAGTAAAGAGTATCTTTTCTTAAATCTTTTGCGGATTTGATACTGGGCCTTGTCGGCCCAGTTTTTATTGGGCCTAATTAGAATAGCAATGAAATAGATTGGGCCTTGTGATTCCATTTCCAATGTAGCAATTTCCAACTCTTGTTCAATGATATGGGTGAAAAATGAAGCTTCGATTTAGAAAAGATATTTGTGTCTTAATACCATAGTAATAATAAATTATTAGGATATATATTCATATAATAACGTTAATTTAATTTTTTTTATTATGTTTGCAGAAATTTAAAGAAATATCAAGAGTCTAATATATATATATATATATATATATATATATATATATATATATATATATATCTTTTTTTATAATTAGTAAAATTTCGTGGTATTTTTTATATTTTATTGTTATTATTATTATTATTATTTTTTGTAAAAAATTAAACCTAATTATAGGTGAGTTTTGATATGGATCACGAGTTATTAGTTACATGTTAATAAATGCATTTGGACGTAAAGTGAAAGGAATAATAATGATGCATTTTGTAAGTTCGCCAGCCTGTAAAAACAAACTAGGCAATATATTAGTGAGAGAAAATCAGGGATGCAGCCACGTGTGAGACTAAGAACCGTTGATATTAATCCGGGGCCCACGTTTAGAGGTAGTGGGCCATGGACCTTTCCTTCGTTACCTCAAATATTAAGCGATCAAAGTCCAAGATACCCCTCTCCCTTCCATTTTTCACACTTCCAAAGATGCTTTCTTTCTACCCTTTTCATACTTATCTTCTCCTTTCTTCACTCAACTTTTCCACTCCTTCCTTTTTCCTTTTCTTCTCATTTTTTAAATATCCTATTTTTTGGGATCATTTTTCTATTATTATCAAAATTATCCCTATATTTTGTGTCGATCCTCTTAACTAAGCTCGACTAATCTTCATTGATTGGCCCTATAAGCTATGGAGACCAAGACGAAGTGATCAGAGAGCTAATATAAAATGATAGAGAATATAAAATGATAGAGATTGGAGGAGAGTCTCAATCTTGTTGTAATCTTCCCAGTTTTTTTTTTTTTTAATGAAATTTGTATTAAGTTTGAGATAGACGAATATAAAGTAAGAAGAAGAAAAATAATCATTAAAAATGGAGTGGGTAAGAATAGATTATAATATATGGTTTAATTAATTTATTTCTATAAGATGTTACATTATTAATAATAGTATTGGAAAGGAACAACGCCTTGATGCGAATTGGTATATAAATATCTAAATGCTTCAATTAATAAGAATTTTGTAGAATAAGTCTAAGCTAGAAGTTAATTAATTTAATTAATTACATAATTATACAAGATATAACACGTTGGAAACATTTAATTTAGCCTCCACGTCATTCCTTCTTATTCGGAATTAGCCTCCTTTTTGTGCTCATCTCTTGTGCGTCGTCGTTTAATATTTTTTACAATTTATTCGTGGCAAATAAATATAACTAATTTATTTTCTTTTCTTTTGTTTAAAAACTTCCGATTTAAAAGAAATAAAATATTTTAAAAATAGATTTAATATAAAAATTTAATAAAAATTTAAGGGTTTTTTTTATATTATTTTTTATTTTTTATTTTTGTTTTAATTTTATAATTGGCCTACGTAGGTAGGTGAGCTTCCCCAAGACAATTTCTAGGTATATTATTTGGCAACTAATTTTCTACCTCTGCCACGTAAGACCCCGTCGCGTCCACCGTGGCGCCTTCTCCGACGCGGTCTCTTCCCGCCCGTTCCTTCCCCTTTCCTCTCCACACCTCTATTTAAGCAAAAATTTCCCTCAATTTCCTAATCCGGAAAACGAAATCATTTCGGAGCCCTAAAACGAAGAAAAAGGAAAGAATCACTGTAATATGGGCAACTGTTGCAGAAGCCAATCCTCTTCAATGGTCTTCGCCGGAGACGATTGGGGCTCCTTCAGTTCCAAGCACGGCCGTGGCCGCGGCGGAAACGCCTCAACCTCCAGCGGCGATCCAGAGAAATATAGACTACTTGGAGAGAAGCAAACGTCGTCGTGTCCACAGCCGCAAGTGAAAATCAAGATGACGAAGAGAGAGCTTGAGGATCTGGTGAAGAATCTGGAGATAGAAGGCTTGAGTCTAGAACAAGTAATTGGGCGGATGATGAACGATGAGGACGAATTTCAAGGTGAGCACCATCGCTCCTGGAGACCTTCTCTTCAAAGCATTCCAGAGTGATCGATTAGCGATTAGCTCTTCCTGATCTGTAAAAAAGAAGAAAAGAACAGGAAATTCATTCATTCATTATACCGATTTGTTTTGCTGTACATGTAAATTAGTTCGTTGAATTCGGTTCTTACTCATTTGTAAATGTTAGGGCAAATTTGCATTTATTGCAAGCTTGAGAAGCATGTGAAGATTAAATTAAACATGAATTCCCACTTGGTTTGCAGGAGCTGTTATTAATTACGAGTGTTCTGCTCTGCATTCAATTCTGCAAAAGTTTGCCCTAGAACGAAAAATTCAATTCAATTTTGGAATAATTTTCAAAATTATGAATTATTTATGATCTTAATTCTGGGGTTCTATTTTCTCCGACAAGCATTGGCTCCTTTAATACACTTGCCATCTAGTAGAGTTTACTTAACTCTTTATTAATATGATATAATTTAAATTACAATAAGTGATTAAGGACAGCTCATTGACTCAATTATGGAAGCTTAATAATAATAATCATCCTTTGTAATTTCATTATTATTATTATTATCATCTTTTTTCAATTAACTAATTCTCTAGACACGTCTTAAAACTTAGAGAGAGAGTCGTTGAAGAGAAAGTCTAAATATAATAATATCTACTAGCGGTAGGCTTGAATCATTACAAATTGCATCATAACCAAACACTGAGGTGTGCCAACGAGGACACTGAGCTCCCACTGAGGTAAATTTTAAGATCTCACATAGTTGGGGAGTGAAACAAAGTATTTTTATAAGGTTTGGGGTATTACCGATGATATCAGAGCCAAACACGGGGCGGTGTGCCAACGAGAACCTAGGGTAGACACTAACCTCCAAAGGATTGATTGTGAGATCTTACATCGGTTAGAGAACGCTTAGCCTCCAAGGAATTGTGGGCTCCCAAAAAAATAGATTGTGAGATCCCACATCGATCGAGAAATCTCTAATTTATGAGTCAAGCATTCGTATAGAAAAGAAAAGTGAATAGCTGCCATCTAGACTGTCCATATCTAAATGCACAAACCTACTAGTACTACACATTATAGAGAGCATTTTAATTTGAAATGAATAATAATAGTCCATTCATACTTTCAATATTCAAATAAATGTGCATTTAAATTTTTCATAAAAATCTGCTTCATTTTAAATGCACTAAAAATCATTCAATTCCCCCACTAATTATATAAAATATAATTTAAATACTCAAAACAACAACAATTATTATAACCCACTTATTATTGCCAATTTTAAATAATTTCTTGTCAATGATTTTCAGGGGCGTACTAAATGGGCCACTAAATGTCTCTCTCTATTTAAATTTAGAATTAGTTTTATTTTATTTTTGTAATTTTTCAATCATTTCAAATAAATAAATAATATACTTTTTTTTTTTCATTTTAAATATAAAAATTCTGATTCATTAATGAATTAACAATTTTGAAAATTTTATTTGTATTTATTTAATAGATAAAAAAAGAGTAAAGTGTTTTATTCAATTTTTTTGTAATTCATTATATACCTCTTGAATTCAACTTTTATTTCTAAAAAAAATATTTTAATTAATAGTCAAATTTTAAAAATAAAAATATGATGCGGTTTCATAAGTAGGGCTTATCAACTCAAGCCCGCACGTCCAACAAGCACAAATTACCCGATACGGAAAGAAAACCTCTCGAACTCCTCAAAACCAACTCGAGGAGTCTGGACGACTACTAATATGGTTAATGTTCATTTTCGTAATTTCGGTCAACTGAATGATGATGTAAAATGTATGAATAGAGACTCACCTCTTACAAATGTACGAACCTTATATTACTATATTGGCGTGAAGTCATTCACGGGCCGCTCGACAGGATTGTTCCGATTATATTCATTCAAATTTAATATTTATAATTTTATTTTAAAATTAAATGAAAAAAAAAAAAAAAAAAAAAAACAAAGTGGATATGAGGCGGAAGTTATTTAATTCGAAGAATATGTGGGTCCCTAGCCGAATGAAAGGCATGAAAAACCAGGCGGGTCGGGAGGACTTCGGACATTTCCCGGGTAAGTCGGGTAATTTTATGAACCGAAAACTCGCACGCTTGGGGAAATGGCACGCGTGAGAGAGAGAAGAAGTGGGGTCACTCCTCACACTCATCACGCGTGCGAGGGAGAAGAGAGAGAGGGAGAAGTTAGGAAAGAAGCAGCTGCCGCCATTAATGCCATATCGTTCTTCTTCTTGTTCTTCCATCTCAATTTTTTTTTTTTTTTTTTTTTTTAAATTTTAATTTATTTTTGTGTTCTTCTTCCTTCTTCCTCTTGGTATTGCAGATCTGTCCATGTGTGGGGCCATTCAGACAGCTATTACTTGAGCTGCTTTCGTCCCCACACACTTTGAAGCTCATTCATGGCTTCTCTCTATCTCTCTATCTCCCCACCTTCTCAATTTCTTCACTCACTCAACCACTTCCACTCCTCCAATCCCAATTTTGATGCTTCTTAACCCTTATTCTCTTCATTCCCACTTCCAATTTCTCTTCCTCCACCTCCCTCCCTGCTTCTTTGGAACCCACACAATCTGGAAACTCGAAAAAATGGATGACAGATTCTCTCTCAAGCTTCGTTTCGATGCCGTTCTTCTCCACACGCTACTTCTCCTCCTATGTAAGTGTTCTTAACTTCCTGTTTTTTTCTGCGTTTTTCTATGTGGGGTTCGCCTCTTTTTGCTCGATCTGTTGCCTTTTCACAAGCTTCTTCTTCTTCTCTATGTGCTGAAGTTTAGGTAATTTTGTTCTGCTCTTCTTTCTCGACATTCTTGATTTGCTTATTTCTCTGTTGTTGTTTTGGATTGGATAGAAGAGCTGTCGTTATAGAAAGAATCAGCTTCTGATACCTAATTTTGCTCTGTTATTAACTTACCTTTTTTTCCTCCATCTCTCATTTAATCTAATTTGTCCAACGGCTAGATTAAATGATAAATGATTCAGCTGTCATTTTTGTGCTAATGGGTAGCATGCGAGCTGATGATACAAGCAAAGATCTTACTGGGTTGTCTTATAAATGTATAATTCAAGCATCTATGGAGTCTGGCGCAGTTCTTTGGCTGTACTCTGGAATTTATGTTCCTTTGTTGGCTTACAAAATGTTTTCTGATACATGGTCTGGATTTTGTAGAAGTAATCCTCACATAAGGGTTATAAATGAAACAGTTACTATAGGACCAAAAGAAATGAGTTTGGTTCAAGTAGTCGTGCTCACCAGCTAGCTGTTTGAGCTTTTGGAAGAGGCTCCACCCAGAAATCATAGGACCAAAAGAAATGAGTTTGGTTCACCCATTACCTTAAGCAATTAGCACACCTGACTTAGACATGGATGACTTTAGGTTTTATATCCTTTTCAGATGCAATTATCTTCAGACAGAGATATTGTGTTACCTATTGAAGTAGAATCTGAAATAACGTGAAGCTGTTACTAACATATTTGGATTTCTCTATAATTATGGATCTCACATCGGTTGGAAAGGAGAACGAAACATTCCTTGTAAGGGTGTGGAAATCTCTCCCTATCAGACACGTTTTAAAACTTTGAGAGGAAGCCAAGAAGTGAAAGCCCAAAGCTGATAATATTTGCTAGCGGTGGACTTTAGTTGTTACAAATGGTATCAGAGTCAGGCTCCAAACATTGTGCTAACGACGACGCTGGGCTCCCAAGGGAGGTGGTGGATTATGAGATCCTACATCGGTTGGAGATGGAAACCCACATTCATTATACGGGTGTGGAAACTTCTCTCTAGTAGGCGCGTTTTAAAACCTTGAAGCGAACCTCATTAGTGAACTAGCTCCTCCGCTTGCTTGTGCCATTTCAATATATTATCCTTTTTGGTATCTCATCATATGGCAATAAAACCTATCAATGAAATTTTTTGTGTACTAAATCCTCCAAAAACGATTCTGTTCGTCTCTCAAATTAGTATGTTCATGCCACTTAAAACTGCAGAACATCATTATACAATAAACTAAAAAATGGTTGTCCTTTACATGTTTAACGCGGTATTATATCTCACGAGTTGTTTTTTTCTTTTTGTTGCAGATTTCCATGAAACTAGCTGCATCCCGTCAACATATCCCACACGGCATCTGTCGAATGAGAAACCAATGGACGATATGTATCCCGAGATTGCTCCAAGTGGGAATCCAAAGCCATTCCTTCCTCTCCTTGCCCCTTCTCCATTGGCACCCTTCACAAATACCACAGTCCCAAACTTATCAGGTTTATGATTGTTTGTCTAGAAAAAGTTAGTTTATAATGATTCAGTGATTCTTCTTTTTAATTTAATCTCTCATACTCCTTACAGGACAATGTTTGTTGAACTTTTCTGCAACCGAAACTTTGATGGGTGTGACTGCCATGGATTGTTGGGCCCCTTTCGCGAAACAGATGGCCAATGTTATTTGTTGTCCGCAGTTAGAAGCTACTCTTGCTATCCTTATTGGTCAGTCGAGTAAAGATACTAATGTTCTTGCTTTAAACGGGACGCTTGCCGAATATTGCCTCTCAGATATTGAGCAGATTTTGGTGGGGCAGGGTGCAAATGAACGTCTTAAACACATATGCAGAGTTCATCCAGCCAATCTCACTGAAGGGTCTTGTCCGGCCAAAGATGTTAGTGAATTTGAGACCACTGTCGATACGTCTAAGTTGCTTGCTGCCTGTAATAAAATTGATCCTGTGAAAGAATGCTGCAATGCAATCTGCCAGAATGCCATTTCAGAAGCCGCTACAAAGTTAGCAATGATATCTACAGATTTCTTGGGTATGCCTGGATCTCAAGTCTTGCCTGAACAGTCCGCTAGGGTTCGTGATTGTAAAACTATTGTCCTCCGATGGCTGGCAAGCAAACTTCACCCTGCTAATGCCAAGGAAGTTCTTAGAGTACTGTCCAATTGCAATGTTAACAAAGGTGAGCTTGAAAGCAAATTTTTTCGAACGGAGATTTACGAAATTCTCGTGATATCACTGTTATAATTCATCACATCTCTATGTATTTGTCGATCCTACGCCCATTTGCCTTTTTGGTCAATGTCTACAACATTTTCAATTTTTTAAGATTCGAGTCACCACTCACTTTTGAAGCTATTATCTTTAGCTACCACATCATCATATATCTTTTCGGTGTGCTATTCTCAGTTTGTCCATTGGAATTCCCCGACATGAAATATGTTGCCGATGCTTGCGGGAATGCGATCTCTAACAAGACAGGGTGCTGCCTGGCCATGGAAAGCTATGTAACGCATCTGCAAAAGCAGAGCCTCGTTACCAACTTACAAGCTTTGGATTGTGCTACATCATTGGAAATGAAACTACGAAAGTCGAATATCACGAAGAACGTGTACGACCTATGCCATATTAGCCTTAAGGATTTCTCCCTCCAAGGTTTGTAGCTTTTATCCTCTTATGTTTCCAGATTTAAACAACTCCTTGAATAATTTCACATGGATTCTAATAGTTTTTTTCCCTTTCCTGCCCATGTTCTAACTTGATAATGGATCTACAACTTTGAGCATTGCAGTTGGAAATCAAGGTACTATTTCATAAAAATTTACTTATTCCATATTCTTGCAAGCTAACCTTTGATTACACCATTAGCTTTTGTTGGCTTAAAAATTATTAGAACACATACTATTGGGTTGTGCTTAGCGTTTGTAACGAAAAAATGAAGATTGGTGTCGGTCCATAGACACGAATGCAGATTTTTAGCCTGTTTTCGAAATTCAAATGATTCATTTTCTCTCTAACTTTCATTATCGTCTCGACAGAGTTTGGATGCCTTCTACCAAGCCTGCCTTCAGATGCCATATTTGATCCATCATCAGGGATCAGCTTTGTTTGTGATCTGAATGACCATATTCCAGCTCCATGGTCTTCTTCAACTCAAATGACAGCTTCATCATGCAATAAGAGTAAGATACATTTTTAAAACTTCCAGTTTGGAGCATGGGTATCAAATATAGAGCCTTAACCAGTTCTCCAATCTTTATAAGAAAATGTCGAGTTATCGTCTTCTTAAATTTCTAATTGCTCGCGTTTTTGGATTGCAGCTATCAAAATTCCTGCACTTCCTGCAGCAGCATCTGCTCAAAGTGGTACTTATATTCTTCAACTATCCTCGAATTTCTCTACAAGAACCGAAAATACGAATATCGTTACTAGTGGTCATTTTGAAACAGTAGTTTAATTTCATCATTCTTCTCCGTGAGATCCCACATTGGTTGGAGAGGAGAACGAAACATTCATTATAAGGGTGTGGAAACCTCTCCCTAGTAGACACGTTTTAAAACCGTGAGGCTAATGGCGATACGTAACAGGCCAAAGCGGACAATATCTGCTAGCGGTGGATTTGGCTGTTACAAATGGTATTAGAGTTAGGCATCGAGTGGTGTGCCAGCGAGGACGCTAGACCCCCGAAGGGGTGGATTGTGAGATCCCACATCCGTTGGAGAGGAGAACGAAGCATTTCTTATAAGAGTGTGGAAACTTTTCTCTAGTAGATGTGTTTTAAAACTGTGAGGCTAACGACGATATGTAATTAGCCAAAGCGGATAATATCTGCTAGCGGTGGGCTTGGATTGTTACACTATCAATCTAATCCCATCCACCAAACACAATTTATACGAACAAGTGGATTCTTTGACCCATTCTTTTACACAAACAGTGGTTACAAAAATGTAGAATTTTCATTCTCAAACTCAGTCAACGATTACAAAACAAGTCATTACTAACTAATGCTCACTGGGATGAATACAGAATTTAATACCATGCGTTAATTGACCTGACATCTGAGTTCTGAGGTAATAGAAGAAAAAAAGACTTAAGTGAGTCAGTGAGAGTTATGTAGATACAGTATCTAAGTCAAAAAATGCAGAGTTTTGTTAGGTTGGTTGATACATTCAAAGTGGCTTTATATTGAATATAAGTGTCATGAAACCTGAATTTCCTCAAACTTAATACCCCAACTGTTGCAGGCCTTTACAACGATGGTGTGGTACATGTGTTGCTCATTGCTATCTCAGTGGCCCTCATGATACTCATCTAGCTTATTTATTGCTATCTTTGGAGAAGACTGTTGTCAAGTCATCATCTAAAACAAGGATGTTCATGTTCATGTTCATGTTCAATGAAGCTTATGACGAAGTCTTGTATCCTCAGAAGTTTGATGAACCTTGTGAATAGTTTTAGATGTTCTGAATGTGGTAGAAATTTGAGTTGGAAAAATGGTTCCCAAATTCCTAATTTGTTCATTCTTGCTGTCAATGTAATAAAAAGTTTTGTAAAGATATATTAGGAAAGCTGAGCAGAGTGGTGCAGCATTTCAGATTTCGTTGTATATTTGGATTTACATCCAACATGAACATAGCTCAATAACTCAATAGTCAATAGGGATTGACGTGTAGTCTTTCTCCTAAATCTGTTCAAGTACTTAGACCTTAAATATTTGTTTCCATCACTCTTGAAAGCTCGAAAACTTATTCGTTAATCAAACAAAATCAAAATGAATCTGTAATAGCTCAAGTCTACTGCTAATGTATTTTGTCTGCTTTAGCTTGTTATGTATCATTGTTAGCCTCACGGCTTTAAAAAACGTATGTTGAGGAGATGTTTCTACACCTTTATAAATAATACTTATAACTCTTGATTATGAAAATTGATAAGGAACACTTGATTTCAAACTTTCTGTTGAATAACAAAACTTTCCGATACTTTTTTGGAACGATCTCGAAGTTCGAGTTAAAACGAAACTATTGAAAAGGAACTCTCAAAAAACATAAACACGAGTATTCATGAACGAGATAACCGAATCTTTTACCTTCATTTTCGTTTCGTTTTTCGATTAGAGGCAGCATAAAGGAACTCTCCATCCAATATCAAAAGGCATTTTTCCTTTTCAAACATAGAACTCCACAAAACAAAGATAAGAAGACAAATACTCAAGAAACCAAAGAAGGAAAGGCCAAAGCTTCCTCCTTAGCTCGTCCAAACAAGCTCTTACAAGTTCTAAGCTGTCCAAATTGCTTGCAGATCCCATTTCTTGCAGTACAAAACCCCATTGACATCGTCTTCTTCAGCTTCTTCAACCTCCTCCCAATCCTTAGCTTAAACTTCCTTATTCTGATTCTGAGACACGAAGATCTCCTCCTACTGCCACTGTTTGCCTGCTCCATTATCTTGTATATCAAGAACTGGGCTTGCCTGTGCTTTTTCTCTTCTGGGTCTTCCTTCTCCATCCTTGAGTACCCATTTTGCCTCCTTGTCACTAACCCACTCATATTTCCTCTGCTAAAACAGAGCCTTTCAGAAACAGAGCCTTACAGAAACAGAGCAGTTTCTAGAGAAAATGATATCAACTCAGAATCAAGCACATAAATTCCTTTCACAATACCCATTTTATATACATAAAGACAAAGAGAGAGAAGGGCGTGATGATTGTTGTCATTTCTTAATATCAAAGAAAAAGTTAAAAACATAGCTAACCGTCCATGCGTCATTCCATCCTAAGCAGAAACCTACTCTTATATTCTTCTATAACTATCATTCTGATTATGATTTTCAATATTTTATGATAAAACTTGGATCTTGGGATAAGTTTAAAACAATGCCAACCACATACAAAAAGTGGGATTATTTATTAATGAAGAAAGCTTTCAGTCTGTTATTTTGGGGTCTCTGCAATACTTATTTTGTTCATTGTTCATCAATCTCCATACTCTGATATGAAAAGAAAAGAACAAGAAATTGGGTTTTTGTTAATAAATAATGATATGGGTAATTGTGTAAAGCATGTGATGGATAATTATGAAGCTGTCTGGGTATGAATCCATGCTTCATACTTTGGAAACATATAAATTATTGCATTATTGCATATAACCTATGGTTTAGCATTGAAGAAAAACATATAATAAACTGAATAATTTTTTGTAAAAAACTATGAACCAGCTGCCAATAGAGTCAGCAAGTAAGCCAAGCCGTCCGAATGAACAGTGAAATGAAGCAATATTTAATTGGTCGAATCGGCGACCAGCTGGTGAGATACAAAGTCAAAAGATGGGACGTGTGAAGCTTGTCATGTGTAGAACAGACAAGGACTTGGCTGATGCCTGAAGGTTTCTTGAAGAGTCAGCTTCCCCACGGCTAAAGGGTCGGTAGAATTATTGGAAACTATTGAAAATATATTCATTTATTGGGTTTCCATTATTAGTTTGAATCATGCTCGAGTTTGGTCAACTTTGCATTAATCATTTATGCCCATTAACAAAGAACCGCACTAGTTGGATAAGGGGGAAGATTATGGGTATATAAGTGGAGACGATTGTTTTTCAGTGGATCAAAGCCATGTCTCGGCTTAATCGTGTCAGTAACCTCTCTGGCTGTTAAGTTTCTTTATATCATATATGCCATGTGAGATCTCAGAAACTTCTCACTAACCGACGCGTTTTAAAAACCTTAAGGAGAAACTCAAAATGAAAAGTCTAAAAAGGACAGTATCTATTAGCGATGAATTTTGGCCGTTACAAATGGTATTAGAGCCAGGTTACCAGACGGTGCAAGACACCGGAAGTAGGGCTAGATCCTCTCTATAGTAGACGTGTTTTAAAATCATGAGGTTAACGACGATATATAACGGGTCAAAGCGAAGTTATGATATGATTCACTTTATTGACTTAATATTAAAGATATTGACTTGGATATAGAAGTTGATGTGTCCATGATGAATTACATGGTAAGGAGCATAGGATCCTGTTCCATTAATATACATTACTTTTTTTTTTTCCAGAACGAATGGTTGAGAATAAGGCCACAGAGAAACATAAATAAATGAAAGTTGACCAAATGTTAGAGCTTTCAGCGTCAGATTTCAGACTAAAAGTAAAGAGTTTTGAGAAACAGAGCACGCTATTGGGCTCTGTTTTATTTTGTATTTGCTTTCTTCTTCATGCATGTCGTCTGCAACCATGCTCCTTATTATTTCCAAATAAACAAGCAAAGGATGATGTCTGTTTGATGTTTAAGGTCCATTATATTTACTTCCGAAGGTCAACTTTTGAGCATGATGATGTTTGCAATGACACAGACAAAGTAACCTTGGAATCTGTAAAAAAAGATTACGTTTTTCCAATACGCATGTCAAGGTTTTTGTTGATTAATGCATGGTACAATAATGAAGAAGCAGGTAGATTGTTTTATTACAGGTCGGTCGGACAAGATTTGATTCACAAGATTGCATCTTGATTCTGGATAAACATCTGCTCTGTTCATCAGTTTATTTTGGGCTTAAAGCACTAGATTCGTGAATTGGGTAAACAATGAGAGATCATCTCATCGGTTGGGAGAAAAGCAAGTCATTTTTTATAAGGGTGTAGAAATTTCTCATTAGCATAAGCGTTTTAAAATCGTGAGGAGAAGTCCGAAAGGAAAAGCCTAAAAAGGACAATATTTGCTAGCGGTGGACTTGAACAGTTACAAATGGTATCAAAGCCAGATACCGAGCGATGTGCCAACGAGGAGGCTGAGCCCTGGAAGAGGATGGACACGAGGCGATGTATCAGCAAGGACACTAGGCCTCGAAGGAGTAGATTGAGGGTCTCTAATCGATTGGAGAAGGGAACAAATGCAGCAAGGACACTAAGCCCCAAAGGGGGTGGATTGTGAGATCACACGTTGGTTAGGAAGGAAAACGAACCATTCTTTGTAAAGGTGTGAAAACCTCTTCCTAATATACGCGTTTCAAGTGAAAGTTAAAAAAAAAAAACAATATCTACTAGAGGTGACAATATCTACTAGAGGTGAGCTTAGACTTGGGCTGTTACATTTATCTTAACTCTTGGAGTTGATGTCACAGCATATCAAAGTGTAAATCATGTTCAGACATGACCAGATGAATAATAAGTGAGGATTTTATTCATATATAAGAACAGCAAGTCTGTCTTCCAGATCTCGATCTGTAGCTATAAATGGGCGACTACAAGTTGATTGAACACTCAAAATTATTTACATTCTGCCCATGTCTTTGGAGGCAGAAGTATATTCCAAGCAGAATGATGCAGGCTTGTGGAGCCGGTAATGCTAAGTAATCTATAAGCTTCTCAAGATGATTAAACCTTCAAAAGTTCCTATAGTTTCCACTTAACCCACTGATCCTTCAAGCTTCAAGCTCATGAGTTGGTTCACCTCAGCACCAAATTCATCAGGCAGCTCGTTGAAGACATCACGACAGAATCCGGATATCATGGCAGCCATGGCCTTCTCATAGTCTATTCCTCTCTGTTGAAAATAAAACAACTGATCTTCACCAATCTTGGACGTACTGGCTTCATGTTCAATGCGGGCTGTGGGATTCTTCACCTGTTTGAAACGAGATTGTGAGTTATTTTGAAGATTTGAGTAATAAAATTTGCACAAATTCTAGCCTAGGTTTGCTCATCTCAAGTATTTCATCTTCCAGACAGTTCTTGGGTTATCCCTATCAAAGTCACCTCCATTGGATTAATAAAGAACTTTCTATTTCAAAAGGTATACCCTCAATCTCATATTATGTATACTTGCAACTCTATAATGATGAAGAAAACTATGTCAAGAAAACTATGTAAACAGAAACATACAAGAATTCAAAATAAGTTTAAGCTGCCCTTTCGGTGCCTAGATTTGAAGTTATGAAATTAAAACAAGCGTGGCAGTGCATGCATGACAAGATTTTCATCTTCGGGTTGGGGAGGAGAATGAAACATTTTTTACAAGGGTGTGAAAACCTCCCTCTAGCAGGTGTGTTTTAAAAACTTTGAGAGGAAACTCAAAAAGAAAAGCCCAAAAATGAAAATATCTGCTAGCAGTAGGCTTAAGCTGTTACAAATGGTATCAGAGCTAGACATTAGGTGGTATGCCATGGAGGATGTTGAGCCCTCGAAAGGGGGTGGACAGCGAACAGTACGCGCGGGAGGATGCTGGACCCCAAAGGGTGTGTACTGTGAGATCCCACATTGATTGGAGAGAGGTATGAGTGCCAGCGGGGACGCTGGGCCCCGAATGGAGGTGGATTGTGAGATCCCACATCGATTAGAAAGGGGAATGAAACATTTTTTATTAGGGTGTGTAAACCTCTCCCTAGCGGATACGTTTTAAAAACCTTGAGGGGAAGCCCGAAAGGAAAAACCCAAAGATGACAATATCTGCTAGTGGTGGGTTTGAGCGGTTACTTCCAAATTGTTTTCTCATAGAAAAGTTATTTGCAGGATAATCACTAATTACCTCTTCTTCATCAGTGACTTTAACTATAGAAAGTGAAAAAATTGAGGTGATTCTTTGTTTTTCGGACAAGTAGGTAATGATGTAATATTAGAGAAGTTTCCGGGAGGTTGCTGTTTTTGGGAAGAACTTTGTTGAGAGACTTTATAGTGTGAGAGTATGAGATATACACTTTGTAAACATTTTGATTATTGAGATTGGTTGCTACCCGTGGATGCAGGAGAATTACTTATACTTCCGTAACAACACAGTCAACTTTGGAAACAAACAAATAAGAAGATCAAAGGGAATTACCTGGATGTATGGATAAGTGTTGGCAGCAGCATTGTCACCAATGAGCATTGAATCACATTGAGACGAGTTCTTCGCATTGTCTGCTTTGGATTGAACCTGAACAAGCCCCCTATAACAGTTCCTTGAGTTCCCAACAGAAATACCTTTTGAGATAATTCTACTCCTTGTATTCTTTCCTTTGTGTATCATCTTCGTACCCGTATCTGCCTGTTGATAATTATTCGTCAGCGCTACCGAATAGAACTCGCCAACAGTATCATCTCCCTCCAAAACAACGCTCGGATACTTCCAAGTAATGGCAGAACCTGTTTCTACTTGTGTCCAAGATATTTTAGAACGAGCCCCGGCACAAAGGCCACGCTTCGTTACAAAATTATACACACCCCCTTTTCCTTCCTCGTCGCCAGCATACCAGTTTTGAACTGTGGAGTACTTAATCTCTGCACCTTCAGCACAATACAATTCAACCACAGCAGCATGAAGCTGATTTCTATCATAGGAAGGCGCTGTGCATCCCTCTAAATACTCTACAAAACTCCTGTCATCAGCAACAATCAAAGTTCTCTCGAACTGTCCAGTTTCCAAAGCATTGATTCGAAAATAAGTCGAAATCTGCATCGGGCACTTCGTGTTCTTAGGTATATAACAAAATGATCCATCGCTAAACACCGCCGAGTTCAATGCAGCATAAAAGTTATCCTCACTAGGCACAACTCTTCCCAAATACTTTCTAATTAGATCAGGATATTCCCTAATTGCCTCAGATATTGAACAGAAAATTACACCAGCTTTTTCTAGCGTTTGCCTATGAGTAGTAGCAATTGAAACACTATCTAGAACAGCATCAACAGCAACGTTAGCTAGACGGTTGCGTTCATTTAAAGGAACCCCGAGCCTATCAAAATACATGAGCAGCTCGGGGTCCGCCTCGTCAAGGCTGTTCAAAGTAGGTTTTTTCTTAGGAGCAGAATAATAACATAGATCTTGAAAATCAATTGGTGGATATCGATTATCAGACCATGTGGGTTCTTTCATCCTAAGGAATTTCTCAAAAGAATTCAACCGAAACTGAAGCATCCAATCGGGTTCTTCTTTTAGGGACGAAATCAATCGAATAGTTTCCTTGGAAAGCCCTTTCGGAATCGAAAACGAATCGATATCCACAGTAAATCCAAATTTCTTATCGTAATCGCGGTTACGAAGAATATCCTGAATTTTCTCATCAGTACTGGTAGATGACGGCGAGGGCTTACCTGGAGAAGTCGGACCGGATATCGCAGTTTTGGGATCGTAGCTGACATCTGCTCGGACTCTGAAGGGCTTCGACTTCGAAATCTTCAAGTTAGCAATTCTGGGACTCTGCAGCCTTTGAATAGCGTCTTTTTGTAATTCCCAAGTGGGGTGATGAGGAAAGCGTGAAATTCCATTAGCTAGCAGAGAGGCCATGGATGATGACAGATGCTCAGAGCGCGCGAGAGAGAGAGAGAGAGAGAGAGAGAGGAGAATCTATACGCCGCTAAATTTCGGGATAATCATGGTGTCTCCTCGCAGATCTTCCCACGAACGGCAATTGAAAACGATCGTCTTGTGGCCAACACGAACCTCCAACCCAAATATAAATCAAAATTTTTAAGACCTCAATATTAGTGAACTAGTAATAAAATCATTTAATTTTCTCGGTTATTAAAATGAATTTAATTTTTATTTGGCTATTGAAGTTTAGATTTTTAATTCATCTTTAAAGTTAATTAAATTATACATATCAATAAACTAAAACTATTTAGAACTTAATTATACATTACAAAAAACTAATTTTTTTTTTTCAATTTTAAGAACCAAACAATTTTTATTTTAACCCTAAGATTTAAAAAAAACATATATATTTATATACATACATACATATAAATATATATATATATATATATATATATATATATATGTATATAGACACAAGTTTCTAGTCTAACTCGCATGATTAGCAAAGACAGAAAATTAACTATAGAAATAAAATAAACGACACAAAGTACACAATCAAACTTCTGAGGAAGAACATAATTAAAAAAAACAAGAAAAAAAAAAAAAAAGAAGAAAGGTATTTCAGTCATCAAGGAGTTATGGTAGAGAATAGAAAATAGGAAAAAGAGTTCTTCAGAATGGATGGAATGGGAGGGGTAACTCAAAACGGGGGAGGAGGCCAGGCCAGAGTGAACAAAACTTCAAATCTACTACATGTATCCTCCTTGCTGCTGCTGCTGCGGTTGCTGTGGTGGTGGCTGCTGGTAATTCCCATAGCCGCCATACCCACTGTAGAACATATTAGGGTCCTGCGGGGCTGGAGCGTAGCTGAAGTTTTCGTATCCTTGCCCGTACCCGTAATACCCGCCTCCACCATTCCATTGGTTAGGATCTGCCTGAGGCTGCTGAAAGGTGAAGAAACAATTTAATTGATCATTATGAAAGAACTATATTCAATAACCATTGTCGGAGGATAACAGATGAGTGTACTATAATAGAACTCTACCTGTTTATTTGAAGGACTACGTCCCCATGAAAGTCTAATGTTCTGCCCACCAATTTGTGTTCCATTCAGCATGCGTAATGCTTCCTCAGCACAGTTTCTAATATCGAAGTTAAAATCACCAATAAATGTGTCATCACCTATTCAAGGGAGATTAAGATGTTAGGGTACATCTTTCTACTCACCGGTCAGAAAATTGAACGAAACCACATCGTTTGCCCACAGGTATCTTTACATGCACCAATTCCCCATACTGACCAAATACTTGTCTCAAGTGATCATCTGTGACATTAGAGTCCAAATTCCCCACAAATATCTGCAATATAGCCATTTAAGAAGTTAGAAACCGCAAATAAAATTACATGGAAAAGGAAAAAGGGTAAAGAACCCACAGTAGTATTGTTTGGATCACTCTCATTTTGGGTTCCTTGAGGATTCTGGTATGAATCTGAAATACAAAAAATTAAGCCAACATGAATTTGCATTTTATCTTGAACTATCAGGTGTTCTCTTCTTTTAATATATCTTAAAGACAAAATCTCCAACAATAAAATTGAAACAAAAGAAATTTTCAATTGCACAATCTCACAGTATTTTAAGAGGTTTACTGAGACCTAAACACTTTTGGTTAAGAGAGGTAATACATAAAGCATGTGGCAGTATGAAGGGTAATATTGTAGTACTCATAAAACCACGAAGGATACCAAAAAAATTAGAGATGCAAAGAATTACCCCAAAATAAGGGAAATAATAAAAGACAAGTCTATTATATTATATCACAGTCACGCCTAAAAAGGCTTTGACATGCATAACATCGTCCATAAAGGTACAATCTTCCTTTTATCTGACATAGGCGTAAGCCTAGAGACAGGGAAGGGTTTGAAAACATTGATCATAAAAAGGCCAGAATTTAAAAAACAAACCATAGAATGTAAAATAGGATAATATCACATGAAGAAATATCCATAGGATAATACACATGATTAAAAAAAAAAGGTGATATCATAAAGCATCACATCCTAATGTTCTAAATATCACAAATAGAGTCTCTAACTTCAGACTCAGGCAACCATACTCTGCCATATTAAAAATCTAGCATGAAGAAACTAGCCCAATCATTAGCATAAAAATTATTCAAACAAAGAAACAGAGTAAAATATATAACAAAAACTATAAGTGATGAAAGTATCCAAACATAACATAAGCAAGACCAATCAATAGAATCCTATTTACACGAGATACAAACAAAGTATCCCTCAATATATCTGTGTCCACCAGGTTAAAGAAGAAAGGACTGACAATTTGGAATACCGAGCTAGAGAAATGAAAAACTAGAAAGAAAGGAGAATCCATGCAGTCCAAAATTCTTTTATAGGTAATGGATTCGAAAGCATAAACAGGAACGAATAATCATACTTAGAAGAAAACATAGGTAAACCCTGTAAACCCTAATATTAGGTGGTAAAGGACAAGCACAACCTATGTGGCCTGCTATAGCTGTTGTAGAAGGATAGTTCAATATAAAACCAGCGTGCCATCACATTAATGAAATTGCAATAATTCATCTACCTAAAGAGCCAACGTAGCCTGAACTTCTTTTGAAAAAAATCTAATGGAATTAGATTGAAATGCCAGGGAGAAAAAAAACACCCATGAAAATGAAAGGAAAAGCTAAACGTTGCAGAACTAAAGGTGAATTAAAAAACGTAGCATAAATATGCCACATAAGACATTGGCGGGAAAAAACTGACCTAAATGGAACAACGTACTAAAGGGTAAGCATGTCAGCTGAAATCAGTAGCGGACCCCAAGCTGACAGAACCTTTTGACACCCTGCTTAAAGAAAAGAGGAGTTTTATAAGTTTATGAATCCTTTTTATAGTTACAATGACCAAAGTTCGAATTGGAACTGCACGAAGGAAAAGGCATGAAAGGCTACTATTCTCCACGGGTATAACGAGGGGGCAATTAAAATGATAGAAAACTAAAAAATAAAAGTAACGGAGAGGAGCTAAATCCGGACAGAAAAATAAAGAAGGTCGGATTTCATCTAGGCATATTGAAAGCAAAAAGAAAGCCAAAACTCTAAACTCAACTGGCACATCCATACTATGAACGAATGAAGGAGGATATATTCAATACAGAATTTGATGCTCTGTTTCTCATTTAAATTTTCCAATTTGGGGGGAGGTTAGTATTTACTTTTCGCATACTGCTGACCGCCAGAAGTGTTCTTGTTAGCCGCTGGTCCGATACGCATGGGCCTGGATGAACAGAGGACACCATTCATCTCAGTCATTGCCCGCATTTGTTCACTCTCATCTCCGAACTTAACAAATCCATAACCTTTAGTACGTCCAGTGAGCCTGTCAATCACAACTTTAGCACCCTTAACGGAGGTATAACGGGCCCTAAATGTCTCTTGTAGCACGTAATCAGTAACATCACCAGCCAAATCTCCTACAAAAATTGTGTAATCGGGAGAGTCATCTTGTCGTTTCTCCCCTGCTGATGCCCAGTTCAATCTAAAATTTTGCGCCCCATTAGGCATCGCTGTGCCGTTATATGCTTGTAGTACCCTTTCCGCTGCTGGACGAGTTAAAAATTCAAGAAAGCCGTAACCCTCGGACTGGCCGGTTTGCTTGTTCCGAATAACTTTCACGGATGAAACCTGGGAATAAAAACATCATCAATTCTATACGAAAAAAAATTGTAACCGCTTAATATCTATCAAGATGACATTTCAGAAACATGTACATGCAGGAATCTGGATGAAATCGACCTAATAATCACAAAAGTCCGACAAATCCCACCAATAATAATAATAAAAATAAAGACATATACACACATGATCTCAAGTGCGGTGGCGCGTCGATTCACGTACCTCGCCTGTATGAGCAAAGCAATTAAAAATATAGTTCTCGTCCATCCAGTACTGCAAGTCTCCGATCCAGAGAGTACGAACTTCATCGGCGTTGGCTGGTTGAGAGGGTTGGCCCTGAGGCGAAGCGGCCTGCGGCTGCTGAGGCCACATCTGAGGGACAGGCTGCGGTTGAGGCGGCTGAGGAGGCATCATCATGTAAGGAGGTTGTTGTTGCTGGTATTGAGGGGCCTGGTGAGGCATGTTGTGAGGAGCAATACCAGGTGCAGGCTGCATGGTTTCGAAAAAGGGAAACAAAATCTCCTTGTAGAGAGAAGAAGAAAGAAGAGAGAGTTTGGGTGTCTCGTCTGAACAAAGAGAAACCCTAACCCTAGAAGTCGAGGATGAGCGAAAGGGAGGGAACAAATAGAAGGGGATCCGGAAGGAAACAATTAGATTTATCGTTTAAAAAAGGAAATAAAATAAAACAAAACAAAATTTGAAATACTTTATCCCAACGCTTTTGAGGCCATGATTTATAGAAAGAACATTGGGCCCCATCACCATGTCCAACGTCATATTGACGCTTCCCAAATCCAACCAATCAAAGAAGCGAGCTTATGGAACTCCAGATGGTACCGACCGCACGTGAATATTTAGATTTTCTATTATCGTAAGCAGACTAATTCCAACAATGCCCGAAAAAAGCACTCCTCGCATAGAAATTTGTTAAGAAATTAAACAATTTTAAAATATTTTTAGAAAAATTAATTTCAATCGAAGGTGCAGAAGTGAATAAAAATTGCAATTTGGCCCCATGTTTGTTACTAATAAATGAATTTTCCCTACAAAAACTCGATGGGAAATGGGAGTCCAACAACAAAAAGTAGAGTTCAAGCCACTTAAATACACCATAAAAAAGTGTCAATAAAGCCAGAATATAAGTCAGATGGGCTAGTCCAGCAGGAACATAAAGAGTAGGTTCAGGTTGTACTGCAACCACGTACAGCAATTTAAGCAAGAATTTACGAGAATTACAATAAGATCATTCAAATGGCTGGCTACCCATCATAGATTATGAAGAAACAAATAACGCAAGACGCAAAACCTCTAACACCAGATACAAGCACACAAGCGACATCATGTCAACGGAGTCATAGAATAGATGAGAGTAACATCTTCAAAATCTTCTACAAATGACAAGCAGAAGTTTGGGGTCACGTTCTGAGGGGGGGAGGTGGTGGGGGGGCACAACAAGCAAACTTGTCATCTACATATACCCTCCTCCTTGTTGCTGCGATGGCTGCTGCGGTCCTGGTTGTTGGTAGTTCCCATACCCACCATACCCACTGTAGAACATGTTAGGGTCTTGGGCAGCTGGAGCATAGCTATAGTTTTCATATCCTTGTCCATACCCATAATATCCTCCTCCTCCTCCTCCTCCTCCACCATTCCACTGATTAGGGTCAGCCTGAGGCTGTAAATTTGCAATAGAGGATTACAAAGCTTCATATTTGCTTCAATATGAATACTGGATAATAAGTGAGACATAATACTACTACTACCTGTTTGTTAGAAGGACTACGGCCCCATGAAAGTCTAATGGTTTGCCCACCAATTTGGGTTCCATTCAACATGCGCAAAGCTTCATCGGCGCAGCTTCTGAAATAGGATTTAAAAAAAACAAAATAATCTACTCATGAGCAAACGAGCGCCAAATGTAGGGAAGGGGCGAGGCATCATAAATGCTTTTGAGGACCAACCTGTCTGAAAATTGAACAAAGCCACATCGCTTGCCTGCAGGTATCTTAACATGCACCAGCTCTCCATACTGACTGAATACTTGTCTAAGATGCTCATCAGTGACGTTAGAATCCAAATTTCCCACAAATATCTGCAAGAAGATAACATAGCAACTCATAAACATGTCCATATGATTATATTACTACTAAGAAGTAATGAAGTACCCACAGTTGTATTATTTGGATCGTTCTCATTCTGAGTCCCTTGAGGATTCTGGTATGAAGCTGCATTTGGAAATATCAAACTTATCTGTCAACGGAAACTAAAAAATTCCAGAGTTGTCATTTGTCATTTTTCTTAAATAAGATACTGTCCTCAATGACACTTCTAACTTAACAGTGTCATATCACAACATCATTATGGTGAATGATAGTAATTTAAAAAAAAAAAAAAAAAACCAAGACACATGCAAAGACTAAAACAAAATAAGCACAAATGACTAGCAAACCAAGGATATATGAAAAACACATCCTGTCTTTCACTGAGACTTAGCCCACCAAACAGAACCCACGAATGCCAAAATCTCAACTCTTAAAATTTACCGTAATTAATTCTTGTCCTACTCCTGTCTTTCACTGAGACTTGAGTGTTTTGCACCTCAGATACAGAAGCACAGAAGGCGCATACCCCTATCCATAAGGGTGTAAGCCTCCTAGGCATAAGCTTTGAAGAACTACAAAGCTTTCAGCTCATACCAATTGAGAACATTCACATGAAGACCAGAATATTAAGAATACAACACATTGTGCCAAACATAATGAATGCAAAATAGGTGAGTAAGTAATTCCATATCTTACCCATATCGGACAAGAAAAAAAACCATATTATAATACACAATAGTTATTCAAGAAAGGGAAACTATAAGGCATCCCATCCAAAAGAACTAAATATCACAAACAGCCTCCCTGACTTAAGACATGAGGCAACCATACTACACCATATTGGAAATCTTGCACACTAGCCAATCAATCACATAATATGATTCAAACCAAGAAACGGTGTGAACCTTGAGATAAAAACTAGAAGAGGTGAATGTAGCCAATCTTCAAATCAGCAAAACCAATATAAATAAATCTTATTTACAAAAGACGTATATACGACATAAACCTGAATATAAATAAATCCAACACGTTAAAAGAAGTATACAATGTTCAAGAGGAATGGCTTTATGAAATATCGAGCTACAGAACGAAAAACGAACAAGAAATGAAACCCATGCAGATCAACAAATGCATCAAATTCTTTTGAAGGTAGTGGATTTGTCTAAAGAAATGGTATCCAACTATCAAGTACAACAATCCAACACGTTAAAAGAAGAATACAATGTTCAAGAGGAATGGCTTTATGAAATATCGAGCTACAGAACGAAAAACTAGTATGAAATGAGAACCCATGCAGATCAAGAAATGTATCAAATTCTTTTGAAGGTAGAGGATTCGTCTACAGAAAAGGGACCCAACCATCAAATACTGAGAATAAAATATAGGAAAGTAAATCCCATAAGCCCTAAATAATAGGAGGTGAAGGACAACCACACCTTTGTGGCTACAGCAATTGCTGTAGAAAGAAAGCTCAGAATCAAACTAGTCTGCTATCCCAGACTCCCAGTTGTTGGAAATTTCAATAAATCTAGCTAAAGAACCTAAGTGGCCTAAACTTAAAAAAAAAAAAAAAAAAAAAAAAAAAAAAAAAAAAAAAAAAAAAATCTGACGGAATTAGACATTGCGAAATGGCAGGGGAAAAAAACCCCATGCAAATGAAAGGAAAAACTAAACTTTGCAAAACTAAAGGTGAATTAGAAAAACGTAGCAAAAATACGCCACTTAAAAAGAAAGAGGTAAGACATTGGCGGTAAAAAAACTGACCTAATTGGAACAACGTACTAAAGGGTAAGCATGTCAGCTGAAATCAGTTGCGGACTCCAAACTAACAGAGCCTTTTGACACCCTGCTTAAAGAAAAGAGGAGTTTTACAAGTTAATGAATCTTTTTTTACAGTAGTTACAGTGACCAAAGTTCGAATTGGAAGTACACGAAGGAAAAGGCATGAAAGGCTACTATTCTTCCAAGGTATAACGAGGGTGGAATTAAAATGCTAGAAAACTAAAAATAAGAGTAACGAAGAGGAGACAAATCCAAACAAAGAACAAATAGGTCGGGTTATATCCTGGCATATTCAAAATGAATACCAGAACTCTAAACACAATCACATCCATGCAACGAATTAATGAAGCGGAATATACTCCATAAAAATTTTGATGGACTGTTTTGCATTAAAATGAATCCCCTTTAGGGAAAAGGTGGTATTTACTTTTCGCATATTGCTGAGTACCAGAAGTGTTCTTGTTAGCCGCAGGTCCAATTCGCATAGGCCTAGATGAACAGATAACACCATTCATCTCAGTCATGGCCCGCATTTGTTCAGTCTCGTCTCCGAACTTCACAAACCCATAACCTTTAGTGCGTCCAGTGAGCCTGTCGATCACAACCTTGGCACCCTTTACGGATGTATAGCGAGCCCTGAACGTCTCTTGAAGCACGTAATCAGTAACATCACCAGCCAAATCCCCTACAAAAATTGTATATTCAGGAGAGTCATCTTGTCGCTTCTCCCCTGCTGATGCCCAGTTCAATCTGAAATTTTGTGCCCCGATGGGCATCGGGGTGCCATTATACGTTTGAAGTACTCTTTCTGCAGCTGGGCGTGTTAAGAACTCAATAAAGCCGTAACCCTCGGATTGTCCAGTTTGCTTGTTCCGAATGACTTTCACGGAGGAAATCTGGGGATATAGACATCATTAATTCAAAACTAAGAAAAAAAAAAAAAAAAAAAAGACACTAACCGCTTCTTATCCATCGAGTTTACATTGTAATAACATGTATGCGCACAAGTCATCATATAATCCAACTAATCATCATAACTCATTCACTAAAAAATATAGAATAAGTACATACACACGCATGATCTCGACTCGAGTAGCATTCATAGACGTACCTCGCCTGTATGAGCAAAGCAATTGAAAAGAGCGTTCTCGTCCATCCAGTATTGCAAGTCTCCGATCCAGAGCGTACGGACCTCATCGCCGCTAGCTGGTTGAGGCGGTTGGCCCTGTGGCGAGGCGGCCTGCGGCTGTTGAGGCCACATCTGAGGGACAGGCTGCGTTTGAGGCGGCTGAGGGGGCATCATCATGTAAGGAGGTTGCTGTTGCTGATACTGAGGGGCCTGGTGAGGCATGTTGTGAGGGGCAACACCAGGAGCAGGCTGCATCGTATCAAAGATGTCGGAATTTGTTAAATGTGAGATACGGAGAGAGTTTGGGGATCTCGTTTGACTCGGAGAAACCCTAACCCTAGAAGTCGGAAGCAGCCAGGCCTCGAGAGAGAGAGAGAGAGACGAAATGGTCGGGATTTACTAGGACTTTATTTCATTAGCAAACACTAACAAAAAATTGAGACACGTTATCCGAAAGGGCGTGGGCCCCATACATATATACATCTGTCCATCATCTGCTGAATCTCTTAGTTAGGCCAATCAACCACCGAGCTCATGCAATATATAGTGGTTTCGACTACACATGATCAGTTTTGTTAACTAGTAACAATGTCCATTTACCTAGCGGTATACCTAGTGAGTTAGGGCTTGGTAGAGACCCAACCCGAACGATTTGAGGAATTGGGGAGTGATTTATCTCCATCAGATAAACAGGGTCGAGATTGAAAGTTGTATTCTCGTCCCTGTCCTCGCCCAATTTCTTGCCTTTATTTCTGTCTTACAATTACATTTTCACGACTTTCTACCAAGAAACATCATTTTATTTTAATCTATATATTTTATTTTTTATATAAATATTATTACTTATATATTATAATATTTAATACTTATGGTAATATTTATTTATTTATTATTATTATTTTTTTTATTTTTTATTTTTTTACTTAACTTCAACCATATGTAATCCAATCGCGTTCCAAAGGATTTAAACGAATAAAGAGCAACTTGATGTCACTTTGACGAAAATGCCCTCAAGCCTGCAACTTGCCAAAATATCAAATTTTTCTATTTAAGGCTAAGGCGAGCGTCGTTAAGACCCTATCCACTTCTGGTCTCATTGGGCCCGCCGAGAGCCCGCGAAACAGAAATCTTCCTTCCCAAAGCTATCTACAATGGAGATTTCAACCTCCCATCCTGCTTCCCTGCACAACTCACTATCTCCTCGTCTCCTCTTTCCTTACTACCATTACGCCGTTCCTCAGAACTACGTGCACTGGGCTCAAACCTCCGAGTCTCACGTTTTCTCGGCCGATCTGCCTGGTACTTCCTCCGATTTGTTCGATTCCTTTCTTGCTGTAGGTTTCTCGTGCCGTTATTGAATTTCTGAATCGTTTTTTGATTTGTCAATTTGATGCGTAGGTGTTCGGAAGGAGGAGATAAAAGTGGAGGTGGAAGATTCGCGATACCTAATTATTCGAACGCAGGCTATGGATGGAGTTACGGTGCCTGCGAAGAGCTTCTCGAGGAAGTTTCGGCTTCCGGTTTTGGTCGATGTGGATGCGATTTCGGCTGGATTTGAGAATGGAGTTTTGGAGATTACGGTGCCTAGGTCTTTAAGGACACGCTCTGTCATTCACCAGACTGATTCTTCTGATCAACTTCAACTTCTTGCTAGGGCTGCTTGATTTGATCGGGATTCGAAACTCGAACGATTGACGATTTCGATTCCAAGTTTGCTGGTTCTGCCTTCTCTTTTCCTTTCGTTGGAAGTTTGATTAATTTCTCACGAGCAGGGAAAAAAAAGACGTTTCGATATCGACATATTGTTAGATTTAGAATCTGTGATTGGAGACGATTGATCCCAATGAATTAGATTCATCGAAGTCACAAAGGATTATGTTACCCTTCTAAAAAATGCCATTGAGGTGATGAAACGCGTCTTTGGTATCATTCATACAGGAAAATTATTTGAACTTCTTCGCCGTCTGTGGGGATCGAACCCACGACCACGTGGTTAAAAGCCACGCGCTCTACCACTGAGCTAAGACGGCTCTGAATTTTGGCGTGAAAAAAATTAAATTTTTTCACAAAGGATTACGTGAACTGCCAGTGAAGTGATGAAGCGCGTCTCTGGTAACATTTCTTACGGGAAGATTTTGAATATAATCGCCGTCTGTGGGGATCGAACCCACGACCACGTGGTTAAAAGCCACGCGCTCTACCACTGAGCTAAGACGGCTCTGAATTTTGGCGTGAAAAAAATTAAATTTTTTCACAAAGGATTACGTGAACTGCCAGTGAAGTGATGAAGCGCGTCTCTGGTAACATTTCTTACGGGAAGATTTTGAATATAATCGCCGTCTGTGGGGATCGAACCCACGACCACGTGGTTAAAAGCCACGCGCTCTACCACTGAGCTAAGACGGCTCTGAAATTTGGCGTGAAAAACTTTTTTCAACCTTATACAGGATTACGTTACTTAATGAACTGCCAATGAAGTGATGAAACGGGTCTTTGGTATCACTCATACGGGAAAATTATGAATACAATCGCCGTCTGTGGGGATCGAACCCACGACCACGTGGTTAAAAGCCACGCGCTCTACCACTGAGCTAAGACGGCTCTGAAATTTGGCGTGAAAAACTTTTTTCAACCTTATACAGGATTACGTTACTTAATGAACTGCCAATGAAGTGATGAAACGGGTCTTTGGTATCACTCATACGGGAAAATTATGAATACAATCGCCGTCTGTGGGGATCGAACCCACGACCACGTGGTTAAAAGCCACGCGCTCTACCACTGAGCTAAGACGACTCTGAATTTTGGCGTGAAATTTTTTTTTTTATTAAATATCTAATTCTAATAAGTTATACTTTCGCGCCTAACGTTCGAGGCAAAAACGACTTAGTTAAAAGCCACGCGCTCTATGTGCTCTGAATTCACGTAGTAAATTACTAAAAATAATTATGACGTGTTTAATAACATTATTTGGTTTTACACTTAATTTTTTTAAGTATTTATTGTTTAAAGAATTGGGGTTAAAAATACAGGAAGAAGCGCTTTTGACTATAATTTGTGATAAAATTTTCACCTTTCTTCCTAAACAATTGAATTTTAAGTACAATTTTAAAAATAAAATCTAATTTTTTTCAAAAGTTTTTTTATCATTAAAAGTTAACTTGATTTTTTAAAAATATGTCTACCTTAATTTTATAGAAAAAAATATAAAGTTATTATCGAACAAAGTCTTAATTTTTTTATTTTTAAAATTAAGCAAATAACACTACTTAAATGTATTAGGCATAAAATTTACCTAAATTTTTAATGTTATATATAAGTATCTAAATTTATTAAAATATTTTTAAAAAATTTAAACGTATTAAATAAAAAATTAATAGTTTTGAAATCTATTAAATATATATATATATATATATATTTTTTAATTTTAAAGGCTCAAGGCTATTATGGTAAAATTTACACGACACTGTCAAAGTGGGAAGGCCAACCTTGTAATTAACAGTTTTATCAACTTGCCTTTGTCTCAAGGAAACTGATTACTTTAACAAGAGAATCAATGCCCTTTTGGGCTTCAGAAGGCACCAAAATTGAAGTCCGATATTTGGGAGTCCCAAAGGCCAATTCACCATTCACAAAAAGCCAGATCAAGAGCAGGTGGCTTCTCATAAGTGTAGCTGGACATGCAACCAATCACATCAGCGCCAAGAAATCAACATAAAAGTAAGCAAGAACCGTTCTATCACATAGTAAATTGTAGTTGGACTGCAAAAAGATGCTTGCAGCTTTTTCACAATATTCAAAATGCTGAATATCTCAACAACGTCTAGGCGTTGGATTGTGCATAAATCACGCACACCAAGTACAGATTTCCCACCCACAGGCCACAGCCACAGGCGTTCAGGTTGTCAAGGGCCTAATATCTTGTTAGCAGTGGTAATCTGTACACTATGCTCTAATAAATATACATCTCTTAGTTCTATGGACATAGTCTAAAAACATTTCTCCATGTTAAGGTTAGGCCTAGCAAACAGATTTAATGGTAGCGTGGCTGAGCGTTACCATTTGTTATCAACTTTAGAAGTTCAACAGCTTCTTTCAATCGTCTCTCTATGCTCTCTCTCCCATCAAGACCCCGAGCATTTCTGCATGAAAAATAGTGTGATTCTATTGACACTGCTTGCCTTTCTCGAAGTTGAATTCCTTGAGTTAGAATCTTACCTCTTCTCATTGCTTGCCTTTCTCGCAAGTTCCTCTGCAAGACTGTTTAGTCTCTTTAAAAGGGCACTTGACTTGCGCACTGCTTCAATGCCTTTTTCATTTCTGCAGATCCTCTTCAGAACTTCCGAGGCTATAAAGAAGCCATCCTCCTTATTCCTGAATACAAGTTATTGACAGATAGCCTTTAGTTATAATGAAAAGAAATAAATTAGAAGTAACGTAATGTTCCAAAATTATCTTAAGAAACCTTAGCAGCTCCCAGAGAAGTATTTCTACGGATCCATGAGTGTCAATTAGCACTTCAATAAGATGGGGATAGCGTGATAAGTTTCTTAAAGTAGAGAGAGCGTGCTTCAGGACTTCCTGATCAGGTATGCTTCGGCTGACTGACCGAATGAGCTTCAGCAAAGTACTAATAGCTCCAGCAGCAACAAGGGTTTCGCAGCATTTTTGAGAATGCCCTGTCGCCATATCTATAAAGCAGATTCGTCCACCAAATATTGCTTTTCAGTCAAATGACAAATGATTTAAGAAAAATTCAGGAAAAAAATGAACGTGTAAATTACTAGCACATCTTAATTTGGGGTAGTTGTTTTAATTTAATAGCATGCTCACAAAAGAACACCATACTTCATCCATGAATTGCCAAATTTAACTCCTGGAACATAAATTTTGTAGTCCACGTTTTTAAATCCTTGAACATATAATTTGTAGTTCATGCTCCATACTAAACTTAAAGCAGAAATAGAAACTATATTAACCGTATTCCATATGAGCAAGGATAGAGGTAACATGCATATGGGATAAAATTATCATCGACATATTACATACCTAAAGTTGCACAGGTGTGAAGAATGCCTCTAACGCTTCTCATGCTCAGCAATTCTGTAAGTGCTACAACTAATCTGTTTATAATACGCTTGCCATCATCCACATTTGCAGCAGAGTTTTGCACTCTTAAGCGCAGGTCTCGTAACTGCCCTCTTGACCGTTTTCTTGCTAGGTGACCTTTCCAGTGTGACTATCAAATTCAAGGGAAGATAAAATTTAGAAGTTAAACTTCATTTCTAAAATTTGAGCTACCTAATGTGTAGATTTTGGGTTTCAGAGTGGGACACTTTTGTGGTGACATTATTGAGAAAGTAATATGACAGTTAAAAACGCTATGATAGCCCAACACTTCGCCTATGCGGTAGTAACACCGCCCCCCATAGAATGCAATATGGTTCTTCGAAGAGTATAGAATGCAATATCTACTTCGCTATATTAAACCGACATGGCGTCACAATGTTAGGAGTGAAGACAGACCTAGCAACCTCTTGGACTTCTCCACTACCGTGTGAATTCTTTTGACAGCATGTAACTGATATAACGCTAAACAATATAGAACTATAACACTTACTTGGATCAAGACAATATGGTGTCTTTCTGTAGCAGCCCTTCGTCTAGATATCCACCCTCGGACATGAGACTGGATGACTATTGCGGACCTTGATCTTAATCTAAGCAATAAAACACCCTTCCACCAACGTTGTAGTTTAAGAATTGAACTTAAAACTAACTTCAACTCAAACATATTGCAGCTGCCTCTGGATAAATTGCCATTGTTAGACGCTGAACGAAGCTCAGAAGCCGCACCTAAACATTAAAGCGGTATGAGAAATGGAACTAAAACAAAAACATAAGACTATCACTAAAGGTGTAGACAAAATACCTAATAGCTTCTTTCGAGCAATTTGTCCCCTTAAGTGTCGTTGAATTTCTATAGCTGCATGTCTATGCCTACGAAATGCTATACGAGTAATCATGCAACGCGTAGCAGTCTGGATCTTTATGATGGACTGTCTCTGCAGCAAAAAATTCTTTCGTGCCAGCCAACGACGCCAAAAACTCTATATCAATCAAACAATTCACATCATTTAATTATGTCAAATATTAGCATTAGAACAAGTAAAACATGTGTTAAAACATATATAGAACTTTCAAGAAATGAAACAAAGGGATCAAGTATATCATGCCGAGATAGTAAAATCATAAGTCCCAATAAGACTTACTTGAACTTGAATAACGAGACGCCTATGCCTATGACCTTCTCTCCTGGCAATCCATCCACGAACCGAAGATTGAATTACAAGGGCAGATGTCACTCCATTTTTGTAATGTTTATATTCTTTCCAACTTCTTAACATACGAATATTTTTTTGAATTACTATTGTGGCCCTCCTTAGACTCAGAAACTGCCTTCTCAACAACCAACCACGAAAATAACTTTGAATTTGAGTGGCAGCAAGGTGTTTGCAGAACGCTTCGCTTACCACTACATCCTTGTTCAATATAGGACACTCCTCAGCAACTATTTGTAATTCAGATGCTTCTTTTATTTGATCACGAATGCCTATATCTCCATCTGCGATTGATGCTATATTTAGATGAGTTACTGCACGGTCACATCTGTCGATATTTAGATGAGCTACTTCTCTGCTAATTTGTTTTTTTCTAATCATCCAATTCCTTGTTGCTCGTTGAATACATATTGCTGATCTCTGTAAAGTCGAGAGGCCACATCTGTACACTGTGAGTGTGCTATATCTCTCAATAACTTCGAGCTGTTTTGGCCTTTCTGTATCATCAATACAGCAACTTTTGTCATGGTGAGTTTTATTATACGACCATTTTAACTACATATTCAGAAGCAAATTAACTAAGTACAAAACACCATACCGCATTGAAAAGCGTGAGCAGTATCTGGTTCTGTACAAGCTAATTTCCTCCTCCTAATTAACCATGCTTTGATAGATCTTTGTAAGAAAGAAATTCTATCCGTCAAATTAATAAACTTGCGACGTTCAACCAATCTTCTGTAATATGATTGAATGATTCTAGCGGCATCTTCTGCAAAATTTTACAGAGGAATCCCAGTAAACATAAAAACAACAATAAAAGTTCAATTCTTATTTCAGTCTCTATTTTCCTACTTGTTTCATTTTCGTTCTAAAAACTTCCAAAACGTTCTCTTTTAAACTCAAAATTATTATGTTTAACTAAACAATTGTGTCACATCATACTCATTTGTGCTTTTAGTAGTGTGTATCTGGCATGTATTTAACAATGAGGACCATAATTAGTGTTTTAAGTATAGAGAGAAAATGAACCGTAATATAATAACCAAAAAAGAAAAAAAAAGAAATGCGAAATTTCAATGAAGAAATAAGATTAAATCTCGTAATAGATGAATAAAATGAGGAGAAAAGATAATTAGCATCCAATGCTCAGAGAAATGTTTAAACAGTCGAGCACGGGCATAGTTCCAATAAAAGCATAAGAACCATTGTTATTGAGTATGAAAGAACAAAAAATCTAATTATATCAGACTTAGTCCAACCTTTTGGAACTATGAGCATTTAAAGATTAATAATTGATCGTTCAACAAAGAAGACAAGGAACCAACCAACAAAAAGTATACGCTAACTCGACTACAATCAAGTAATAAATATATCAATAGCTGACATCCCAATACCTTTTTGCTTTTGGTTTCCCTCTTTTCTGGATGGAAGGAATAATGAAGAGGCGCCTGGCTTTGAAAAGGATCTCTTGTTCTGTTCAACCATATCCTGCCACCATGCCCGAATAGTCTTGAATTTTTTGGCACCATCTGTTTCTGAAGGGAAATGCAAAAATTTTAAGGCAAGAGAAGACTATGCTTAAAAACTGATTCCATGCCAAGTTTATGCTTACTTAAAGAGAGAGAATGGATAAAATTGAAAAACCTGTGTATGTTTTATGAAGAATGTACAAAGTGCATGTACGTTTATGTCGTTATACGTACAAAAAAGAAAGCAAAATGTTTACTTTAGGCAATCCCTTCACAAACATAAAATCAGAGTGAAAAAAGCAACCTCCAGTGTTCTGCACATCAAAACCGTCAATATGTGGCGCGGCAACTGAATTCAAGACATACTGCCTGGAACAGAAATGTATTTTATCTGGGCTTTGACAATCGCAGTCCAATAGTTTATGGAAATTCAGTAGATCCTAGAAAAAATAATCAATGTGTTTAGATATGAAACATGGTATGAACAATAATGGATCCAAGTACAACTCGAGCCTGTGGAACATTACCACGCTTTTCTTCACAATCAACTCTGATGCAAGGAAAGTCAACAAAATTATGACACTGCGGTCACTACACGCACCACCATACTCAAGTATATCACTGATTTGCAGAATCTGTTATACGAAATAAAGTCATAAATAATTATGCCTTGACATAATTGTACGACAGATAGACACAAATTTAAATAATACGAGAAAGCTACTAATTTTTCAAATTCAACAATGTAATTACTCTCAAGCCGTAACAACTAATTGTTTCAACTTTATCAGAACAAACATGCACAAAATTTCTCAAGGAGTTTGTTCATTCCCAGCATCATTTTATCCATCACTAATTTCAATACATCTACATATCAATATGTCCCTTAATGTAAGAGGGACACGCTGCACAACAAAATATTTTCCCTTATAAAACCCTCGATGCATAGTGTAAACCATATTAGTCCCACATCCAACATTATAGCCATATTATTTCAGCCTCCTCGAATAATTTCTCATGCACAAGATGGCATTATAAAACACGCCCTCGGTAAGGAACGCATCACAACTTTTTTTTTTATTATCTTATTTTTTAAAAAGATAGGAAGTTGCTTGGATGCCTATATCTCTAAACAATCTCTTAAATAAAGCCTCATTTATTTACTTTTCCATTGTCTGATGCTTTACAATAAAATAATGTTAATATATACAATCTTTAATTTGTTTATGATGTCCCGCCATAAAAGGCACTCTTTATCATCTTGAACTTAAGTCCTTGAACTATATTGTTCCTTACTGAGATTCACGCTTAAGAAAATATTGAATGCATTTGTCAAACACTAACCTCAGGAAAATCTCCCAACAGTGATGTCAATTTTTGCAGTAATATTAAATTATGTGCCGAGTCTGAACAATGAGTGACAGACATGATCGATTCCTCACCATTCATCTTCTGAGGATCCTGTATCTAGATGGATACATCAAGGTAAGGCACAAGCAAGGCCATCCATAAATTAGTGGAGTGAGTTCAACACCTATCAAGAAGTAATCAAGTAGGATGTTGTAACTAGATGGATGCACAACCTTTGGAGAGCTAGAACAGTGAAGATCTTTACGGAAGTAGTAATCAAGTAGGCACCAGATTGCTTTTCCATTGACCAAAGAAGAAAAGCTGCTAATCTTTATATCATAGTTCTCGCAGACCACCTGAAGTAATAGACTTTCCAAGTTTAATCAGAAGAAATAGGTTTCTGGAACGACATATTTTAACAATTGCAAGGAGAAAGAGTCAATGTTTTCCAATACACTAAATCTTTATGAAATTGAAACAGGTTGATAACGCACCATAGAGGAGAAGGCTTCCTCAACTCAATAACCTTTCAGCTAAAACCTCTTCATAAATTCATATATTTGAAGTTTGAAACAGTGAGCAATGAATAAAAGTAAAATGAAAGGAGTTTGTAAACTGCTTTCTCCTATACTAAATCTTTATAACTCCAATCTAAAGAATTGAAATCATATATAGCAGTAAAATTATTCTCATATTAATAAAATACGCGTCGTAATGTATGTTTCCACAACTTTCTAATTGCTAATACCTTTCACAACAGATACACGTGAAATTATCTTGAAAATTGGAATGGCTAATAACATAAAGAAACTCAATGTGAGAAAATGGTAGGAAAAGCATGCTTATAGATTCCTATAGTTGATCTGGATAAATGGATGAGC
The DNA here is from genome assembly GCF_057944985.1 of Cucurbita pepo subsp. pepo. Taxonomy (NCBI): domain Eukaryota; kingdom Viridiplantae; phylum Streptophyta; class Magnoliopsida; order Cucurbitales; family Cucurbitaceae; genus Cucurbita; species Cucurbita pepo. The sequence continues at coordinate 2,094,417 of NC_141817.1, forward strand.
AAAATCATTACATGTTTCCCCACAAAACATGGCTTGCGTTTACATTAAGGGGAATACATGCACCACTACGATCCTTGTTGTAATTCTAATTTAATGAAAGCCGAAAGAGGACGGGACTGAAAGCAGTACCTGGATCCAATTCAAAAGAACTTCCAAGGGTGTGGATTTAACAATTTCAGATTTGTCCTGTTGGATGGAAAAGAATAAGTAAATGTGAATCAAATTCGTTTTTTAAAATATATATATATATATATATATATATATATATATATATATATATATATATATAATAAAGAAAACATTATAAAATTGAACGTTAAATAGTAACAAAGTAATGGACCAACGATTGTAGTGAGAGTGAAGAGGCCTTTAAAAGTCTAACAAAGAGGAAGTATAATACTGACCACCCCACGAATCTTGCAGACTTCTTCAACTAGAAGGTTTTTGTTGACTATAAGAGGTAACTGCATTTTTTACACAGAAAAAAAGTAAGTATATGACTTTTGGACTTGAGAGCTACATCTCATTGACAATCAATTAGACGTTACACAGACAAGTTGAGTGATTATCATGAAAAGGCAAGAAAGAGAAAAAGGAGGACTTTAGAGTACCTGAAGATGAACAAACATGTTAGAGAGCAAAGAAAGGATCATTTCCTTATCTCCGTTAGCAATATCATCTTCCACAATTATCATTCCATCCTCATCGCGTAATGCTACACCGGCCTGCTTAAGATACTGTATAGCCTTACTACAGTTCGTCAAGTTCTTCTTAGGAGTATCTGATGGAACTACAATTTTCTGACAGCAGAATTAGGACAAAATTAAAAATAGGGGGGAAAACAGTTATTAGAAGCTGTATTTCATGAATGAAAAATGACACTACCGTCAAAATCGAATAGTCATTAAGCAAAAGTTGAATGGCTCTGCAAAGTCGGACTCCATCTTGGATGTCCACAAATAAATTGGTAATTTTGAAGTCGTAATCAGAAATGGGCAACTGCAGGGCCATAAACAATTTAAACCAAGTCAGTCAATAAGGGTAGACATTATTGAATCAGTGATTTTCAATTTCCTACAACAACTATTGATGTTTGTGGTCACGGGCATAAAGATTCAGGTTAAAATGATCATCCGATCATGTTATATAGAACAACTACCTGAGTGTAAGATACTTTATACCCCATAATCACCAAGTGTGCTACCAGATTACCTTCTCCATGCATTACATTTGATGATAGGAAATCTAATTGCACCAAGAGAAAAAAAAAATTAGGTTATAAACTTTTAAACTTACAGATTATCCGCAGAAAATGGGTGGAGCAAGTATTAATTACCATTAATCATTTGACGGCTTGATTTGATGACAGATTGCGCGATGAACAGCAAAGGAGAACCCCCATCCACGCCATCGATACCATACTCAAGAGGAAGACTGCTCTGGCACTTGGCTTTATCAAGAATAAGAACTAGCAATAAAAATCTTTTCAGAATAATATTACCCAAGGCTTCATAATATCCTGGTCTATATAATCCCTCAACCATCCGGTTATAAGAATATGTCTTCGCCAGACCAGAATGAGAAAAAAACTGCTTCCCCAGGACCATTTTCAGAAATGCATTATCTTGTTCAGAGTTCACATCTTCAGTGGACAGCAAAGAATCACCACCAAATATGATGTACAATCCAATGTGAAGCCAAATTGGGTTGTAAGACATAAGGATTCTTGTGGTGCTCTCCTTCAGTCCAACGTCAGTTACAATGGGGCAATGAGCCTTCATTTTTAACCTTCCGTCATCAATATTCTGAGAAACAGAGCAAATAAAATATATTAGAAATTCCGATAAGATTATTGAAGAACCCATGTAAGAATAATGAAGAACCATGCTGATAGTGTATGAGAGACAGACTATAATAATCTTGGTCAAGCATTGAAAGGCAACATAAGGTTCAAGTTTATCACATCACAAGCCACATCTTGATTGTGATTACGGTATTGCCGCATTTGTGGCAAGAATTAGGATTATTATCGCTGAAAGTTGTAACGAACAGAACACGGTACGAGTATATTCTATATTTGGGAAAGAAATTAATCGAGCTCAAAAAGGTGAGAACGTTCCTCTAATCGCTAATTGTTGCAGCCAAGCCAATGAAAGGGAGAAATATAATGGGAAGGGATGTAATTGAAACCGAACCTTAGTCACTTGAGCCATGATGTCCAGAGTATCCTTGCAATTATTCGAGCTCAAGTAAACCCGCATTCGTTGCGTCAAATCATCAAAGCTACATACATCTTTCAACGATTCCCTCAACTTCACATACCTCGAATTCGAAAACTCAACTTCGTTTTCAGCGACATCGCCATTTGGAGAGCCCCACGACAAGTCTCTCTGCCTCTTCGGGCATCGCCACGCCATATCAACTCCCACTGCAGCACGACGATTGCAATCTCTCTTTCCCTTCCCTCGCGGTCCAGTGCTGCGTCCATTGTCGCCCACAGGCCCATCGCATCCGCAAGATCTCGGGTTCTCAAACAAGAAATTAAGCCAAACCGTGAGAGAATTAGCTAAAGACTTCAGAGATTGTTCCTTCTTCACCTGAGCCTTGCGAGAGGACTGCGATTGCTCAAGCTCAAACGCCTTGAGTTTACGGGAGGCCTTGGACCGAGCAGCGGACGAGGAAGGCGCCAAAGAAGGGCGCGGACGGCGAATTGACGAAGAAGCGAGAGGAGTTCTCTTAGAAGCAGTAAAGAAATGTTGGCATGGAGATTGAAGATTGGAAATGCGGGATTGGCGCTTGGGGGTTTTGAAGTTTGAGATGTCTTTGAAAATGGAAGAGGGAGGAGGTTTAAAAGGTGAAGGAGAGGGACAAGGTAGTTCTTCTCCTTCCATGGCTGCTTGACTTGATTCTCTGCAACTCCGGTTTGAACTTGAAGATTTCTTGGTCTTTCAGGGAGGAATTGCTTGAGAAGGAGAACGCAGTTGAAGTTGAAGCTCCTCCACACTGTTCGTCTGTTTGAATTTCAAAATGCGAGGGAGAAACAGAGAAAGTCTTAAATAACATAACAAAAATTTTGCTTTTTTTTTTTTTTTTTTCCTTTTATATTTTTTTTAATTTATATTTATTTAACACTTTTTTGAAGAGTAGTTAAAGAGTGAGCTTTTCTAATGCAAATAATAAACAATAAATTGTAATTTTTAATATTTTGTTAATTTATTTATTTTATAAATATTAATCTCTATTTTTAATCTTTAAAATTGTGTTGGAAATTTATTATATTTTAGTATTTCTTTTAATTAAAAAAATTTTCATTCTTACGTACCCGTTTCAAAGGAGTATAAGTCTAATAGACCCGTTTCAAAGGAGTATAAGTCTAATAGAATATTATGCAAAAATTGTACGATATGTTTTTTAAGTTCCATACAAAATTCTGAAGTATTTATACTCTTGATATGAGACGAAAATTCTCATACTATAGAAATTTTCTACGGGAATTCTCATTCCAAGCTCTGCAAAAATAAATGAAAATTTTCGTAAGGAGGATGATTCAAATATGAGACGGAGACATTCCCTGTCTCCGACCCGCCTCAGCCATCTGTTTGGATTTTTAAAATTTTTGTTGTTATTTAGGACTTCTATGACACTGTGAATCGTGTTCGAGTTGAAATTCAGAAGTACGCAAATAAATCTACTTCATCACTTCTCTACAAATACTGAACAAAATCACAAACAAGAACATCAACAAGCAAAAATAAATTACAAGCAGATCTCTGATTCCTCGACACTTGGATACAGATCAAAACACAATACTTCACCTTACAGAAATCTAATTTTGCACATTTAGATCAAATAGAATGAGTTGTTCAAATCAAACAACACCGGGGGAAGAGCTACATAATATCTCTCAGCCAGCAGCAAACAGCTTGGTCTTTCTTTGACCTCACATGCTACAGCAGAATGCCACATTAGACCGACCTCTTCATACATTAGACCCAAGGAGGGGCGGAAGTGTTCAGAGTGGAACATGCATATTAACTAGCGAATGGGGTGGTATTGAGCTGATATTCTCTTAGGAGGCAATTTGCGTAATATGTAAAGAACTAATGCTGAAGGCAGAATTTCGACCAACTGTAAGTTCAACAAAATGGTTTATATCAGCCTAGAGTAAGCGGATTATATCGAAAACAGAAATACGAAGCACGAACAAGCATAGTAAAGCGAAGTACCGAGTAGTAGATGAAATTCAGAAGGGGGTGTTCTAAAACGTCAAGTGATGCATTTGCATCAAAAGCGGATAAAGCAACCTGCACTCAACAGTTAAAAAAACAAAAAACAACTTGTGAATTCCATGCATTGTCAGAAAAGTTTTGTTTCTTCAACCACAGAATTCAATCCATTTATAACACCCTATGCTTAATTAGCATTCCCAAAAGAAGACGGGTTTTCATTACTAGAAGGAGGATATGGAACCATACCACAAAGCATCGAATGAGGAAGCAGGTGAAGCATATGGCGGTTACAGATCCAACCTGCAATTATTTTTAAAAAATAAGCATGATTAAGTGGATCCTTAATATACATGAAAACCCACAAATTATGGTTTATAAGCCTGCAAATAACGTCATGAATCCTGCTTTATGATTGAAGGAGTTTACTTTTTCTATTAACGTCATTTATGTCAAATTTTAATATACAAATCGCACAACCTGGGGAACAGCTTGGGATGTGGAGATCATAGATTTTTATATATGATAGATCTGAAGCTTAAAACAATCACATTTTCCAAAAATCAGCTCAATTTTAATGTATAAATGATAAATTGCACACGTTGCAGAAACCAAGTAGTCTTCTAAGCCTATTGCGCCCTTGTAATCATGGTATCTCGGTAACAAATTTCCACAGAAAAGTCAACGGAATTTGACCAGACAATTTGTTTGTATAAATTATAAACTTCACATTATCAGTTACCAGAATATCACATAAAGGTATGGAAGAAATAGATCTTCATAAATAACTCAACTTTCTTCATATAATAGGAAGAAAATGGCGTTTATGGTTACATCATGATAGAGGACTAATAGATTGGACACATACCTCATGAAGTTTCTTCCTTCTCCCTTTAGATTCAATCGGAAAACGTCTAAGCATGAAAAATAATCTAAAGATTTTCATACAAGAGAAGAGTCAAAAAAAAAAAAAAAAAAAAAATCAAAGATTATACAAAATCTCGATGCATTGAATAATATGTCCACCAGACATGAAGCAGATACTCACCTTCCACCATATATCAAGAAGCCTACTGCAGCTATGAACGACACCACTGAGAAAATGAAAAAAAGGAAGCAGTGGTTAGAAAGGGAAAAAAATGATTATTACTGATAAAATTATCTTCTAGATCCAATCTACAAAACCGGACCTCTTGTACACAGGAAATGAGGATACAAAGACTAACCTGCAATGAAAATTTTTCCAATGAATTCCACCAGGCTGTTGTCATCCACCCCGATGTAAATCCAAATGCAAACCTGTCCAAAAATTACTAGTTATTAACTTTGAGTTGAGTTCAACACATAACATGATTCAGCAAAATCCCTCCTCATGAATTTGAATACCAGGAATTCCTTCACCCTTCCAAATAATATTCTGAATTCAATCAAAGATTTTAAAGTATGAATTGGCTACTTTTTGAATTCCAAACAAGGGTAGCTAAGAGTAAGTGGTGTACCTGTATAAGATATATCACACTGTTGACTGAAATGTAAACTGTTCTTAGTTTATCTGTTGGCAGACTTCTTGCCTGTTCAACAAAACAATCAATGAAAAATCAGCAATCTTCATTGTGCCCCAAATGATGGCAATATCAACGACAGCTCAGCCACTAAAAAGGGAAGACAGCCTTGATTGCAAGCAAGAAAATAGATAGCAAAACAATACACAAAACTTGCCTGGTGGTATATCTCTGCCCAGAAGAGGACCAGGAGTGTGTACGTTGAGAAAAAAAGTAGACCAGGAAGTTCCAATAATAACAACAGTAGAACCTGAATCAGAATTAGTTGACATACTTCAGTAAAAAGGTTTAGTATTCATGGCACATTTAAAGATTTTAAGAGGAGATAGACTATGAAAAACTATCTGAAAGTTTGATAAAAAGAAAAAAAAGAGAAACGAAGATGCCATTTGGAAGTGTTGTTAAAAAAACTGTTAGTTTTGAAAATTGTTTTCTATTGTGTTGTTTACAAAATGGCTGTTAACTTGAGAATAACTCTCGAGTGTCTCAAGAACAACCGAAAGCACAGGCCATAAACGATAGGGAGTAGTTCAAAGTAACCTATAATAATTGCCAGAGTTCCAAAATTTGTAGAACATTTGTAAGAAAATCTTCCACAAAAGACACACCAATACGATTAAGTAATCTCTTATATAGGTTTTCATCATCTTCAATATTCATGCAAGCTAATGCAATATTTGATCTCATAAAACAGCTTTGCGACAAGTAGGCTAAATAACATTGGCAAATGTCTGTTCCCTTCTGTGAAAAAAATAAGAACTGAAAATTTGAGTCCATGCAAATCCCAAATAATATTTGAGATACAGATATTGCACAGGCAAAATATCATAAATGATATCAAAGGTTCAGATACTGCTCAAGTAAACTTACTTTTGGTTGCAAAAGAAACACTTGCTTGTGGAGCCCAAACACAATTGCGCGTACTGAATCACGGAGTAAGAATTGAAACTATCAATCAAAGCCTTAAATGCCTCCATTGAGAATAAAGCGAACAATAATCTTTATATTACCTCCATTGACGATGAAGTTCATTAGATGGAAAACCTTCTGTGTTGTCCAACCATATTCAGGAACTCTCAGTTCAATCCTAATCAATTGAATCTGCACGCACGTACACAAGCTAAGTTCCGGATCCCCAAAATCTAAACAAAAATTCCTATTCTACAGCTCTATTTTTCTCTTGAAAGCTTAAAGAAGTTCTGAATTAATAATGGAAACACAACTTGGAGATTTGCATTCAAAACCCGGAAAGTTATGAATTAATAATGGAAACACGAATTGTACTTGCAGGAATATGAAATTCTCATTCTCCTAGAGTTCCATTAAATAAACCATAACCATAACCATTGGCGCCCGTCCGTTGGTACAAGGAGAAATTCTAGAAAACTGGAACGCACTCAAACCTACCAATCAGCTAAAAAGGGAAAAAAACACACACACAGTTCAAAACCATAACAATAACGAGCTCTCGAACACAGCATAGCAGATAATTTAGATAGATGAGGTACGGAAGCAGGAGAGAGATACCAAAGCAACGGCGGAGACTAGCGCGTATATAGCACAGAGAGAGTAGAAAATCCGATCCTGCCAAAAAGTAGATTCGTTGATGTCATTCCACCAGCTAGATGCCGTAACGCCCATCTCCATGGCCGTCGTCAAGTTCAGCTGCAGTCTCGCCATTTTTCCCCAATTAGTGAAGAAACTTTCTCACTAATCACTATCGCCCTTCCTCTCCACCGTAGATTCAGAGAACCGAAGTTCCAATAAATTGACACGGCCAAGCAAACGCCGGCGAGACAGCCACCACAACGCCGGCGAGGAGAGAGGGCAAAGAATAAGAGGGATTGTTCTTTGATTTTGGCTTTCGGCCCTTGGTCGGTCTCTCCAAAGTAATCAATTCATAATTCAGGAAAGGCCGTAGAAAAGAACAATTCTACTTATGTTTCCCTCCACATAAATTATATAATCCCTGCTTTTATTTCTTGTCTTTTTCTTTTTTGTATCTCTTGTGCCCAGTCGGATTATCTTTATTACAAAAGGTGACGTCCGGAGGAGTACAAATCACCTTTGTAAGGGTGTGAAACCTTCCCCTAACAGACCGTGACTTGAGGGAAAGCTCGAAAGTAAAAGTCTAAAAAGGACATATCTGTTAGTGGTGGATCTGAGTCGTTACAAATGGTATCAGGGCCAGTCACTAGACGATGTGTCGGCTTTCTCGCTGTTCCTCGAAGAGGGTAGACATGAGAAGGCATGCCAGTAAGGACGCTGGCCCCAAAGGGGTAGATTTGGGGGCGGTCCCACATCGATTGGATAAAGAAACGAGTGCCAGCGAGGACGCTGGGCCACGAAAGGGGTGGATTGTGATGTCCTTCGTAAATTGGGGAGGAGAACAAATCACATAAAGGGTGTGGAAACCTTCCCAACGTTTTGAAGGTTTGAAGGAAGCCCAAATAAGATAATATCTGCTACCATGTCTATTTTACCTGCAGGAGCCCATCCGTATATACTCTAATGATAATTAAATTTAAAATTTCAAAATAAATGTTTAAAATAGGAAATGATTTAGTACAAAAAAGGCTAAATTTAAAATTTTGTAAATTAACGTCAATTAAATGGATTTACTAATGGTTATGGTTATTTAAATCTACAAATCTGGATTTGGACGGCTATGTTTTATTTGTTTTTATTTCCTTAGTGATAATGAAGTCACGTTAGGCTTAAATTAATTATAAAAAAAAAAACTAGTGAAAATCTGGATGCATACATTAAATTATATATATTTTTTAAATAATTATTTAATTTTTATTTTTAATCGTTACAAATTAAGTTTATAAACCCTCTCCACATAAACTCATTAAGCACGAACTTGACTTTAATATTGCGAGTTAGATTTGGTTTGAAGGTTAAGTTGACCAAAGTTAATTGACCTAGAGCTTCATCAAAAACTTGATTTTGCAACTCTAGGTTAGACTTAACTTAAAGGTTGAGTTAACCTAGAGTTTGATCGGCCCGATATTAGATTGAACTCGAATTTATTTTTACTTTAATTATAGTTTATTTTAGCTTTTTAATATTTTGTTGGGTCTACTTTTAACCGTAAAAGAAATAATAATTTTTTGCCCACTCAATATTAATCATTTTAAGTAATATTATTATTTTGGCGGTAATAATCATCCCATTATTACATTCATAATCAAGCATTTATCACTGAAGTTAATCGGTTGAAATAAACGATATGATTTATTTAAACCTCTTCTATATTTTTTTTTAATTTTTAATTTTATTAATGGTAATGTAAATATAGCTCAACTAATTTTAAAAATTTTAGGCTTCATCAACATTTTGAAAGCAAAATACTAATGAGAAAAGTAACTTAAACTCATGCCATAATTTATCGTTGATGGTTCAATTTGTACAATGCTGGTAAGTAGATGTCGATCGAGGATTGTCAACAATTTTTAGTTTTTAGTGAATTATTAACGATTACAATATTTAAAAATTTGGTGTATATATGTTTATAATTATAACTTTATTTACGACACCAGTCACCAAAGGATCCGTGGCGCAATGGTAGCGCGTCTGACTCCAGATCAGAAGGTTGCGTGTTCGATTCACGTCGGGTTCAATCTTTTTCTTTTTTTACCAATTTGAAGGGGTTTGTGGACAACATAATTTTAGTTATTTTTATTTCTTACCGTTCGCTTATCATGAGAGGATCCGTGGCGCAATGGTAGCGCGTCTGACTTCAGATCAGAAGGTTGCGTGTTCGATTCACGTCGGGTTCAAAATCCTTCTTTCTTTTTCTTGTTTTTTTTCAATTTGAAGGGATTTTTGTGGGTAACATAGTACTTTCAGTTAGCTCTCAATCCCTACCGTTCATTTGTCATACTTTTCCGTTCTCAAATGCTAACGACGGCAAAGATTAACGGGCTCACTAATCTCCTTGTTTCACACCTGCACGTGATCGGGAAGCCCGCCTTCGTCTTCTAGCTCTTCTTAAAACCCTAGACCTTAAACCCTTTATCTCTCTCTCTCTCTGCTAATCATTCTCGAGCTATGGCGCTTCTTTATCGCCTCCGCAATGCTTTCCCTTCGAATTCGAGTTACATCAACCATCGTCTTCACTACCGTTGTCTATCGACAATCCTTTCCCCTGATTCCACTAATCCTTTGTCAGCTAAACAGAAATCGAGGGCCGCATTGTCCCTACTGAAAGTTGAGGACAATCCTGAGCGTATAATCGATATTTGCCGAGCTGCTACTCTCACTCCAGAATCACATCTCGATCGCATCGCTTTCTCTGTTGCTATTTCTAAGCTTTCAGAGTCCAAGCATTTCGATGGGATTCGCCTGTTCCTCGAGGAATTGAAGTCTCGTCCCGACTTGAAAAACGAGCGTTTTGCTTGTCACGCTATTATTCTCTATGGCCAGGCCAATATGCTCGATCATGCTATTCGCACTTTCAAGCAAATTGATGAACTGGGTGTGCGTCCTTCGGTTAAATCGCTTAATGCATTGCTATTTGCTTGTAATGTAACTAAGGACTACAAGGAACTGAAGCGGGTTTTTATGGAGTTTCCTAAGATTTATGGTATCGAACCAGATCTCGATACTTATAACAGTGTAATCAAGGCGTTTTCAAAGTCGGGTTCCTCGAGTGCAGTGTATTCGATTGTGGCGGAAATGGACAGGAAGGGTGTCAAACCAAATGCGACTACTTTTGCGAACTGGCTTGCTGGATGCTATAAGGAAGAGAAGTACGAGGATGTTGAGAAAGTCATAAATTTGATGGGAAAATATGGTGTGCGGCGTGGAGTTAGTACATATAATGCAAGAATACTGAGTCTTTGTAAATTGAAGAAATCATCAGAGGCGAAGGCTTTATTTGATGGGATGTTGTCGAGAGGTATGAAACCAAACTCTGTTACATACTGTAAGTTGATTCATGGATTCTGTAGGGAAGGAAATCTGGATGAAGCTAAGAATCTTTTTAAGAGAATGATCAACAGCGGTTGCCAACCTGACAGTGATTGCTATTTCACTTTGGTTTATTTCCATTGTCGAGGAGGAGATTATGATACTGCTTTCAAGATCTGTGGCGAAAGCATGGAGAAGGGGTGGGTTCCAAATATCACTACGATGAAGTCTCTTGTTTATGGATTAGTTAGCATTTCAAAGGTCGACGAGGCAAAGCAACTTATTGGGCAAATCAAGGAGAGGTTCTCAAAGAATGTTGAAAAGTGGAATGAAATTGAAGCTGGATTACCTCAGTGAGGAAATTCTGGGATACTTTGCAGCCATCAATACCAAGCGAGTGTTCAGGGAAATACTAGAGGACGCGGCATTTTTCTTGGCTTCAGCTCATCACCCTCTGCTTATGTTTTGCAGGTCCAATAAATTGTTGGCTAGCAGTCAGGTCCACTTCTGAGAGGCTATGCCGAACATTTTATTATTGAAATATGGTGGTGGCTCTTCCTGTTAGGTTAGTAATTGATGCATCGGTGGAAACTAGATTGTTTTAAAGCAATTTTGTGTGTCAATAAAAATAGCAATTTGTCTTCAGATTTAGTCATATCTTTCCTGTTATAATTCAACTCTCTCTGTCTGCCATAGTTAATTTGGATAGGATGCAAGTGCCAGATAAAATGCTTCTGTTTTTTGTGCATGTTTTCACAGTGATTTTGGATTCTTATGCAATTGTCTTACCTGGACTGAGTTACAATTGTATTTGCTCCTTCTTGTGTACATTTTGAATATGCATTTCAAGTGAAGTACAGGTGATGCTGGTGCTAACTGCTACCTGCACCACCAACCTAAAACTAATAAATGGCTACACAAATTCTGTAAGACAATTGGATGGAGAAGGCATAGAAACTCCAATGAAATCAAGAAATCTTGAACTTGTGGTGGATTGGGGTGACAGGAAAGAGTAGTGAAGGCCACAATATTGAAGAACTAATATTTTCCAGAGGAACTGTTTCTTGCCCTTCTCTCTCTCTCATGGACCTGCAAGAAGAAACTTGTTAAGGGATGCAGACCCTCCATACAATTGCAGGAACAAACAACAAAGTACCCCTGAGAAGAATTGAAAATTTTCTCCAAAACTAAATTACCTTGACGGTTGAAACAGCTGATTGGTTCCTTCTTTCTCTGGCTTGTCGGAATTGGATCCGTTATAGGAGATGCAACATCGAACAACTCGCATTTAAGAAGATGCTTGGTAGCTGAAGATTATGGAACATCATCTACATGTGTAAGCTGTGGAAATTATTCTGAAGGACCGTGTAATTGAACCCGGAAATCTTATTCATCTGATTGCTTTCAGAAACATCAAAAGCCGATGAGCATATTTTCGGGACAAATCGACTTCTGCTTCGCTTCTTCCTTCGCCATGACATTACGGAGTGCCAGAAAGTGGGTGGCGAACTGCTGCAGCCAGAAGTAGGCATGTCAGGTGCTTGAGGCCTTTGTGAGCAGCTGCTGCTGCATCTTTCAAGCTCAATCTTGGCAAAATAATCAATTTCCTTCTTGATGAGTGAACCAATGGTTCCTCGAGTTCCAATGGCAACAGAAGCAGTCGCAGCCATTTTTTCATGGGATTTGCAAAATGTGGTTGGTGCTGGGTTTATTGTGTTGCATCCTTTTGATGTAAATTAAAGAAATGCAAAGAGGCTTTTGGGATGAAGAATGTGATGTCCTGGGGTCCTTTTCGTGAAGGGGTTGGGATTCCTTGCTGGCTTTGAGTCTAAGCCACCTCCTTTTTGATCTTTTTATAAAGCCATCTACCCAAGTAAAGTGCTTTGGAAGAGAGATAACAGCACAGCTCGAGATTTTGACATAATATTCATTCTGAGTTCCCTGCCACCGGTGATATTATGATACCTTTTCTGCTCTTTTTATTTTATTTTGGATGAACAGTCCCCTACACAAATGATTTCTGATAATGATTTGTTGCGTGTGCCTTTTATTTAACATTGAAAACTAAGATCAATGCTTTAGAATAAAAGTGGATTGTTGATTGAGCTGTGAAGATTTCTTGTGCACCCTATAGGGAGCCCATAGCCCATCCAATTGATTGCTTTACTTGACAATGTTGGGGGGCCATACTCACTTATGCGTTGCTCATGCCTTTTCCTAAATTAAAAGAGGTGATGATCTTTCCCATCTTGCCTGCATCCTTTTGTTTACGTAGGGAGTCGTAGGGAGTTGTGGTTTTGTCCATTCATAATTCATGACGATAAGATAAAAGGATTAAGTTTATAATTTTGTAACCATTTTAATATTAATCTTATATAATTCCATAATGTAGGATGATTCAACCAATTGTCCCTATATAATGGGCTTGTCTAGGAAGTTTGATGACATCGGAATTTGAGAGAGTTTTGTGTGTCACATTGCATTTCTTGAGTGACATATTGGTGAGTTTTCGTAGTGTGATAGTGAGGTATTCACTTGTACCACTTTGTTTATTAGTGATTGATTGTTACCGAGGTATTCACTTGTACCACTTTGTTTATTAGTGATTGATTGCTACCCATAGATGTAGGGGAACTATTTTCTCTAAACTTTGTTTATTATTGATTGGTTGTTACTCGTGGACGTAGGAGAACTATTCTCTCTGAACTTTGTTTATTAGTGATTGGTTGCTACCCGTGAATGTAGGGAAACTTCTTCTCTCTGAACTTTGTTTATTAGTGATTGGTTGCTACCCATGGATGCAAGGGAACTTCTTCTCTCCGAACCACGTAAATATTTTGGTGTTCATTTGTTCCGCTTTCGACGCTCAACAAGGATAAATCTCATCACCCTCCATCCTCCAAATCAGGTTGAAATTTCAAACGAATTTACTCTTCTATATTATTAAAATGAAAAATTTAGACTTCAACATCTAGAATATATTGTATATAATAAATTTTACACTTATATTTAAATTTGTATTCCGTAATAGATTTGTAACTTTTCTTTAACCAATTTAAATTTTATTAAATACAAAATTAGCTATTTGAAGTTTTATTAAGTAATTTTTTTGAATAAATTAGCTAAGAAACCAATTATTCAAAAAAAAAAAAAAAAATCTAATTATGTCAAAAGTTGATTGGACGAATTTGAAGTACTATTAAATTCGTTTGAAGTTCAAAGTTATAATAGACTTCGATCTCAAAAATTCTATAACTAAATTAATTTAATCATACACTACATTTAAAAAATAAAACATAAGCTTTATAATTGAGTCATTTCTACCGCTTTAAAGGGAATCATCATCCCTGTATTCATGATATGATGCATTAGTAATCTCTTTATTCGAATAACACTTTAAAATAAAGATGGTACGCATAACTTAGTAGAAGTATGACATAAAATAGCATTTCTTTCCACTTTCATATTCGAACTTGCAATCTTACAAACACACATTCCCAATGGAGTCTGGACCATTCCTTCGAGTAACAAACTACAACCACGGTAATCAAGAAGTCCTAAAAGAAGAGGACTTATGACCATTGACATTTAAATTTGTCTAAACAAAGTTATAATTGAACAAATAAGAGCAGTCAGAAAACCTTTCGAGTGCCTTATAACTATGGCATTCAAAAAGTAGTTATTAGTTATAAAGAACACAGCGAAAGCCTCAAAATTGGATCATCCCTCTTATTTTCTTGAACATTCTCTATACTCCACTAAAAACCATCTACCGCCGACTATTGTGTCTCTATGTTATAAACCTTTCATTTATTTTTTAACATCAGTGAGATTGATCAAGATATTATTGGACACCAGGGAGATGGCATGTATACCTCAACTTCGGATGCAAAGCAAGAGCGTGGCGTAAGGCATCGTATACACTTGCACGCTCTCGGAATAACGAGTCGTACAAGTGACAAACAAACTGTGAAAGTTCCTCCTCATTGTCATCCCAGGTATCCAAAGAATAATTTCCCATTTTCTCAACATCACTGTCTTCCCAGTCACTTGTGGGACTGGAAGGCTCAACATCGTCATCTTCTCCCTCCTCTTCGCCAAGCTCGAACTTCCCGTTTTCAATGACATCATAGTCCCCTGCCTGGAATGTTGTCGATGGCATTTCAGGGGGTTTGTTTGAAGAACATATTACAGCTTTAGCCCCCGAATTCAAAAAGGCTCTAATTAAAGCTGGGGTTGGCCCATAAGTTCCGGTGCAGAAAATGATCCTGTCCCTCCAAGCACCAACCTAAACAAAATTCAGAAATACGACTACATTAATGGTAAAAGGACATGGCTACAAGCGGATTAACTATTTAATACTAGGAGAACCATATATTTAGAAAGTTATTGATTCATTCTCCTCCCTCAACCAAGTGAAGGACAGAGAAATGTAATGTACAAGTTTCTACCCATCAAATCTCAAGTATCATCTTGAAGCTTATTAGAAAAACCATCTTTTAAAACTTAAGCTATCCTAGCTGTAAAACAAATTAATAATACTATGAGCATCAAACTTCAAAGAAATAATAGTCTGAAAAACCTTCAAGGATATAGGTTTAGCAAGCACAGATTATGGAAGGAAAAAGGCAGTGAATCATTGACCTATTTTAAAAATATTCATGATTACTCGAGATCTCTGATAGAACTCGGAAATGTTATTTGTGTTCAAGAAGGAATATAAGGACCAAGGGAGGATTTGAAAACTCCCCAATCTCTCCAAAAACCAGCCACCCTCCGGTTACATAAAAGATGTCCTCATCCCTTTCTCTCTCTTGCTATATTTACAAATATTTAATCTAACCCCTTGCTAACAAAGTGGCCTCACTCTTCTAACCATGGTTCTCAGTCCGCCCCCCACCCCAAGTTTATATCTCTCCCGTTCTACCCCACTACCTCCTATACATCTTAACTACTAGGTGACTCTCAACCCCCGACCAAGAACCCTCTATAACTTAAAAACACTGTCATTCCTCCCTAGCCAAATATTTCAAAAAGAAAAACGAGCAGCATGCCAAATAACTCTTCATCTATCGCCAAAAAGGTGCATGCAAAAGCACATCCCTTATCATGGCTCAACCACCTTTATAGGAGTCAAACTAATACCAAATATCTTCAACACCTTTACACAAGTGACATCTCCATACAATAATAATCCATATTCGCAGATGCTCGTTTGCTGGGGACACTAACACCATGATTCGAACAAAGGCCAACAACAAACATCTAGAAGGAAAAGCAAGGAGGATAAATCATCGAATTTCTTGTCTGAAAGGGCCAAACCAATTAGTTCTGACAAAGGAACCACATGAAAAAAAAAAAACTAAATAAAATCAATTGGAGAAAACATTTTTTGATGAGAAAATATGAAACCAACAATCTCACAAACTTTCACCGTTCCAATGATCCTCCTAGGAATGAACTTGAAACCCTCCCCAATAAAGAGTTTTATAATTTCTTTAACTAATTAAACATGCATCAATTAAAATATATGGCACGAACTTTGAAGACAAAAAAAAATGTAAGAGATTGATTATAGAAAGATTTGAAACCCTACCATCCAACGAACATCATCAGGTGATAAGTGCAAGGAAGGAACCGTTCTACGAAACAAGTAAGCCCCAATTTCTTGGTTATCCTCCATAACCTTCAATACAAACATCCGTTGATACTCAGAACTTGAGTGCTCTGTATTGTGACTTTTGACTAACAAGGAATCACGAGGAAGAAAGAAAAATGTCAAGATAACATACTTGGGTTTGTCGTCCTAAATAACGATGGACAATGCCTCCAATTTGGAAGTATGGCTTGAGTGCCACCAGATCAGACACAGTCAAGACATTGGCAAGCAATGATGCACCCTTTCTACGATGGCTCTGCATGGCTGACAACAAACTGAGTTTAACACTTCGTAGAAATTTCTCTGCAAGTTCTCCTGGTTCTGCGACTACAAAAACATCATTTTGCCAACTACAAGAATAAAGAATGAGTAAGTCAGGACCAAATGAAAAGGTTGCAACTAAATTCATAAATCATAAACATCTGCCTCATATGTTGACCTTAATATTGAGCCCGATGAGTCATTTTGAAGGGCCAAATGTACAATGCCCACTTGGGGTGAATTCTGTAACTTCTCATGCAATACCCGTACAGGTAAGGAGAGTTCTCTGGGTCCTGAAGGAGACTCTGGGGTGAATGCTGCGCCTTTACCCAATTGACCATCTAAGCTTAAAGGTGGAACTATATCAATTCGACCAAGCCTTTGTGGTCCAGTATCAGGACTATACAGAAGTGGACTTGTTGGAAAGCTTCCAGTAAACAATGGTGATGTAAAAGGGGTTGGGAATGTTGATGAAGGTACAGTTTTCAAAACCCCAGATGTTCCTTGCATAAGGGATATTCGAATTCCATTTTTGGAACAAAATGCTTCAAGTTCACGGGCATGATGCATAAATCTTCCAGCATCAGGACTATGAGAAGCTTCAATCAGTAGTACATTCCGTCTCCAACCCAAAGAAGGGCTATTCTCATCTAGCATTTCCAGAAAATCAGTAGAATAACTGGTTAGTTCAATAAAATCCAAACAGAATTATTGAGCAGCTGAAAATGCCATGAGGACAAAACAAACACCTGCTGATGATGCCATCACCCGGGAGAAATGAAGTGGATTGACGTTCTCTGACCACTTTTCATCATGTTGATAAGGCATGATTAATCTTTCACAGGCATTCTTAAAGGCCAGATTATTACTTTGGATATACTCCTCAACAGCAGCTTCCAACTTCAGCCAGACTGCTGGATCAGTCTCATCCAGTTCCATATCACATCGTTCATCCACTGCAATAGATTAAATAGTAGTAATGATAAAATAAACTATGGATCATATGCACGTCTCTGTTCTCAAAATAGAAGTGCCACAGGATAACCCTAAAATATTTTAGGGTCAGAATTTGGTGAAGGAAAATAACTGCACAAATGAAATTTCACGCAAATGTTAAATCAATTACCCATGTGCACATTAAGACATGATACCTGGGTCAAACCTGAAATAATGTATTTCAGGCAGCATGGGTAATAACGTACTCAAGGCTTCCTCCACTCGGTCCACAGAGCATGCACTCTCAATAAGCACTTGTCCAGTGTCCAAATAACGCCACCCACCTTTCCTCACCTAAAACAGTGAAGACCGGTTATAGAGAATTAAAGTAATCAAATTATTCATACGAAAAGTAAATTACCTTCATTGGAGTAGAGCCACTGCCAACAGAAACTAAGCAGTCAATTCTCGCATCAGGCCATAGAAGCTGTGCTTCTCTTATGCCAAAGATAGTAGGATTGTTTGCCACTATGGCTCCATCTTGCCAGCGATTTAGATCTTAAAAAAATTCAGAGAACCATGAATAAATATATCAAAGATGAAGGTTTTGAAGACCATGAATGAATATATCAAAGATGAAGCATCTTTATCTTTAATTTTTAATAGATTAAAAGTATGAATGAGAGACTCATTATTGAACAATTATGTGCACCCTACTCACATGTTAAAGTTAATTCATGTCATTAAATATGAAATTGCAATCAATCTTATGACAACCAGGGGAAAGATTTGTATTATTTCATTCAAGTCATTATGTCCACCCTACTAGCATATTTTATTCACTAGCAACTTAATTTCACTTGAAATTGTGATTAAAACTCACAACACCCATAAAAAGTTCTAGCAAATTTAAGAAACATGTGGATTTTGTTTATGTAATTTATTAATTTACAAACTAGAATAACACAATGTATGGTATTAATAATTAATAAAAGGGATAAACAATATATTCGCTTAAACAAGAACCAGGAGAAAATACCATCTGAAAAATCATCAAGATAGTAAGGAGCAGCGGATGATGCTCTTATGGCTTTCCAAACTTGGTGTTTACAACTTCCGATGAAAGCACTGCACTTATACCCGTCTGGGGCACTGGCCAAAGGTGATCCAAACACAGTAATTCCTGAACTGTCTGAAATTGCCAGAGGTACCTCCGGTGTTCCAACAGGATACTGCATAAATGTAGAATGCAATGCAGCAATTGCCAAAATCAGATCTAGGAGTACAGTTAATGCAAAGGAAAACAAGCTGCTTTAGTTGAGGATTTTCTTCGAGTTGTTCAAGAAACGATCAAGAGTCTTGATTGTCCAGGCCGTTTCTATTTTGCGTCTCATTTCAATACTCTCTCTGTCTCTCTCTCCTCACTTATTTTTCTAAATCATGTTTGGCTTAACTTCGATTAAACCATTATGTTTAGGTTCGACCTTAGCTTGGATTAAACCATGCAGCATTGGTCAAATTTGTTTCTTATCGGAAGAAGTCCAACAGATTTTTATTTTTTTTTTCTAAACATGAAACAACTTTTCATTGATGGATGAAAAACACAAAAAGTTTAGTGAAACAACCTCTAAAAGGATTAAAAAAACAATAAACAAACCAAAAATAAAAATATGCCAAAACAGCACCCACCAAAAGAGAAAACCAACCAAAAGCTTTTAGAGAAACAATAACAGAGAAAAAATCATTTTCCGTTGCGCTATAACTATCCTGTTGTGCATATAAAAACCTATCAGGCTCTGGAGGGCGTGGAAGATAAATTTTAAGTGTAGCATAAAATCCATTACGGCTTTTTTGTAGCTGCCAATGCTGAAAGGATTGCAGTAAAAAACAACAGGAAAGAAATACTTTTTCATTGTCATTGAATTATCCAGTTGTGCATATGAAAAGAGATAACCATCAGAATTCAGAGAGTGGAAGATGAATTTTCAGAATGGCATGAGGTTCGTTCCATGGATTCTTTGTGATTCTTCATGCTGAAGAGATTAGAAGAGAATACATTCATTTATTCTTGATTCTACAGGATAGAAATTCTTGTTGCACTCTGTAATCTAATTTTGGTTGTAAATCATCTAATTCATACTGTGTATCTTTTCTTCTAATATACAATTTCTGAGCCTCACTAAAGAAAAGAGTCTTGGTCTCAAACCTGATAATTGCGGAATAAGAAAGGCTGAGCTGGTACCATGCTCACCAAGGTTGACACGACAAATACTTTCGGGGGGTTTTTAACTGCAGATTCTATTAATAGGTCTCCATCCTCATCTTCACACATTTCCTTCAATAGCCTCTCAAATTGATCGGCACTATGCTGCAAGACATCATCGCAAGAGTATTCCATCAGCAACTTGTTGGTGATAATAAAATGCAAAACAACAAAAGTTAGCATATGTATCCACCATGTTCGGTCATTTATAATTATAATTTTAAACAATAAGTTAGATAAGAGTGACCACTAAAAGAGATTGATGCCTTGCTATCGAAAGAGTCGAGAAAACCAGAAAAACACTGGGTTGACAAATTTGACAAGAATTTTCTTTCGAAAAGTTCAAAAGCTAACTAGAGCTTCCCATAACCTAAGATAGGTAAGGTGGAACCACCAAAAGATAGACACAATTGTGCAAAAATTCTAGGAAATAATCGTACTTTAGATCCATGGACAACAACTCTAAAACTCTGTGAAGAACTTTTGTAAAGTTGATCCAGCTTTTCTCTCCAGGAAGCAGCTTCACTGTCCTTAGGTGTAGGCTCAGCAAAGACGAGTTTTCCTACAATCCAAAATAACATGTTTTACCATGCAGTGATGAAGTGCACAGAATCTAATCATTGCTTACCCTTGCAGCAAACTTACCGAGATTTTTATATATTTCTTCACATTGATCCAAAGTCATCTGCTTAATACCGAGGGCAACAGCTAGCATGCCTCCAGTTGATGTGCCACATATAAGATCAAACAATTCATGTATCCGCCTTCCAGTTCCCTTCTCAATTTCTTTAAGTATTTGAACTGTCGCCAAACCTTTCATGCCGCCACCATCCATTGAGAGTATTCGCAGTCCTTGTTTTGCTACTGGTCTCCCTTTCATGGCACGTCGTAAATTTTCATTCTCCCCTACTCAAAAAAAAAAAAAATCTATTTGAATGGATTGTGAAGACATGAAACTCAGATGTACAAGTTGAATTAGATCAAAAAAACAAACCAAGGATTGCTAAAGCTCGAGCTGCAGCTTTATTCACACGTGGGTTAGGTGCAACTGTCAAGCGTAAGAGTAGTTCACGCAACTGTTCAGAAGTAACTAGAATGCGACGATTGTCTAAGCAAAATGCCAAGTTTCCAACTGTTAATAAAGCTGACCTTTGCACCTGCAAAAAAGATTGTGAGAATTACTTACGAAAGGGTAGAGAAGCAAGGCGCAAGTTAACTGAAGAATTTAGACTTGCCTCTGGATTTGTCTGGGCACATAAAAATTTCAGGGATTTCAAAAGATCCTTGGTCAACATTTTCTGAGATACAGTGTCGGATGTGAAAGCCAACTTAGCCACAACTTGCAATACAGAAATTACTTCATCTTGTGAAACAGAATTTAGAACAGTTTTAATGGGCTGCATTATGTCTGCTTTCATCAACTGCATTGCAATGGAAACATCTGCAGCAAGAGAAGAAAGAGCAAAGCATGCTTGTACAACCTGCCAAAAGTAATAACTGTTGAAAATAAACCTAGCAGAAGTATCTCTATAAATAAATAAGTAAAAAGGAATAATCAAGTTCAGAAACACAAGTCTCACCACATGACGGTTCTCACTGCTTATCATACTTATAAGCTGATGAATTGCATTCTCATCTTTACTAATAACTGCACGATTTCCTTTATCTTGCATGATTTTTGCTAGGGCAGATGCCAGCAAAGGGTGGTGGCAGGAAGAAAAACGGAAAATAAGGGAGAAGAAGGCACTAAGTTTATGTCGAGATGCACCAAAATAAGAGTTATTTTCCATCTGGACATATCAAAAGTAAAATCAATCAACACAAAAAGTTATGTCTTATGAGTTAATGCAATCCATTATTTGAATATTTGCATCATTTTGTTCAATGCTACCTCTATTTGAACATCCACAGATCTCAAGTTTTCATCTGCCACAAGTCTGATATTTGCAAGAGAAAGATGGCGTAGATTGTGCAATGGCAAAATTTCAGGAAGAAATTCGAGGGGATTACCAAATAGTCTAAGAACACGTAACTCAGACATAGCCCTGTCATAAAGCTGGAGAAAATCATTAGACCCAAAAAAGGGATCACCAAATACTCTTGAAACAAGAGGTATTAGCAGTGTAAAGCACAAAGCAGAAGTTGCTGACTATGCAAACTAAGACAAATAACCTGAAGTCGAGAAGAGGCCTAACGAGTTTGTTGTATTCCAACGATAGCTCCACCAGCCCAACGCACTGCCTCAATTCTACTGCTCAACATTTTTCAAAATGATGCATTACTAATGTCGGAATTCATTTTTGAATGGCGCGTAAAAGAATGTTCTTACATTACGGACTTGGTCTTACCTTTTTGCCCAACTATTAGAGCGTGAGAATTTGTATAAATTAGAAATCAAAATTCAATCAGCATTCAAATAAATATGACAGAAGATGTATCAAAGCAACTCATACTAGATGCTCGTTTTTACTTGGTTTGAGTTTAGAAAACAATGCTTACCAGGTACGGAAATCAGAAAGTTGGAATCAACCCGGAGCACTTTCAAACTTTTGATCTCACCAAGCTCAGGCGGCAAAACTGATAGCTTATTGTTTTCAAGGTACAATTTCTCCAGTTGTGGCAGTCGAGATAAATCTGCAGGCAATGCCTGAAATGAACATAAATAAAGATTAATAAACCCAACTTCAACCCGACCATAGCAATCAAAATGATTGATCTATCAAAAAAGAACAACAAGCAATCCAAACATAATTGATCAATCAAAAGGAAAAGAAACCGAAGATGTCGCAAGGTTCCATTGCTTCGAAATACTAAAATATGTATCTAAAAACTGGAAAAACTGATGAAAACCGCCATTGTAATAAGCATGCTCGCAGAAGGGGAAGCTGATTAGTAAAATAAATTGCCACAAACGCTCACCGACAAACCACAGCCACAAAGATTGAGCATGGTTACAGTTTTCCAGTGCTCGCCGCAATCAATCATCCCCTCGCCAGCCCCTGGCGTCGTCGGTGCCACATTCGACCTAAACAACCGCGTCAGAACACCAATCCCATCATTCTGCTGCCCCGATCCCGCCGACTTCGTCATCGTCACGGCTCTAAGAGGTTCCCTCCTCTTCAAAACCCTCATATCGACATCCACATTATCTGCTTCTTCGTGATACTTCAATTCTACCTGCACAGCATCCTGCGGCACCGGCAAGGCAACCATGAGCTGAGACTGAAGCCTGAGAGCCACCTGATCTTCATCGTCCCCAGCCGACCAATCCAAATCAATCCGAAATCCAAGTTCATGACCCTGCGTCAAGATGGTCGTCGATAATGACGATGACGACGAAGAAGAAGAACACGACGAAGACGAGGAAACACGCTCAGGATTCTCCACATCCTCTTCTGAACCATAATTCAGTTTCAAATGAAAAATCTCAGATGACCGCTTCCATCCCAGTCCCCAGGACATTTCAACCAAATCACAATCTCTTTACAAATTCGCGATGATCCAATCGACAAGTGGGGAACCAAAGTCAATTTGCACCTGGTGCACTGCATAATACCATTTCTCTTAAACACCCGAAAGAAAACACTAATTCCTTCCCAGTACAATCAGAATCTTCAGTAGGCACGGCGGCGATTGATCCCTGGAGAGATAATCGACGGGAATTCATGCGAGCTCTTCGTTCATGTTTCGACTGGGAGACACCAGAAGAATCTGACACAAAACGTTTAAGCCTTCTGAGTTCCCATTATTTTATTCATTTTTCGTTTCCTCAAGCAAGCACGCAATTTAGCCTTTAGGTGAACGATGTGACGTCGTTTCACTTCACATTTTAATTTTTGTAATTTCACAAATAAAAGCTAATGTCGAGATTTAGTGGAAATAATATTTATAAATTTAATATTTAAACAAGTTAGAAAAAATCCATACCACGTTAAAGACGATGATGTCCATGATAATTTCTCCGATGGTAAAGATTTTGAGCTCGATTCAAATGTAAACAGAAACACAGCAACTAATAAAGCTATCGTAATTGCTCTCTTACCTAAAATGAATGCAACACGAACAATAAAGAGGAATGAGACGTTGATTTCGGTGAGGGTAATTCCAAAAGCTTTGTTCCCACCGCATAGGATTGATGACAAATTGAGCTCGAGACCGATAAAATTAAAATAACTTTGTTTTGATTTATAAATATTAGAATTTCTGATTTTGGTTTAGATGTTTCAAATTTATTCTTTTTTTTTTTTTTTGTTATTTGTTAATATTTTGATTGTAGTTGTTTTTGCTAAATTAGTAAAAACAACTTTCGAATTTGTTTAAAAAAACATCTCAATAATTTACTCTAAAATGGCTTTAAACTTTTAAAATAGTTTAAAAAAAAAAAAAAAACTATTTGACTCTCAAATGCATAATATCATTTGTTTTTTAAAAATATTTTTGAATTTTAAAAAATATTAATATTCTTAAACTCTTTATAAAAAAACCATAAAAAAAATACATTTAAACTTTTTAAAAAATTAAAAAATACATTTTCTATTAGTACATCGTTAAAAATATTCATAAACTTTATAAATTAACATTAAAATTGTTGTAAATAGTCAGATGATTTTTATCTATATATTGACTGTAAGAATATTATTTTAAAATTTTATGAGTAATTTTTTTTTTATATAATATTCACAATTGTTTTAAATTTTTTTTAACGAAACTTTTAAAATTTTATGGGTATTTTTGAAATATTATTAAAAGTTTAAGGGTATTATTCAAACCAAAAATTAACTATCCAACCATACAAATATTTTTGGTTTAAACTCATTTGTATTAATTTAGCAATTTGTTTTAATAAGCTAATTAACATTTATTTTGAAAAAAAAAATTAATTGAATTTATATTTTTGTTCACCGCACAATTATAGAAGTGTGGATTTATTTTTATTTTTATTATTATTTTGAAATATTGTATTTAAAAATAGATCTGAAAATAGGGTGAAGGCCAAAGCATAGTAACTAAAATAATATTTTAACCAAAATAATATGATTGGAACAAATTTTGTGAGAGCCCCGAATTATCCTCTCCGGGACAGAAGGATTAGCAAGCATCGTTTTGGTCTCATCAGCACATCCCGGCTCCACAGCCTCCCCGGGATGCTGGCTTCCATGGATATAGCTCTAGTGGACGCCCATGGTTGCCATGGCCTCATTACATCACGAACCCTGTTGCGCACATTGGCAAGAACTTGTGCTAATCCCGGTGTTGCCATTTGCGGCAACTGCTTTGCTGCTCGGCGTTCTTCGAGTTCGAAGGGCAGCGTGTTCCCTTGTGAATGCTCAACGACAGACATCACAATTACACAAACTGCAACTAACTCTGCAGAAAATGGGTACCGCTAATTTTGTCTCATACCTTCTTGTTTACTAATTTGATTGCTAGTTTGAACGGGGTTACTGTTGTTTAGTTGTGTTTTAATCGTGTCAATGTGAGATTTTGATTTACTTACCTATTTAAACGGTTTGAATTGTTGGATGAAAGTCCCACATCGACTAGTTTAAGAATGATCATGAGTTTATAAATTAAGGAATACTCTCTCCATTGGTGTGAGTCCTTTTGGGAAAGCCGAAAAGAAAGCCATGAGAGCTTATGCTCAAAATGAATAATATCATACCATTGTAGAGAGTCGTGTTCATCTAACATGAATGTTTATTTCAATGGTTGTGGGGTATTTCATTGTTGGTCAATCCTACATTTCTAGTTCATGTAACTCGTTGATTTGGATTAGGATCTTGTTCTTTTTTGCGTATTGCTTGTCATGAGGTAAAAGTTGCAGAATTGAAACAAAATGGAAGGTTAAGAATAAAAAGGAAGGAGAAAAAAGAAAATCAGTGGCTTATGGCTTGAACTATATGCAGTATATATGGATTATGAATATTGAGCACTGAACCATCTCTATTGGTTGGCAATGAAAACTGACTGACTTACTAGTAGCCCCTGTTAGATAAATACGAGGTTAGATATCAAAACCAACTTGAAACAAGAGGATGGAAATGATGGAAATGAAGGAGTAACCCATGTATTATTTAAAGATCATGAGGTCTCCCCATCTTTGGAATATGGGATCCTCAACGTGCCCCCTCAAAATGATCATCTTTGGGTTCACCATTTATGGATCAAATCTTTATTTTTTTTGGGATCCGATACTTGTTTGAGTGTAATAGCCCAAGCCCACTGCTAGCAGATATTGTCCGCTTTGGCCCGTTATGTATCGCCGTTAGCCTCACGATTTTAAAACGCGTCTGTTAGGAAGAGGTTTCCCCACCCGTATAAGGAATGCTTCTTTCCCCTCTCCAACCGATGTGGGATCTCACAATCCTCGCTGGCACACCGCCCAATGTCTAGCTCTGATACCATTTGTAACAACCTAAGCCCATCGCTAGCAGATATTGTTCGGTTTGGCTCATTACGTATCGCCATCAGCCTCACGATTTTAAAACACGTCTGTTAGGGAGAAGTTTCTACATCCTTATAAAGAATTTTTCATTCCCTCTCTCTAACCGATGTGAGATCTCACATTGAGCTTCATAGGCTCTGATATTATAATAGATAAACACGAGACTCCATCTCAAAGCCAATTGACAACGGGAAGCATAACCCACGTATCATTTAAATACTGTGAGGTCCCATCTTTCCAATGTGGATCCTCAACAGCCCCAAACTTCAAATTTTACCTTCTACAGTCAAATGAAGGGAAAAAAATGGTTTTCTGGCAGCTTTGACAATTACTCTCTTGGATGCTTAATGCACTAGCAGTAATCATGAGTTGTTATTGAACTCCCTTTTTATGATTCCTTGAGGCTTTAGCATGCTAAGACTGAAATTAATTTCAGGTATCCTCAATATCATCGTTTGCTTCCATGTCCCTCATTCAAGGAACCACCACGAGTTGAACATCTGGTCGTTTTGGAAGAGGGACCTGTTATGGAATACATCTCTAAATCCTTGGATCTTCCTCCTCTGTAAGTTCTATCTTTTGGTTGTTCATAATAATTGATTCTCAACACGATATTAAGTCTAAATAGATGAATCAGTGAATTGACAGTTTCACTGTTTGAAGGTACGTTGCAGATCTCATTCATTTTGGTGCTGTACATTATGCCTTAGTATGCCCACAGCCTCCGCCAACTGCTACCCCTGAGCAAATTAGACTATTCAAAAAATTTACAGAACCAACATTTTTGAAAGGGCGAAAATCTATCAAAGGGAAAACTATGGGAGAAGCACAGAAGACTTTCCGAATAACTCACATTGATGATTTCGTGGAAGTTGGAATGTACTTGCGTGTTTACGTGCATCCCAAACGCTTTCCTAGGTGAAAACAACTACCTCTTTTTCCTTTCAAAAACAGAATGATGTTCATAATGGAATGATGCTTGTTGAAATTTACAATCAATCAGGTGTTATGAAATTGATTGGAAATCAAGAATTATCGCCGTGACAGAATCCTATGTGGTTTTGGACAAACCTGCTGGTACATCGGTCTGTGGTTGAACACTTGAACCATTAATCTCTGGCTTGAGGAATTATTTGCATTGTCTTCTATTTATTTCGACTGTTGGAGAATGACACGATTTATTTCCATCAATACCATCTAGCTGAACATTCATAGAATGACAATGTATTTGCATCAATACTATCTAGCTGAACATTCATTTCTTAGCTGTTAAGTATGATGAATATTCTGTTAGGTTGGAGGCACTACGAACAACATCGAAGAAACTTGTGTCACCTTTGCGACTCGTGCTTTAGGATTAACGTCTCCCTTGTGGACTACCCATCAGATTGACAATTGCACTGAGGGCTGGTAATGATGTTTCTTGTAGATATTTTTATGTCCAATACAATGCCTCTCTTCAAAATACGTGTTTTCGTTCATTCCCACTTTTGCAGCGTCATTCTAGCTAGGACAAAAGAATATTGCTCCATCTTCCATCGTAAAATCAGAGTAAGTTTCATGATCTTATTTCTTGAGTTTGATCATTGTGGTTGAGTCACTAAGCAATAACTCTATTCACATATTGTAACATAAGTTTCCCCTGTTCATTCACTCATTTTCCAGTTTTCCATTTAAATCTTCATCATACTCCCTATACTGGTAAAGTAGTTGATGCTTTTTGTTTCTTAATTTGATAGCAATGATTTACAATTTTTTTCTTTATAGGAGAAAAAGGTTATGAAGCTTTATCTTGCTCTTGCGGCTGCTCCCGTGCCGATGGGAATAATAACACACTATATGCGGCCAATTAATTTGGCTCCCAGAATTGTTTCTAAAGGCAAGTCTTCCAATAAAGCATTCAAATAATAATCGGATGTTGCTTTGAACTATTTGTTGCAATTTGATATGTTGGAGAACGTACGTGTACCTATACCGTTCGATTATTATTTTGCAGCCATAAACTCAAGCACTTAGAAAACCAGTCTTAATTTTCTGCCTAACAAATTAATATGCAAATGGTTGCCCCAGTCTCATTAACATTTTAACCCCTCCCAACCGACACCTATGACAGTGTCACTCCCATCCTGTAACCGCCCATACCTATTGCTAGCAGATATTGTCCTCTTTTTGAGCTTTCCCTTTCGGGCTTTCCCTCAAGGTTTTTAAAATGCGTCTGCTTGGGAGAGGTTTCCATACCTTTATAAAGAATGCTTTATTTTCGTCCCCATCCGACGTGTGATCTCATAATCTACCCCCTTTCGAGGCCCAGCATCCTCGCTGGTACTCGTTTCCTTCTCCAATCGATGGGAAATCGTCCAATCACCCCCTTTTGAGGCCCAGCGTGCTTGTTGGCACATCGTCTCATGTCCATCTCCCTTCGGGCTCAGCCTCCTTGCTGGCACATCGCCCCGTGTCTGGCCTGTAACCCTGACCATTAATTTATCCATACTAAGGTGTGATAGGAAGGTTTAAGTCTTTTGGTTGCTATAAACATCTTCTGCTTGCAGACTGTATTGATGGATGGAACTTGTGTCAGCTCGAGGTGTTGGAATGTAGAGAGGTTTCATGGCCAGTTGCTGATATTGAAGCAAAATACTGTGTTGAAGATTGTGGCTGGCCCTCCAAAAAGAAAGCATATGAATGTAAAATCAACCTCTTGACTGGTCGGACACATCAGGTTCTTGGTGTAGTCTTTCTGTTCCTTAACCATGTTAAAAAATTCTTGCATTCATAGTTCTTAAAACACATACGATGTTCCTGATGATGCAGATTCGAGCACAACTGGCTGATTGTGGAGCACCGTTGGTTGGTGATTCCATCTACATGCCTGCGGTAGTTGCAGAGATGGCTAATCCTGGGTCCAATCCATTTGGAAGAAGTAAGAAAGAGTATACAAGCGAAGAAGATAAAGAAATTGCAGTGGCGGAGTGGATTGCTCTGCACGGAAAAGAACCAGCCCTTGCTATTGGACTGCAGGCTTATGAGATTTCATGGGATTCCGGGGAACACTCTTACAATGCTGGAACTCCTTGGTGGAAGCAGGAGCTGCTATAGCTCGATATTGACTCCAAGCTATCATTTTGCATTAGCCAACATTCTCCAAATCTGTAAAGCTATCGTGACCACACACCGAAAAGAGTCGGACAAAGATACTAAGGGCCTAGAAAGCTGAAAGCACTTAGAAAGCCAATCCAAACATGTCCCGTATTTGTTATTTCTCGAAAATCATGATCATCTATGACTAGCTTAATATTATGTCAATGAACGAAACCGACAGTATTCAATTATTATCGAATCAAATTTGATGTTATATACATGAATTTAAAAGTACAGTCTATGAGTGGTTTTCCTTGAAGCCTCGAGTTTTCAGCAAGAGCAGCCGGATGAGAGGAGACCTTCACATCCGGTTCGAGTGTTGGGATATTATCCTTTCCCAATTTAGGGTGAAAAATGTTAAAATTGTTTATAAAACTTGAGAAATATAGAATACTCTTAGAAATAAATATGAAAAATCATTTACAAATATTTTAATGTGTATTTAATATAAACTTTGAATGATTTTTTATTAAAAAAAATATATATATATATATATAGTTTTAATAAAATCTTAATAACTAATAATTAAAAAATCTTAATATTTAATATAATTCTGCTCAAAAAAAAAAAAAAAAAAAAAAAAAAAAAAAAAAAAAAAAAACTTCAAACATAAAATTAACACCTAATGTAATTCCCTAAAGTCAATGGAAAATACATTTTTCCAAAAGGAATATATTTAGATTCTCTTAGGTAAGTAATCTTTATTTTATTTTTACATGTTTTTTAGATTTGGTCGGTTTGAACACATACCAACAATTTTTTGACATTATAATTTAAATAGTAAAAAAATAATGTTTAAGTGTATCTCAATTTTAAATATGAAATTTTATAATGTCAAATTATATTAAAAAGATATATATTTTAAATAAATATAGATTTCACATTCAACTCAATCCTGTTAAATTAAAATACATATTATATAATATATTAATTATTTGATATAATAAAATACTAATAATGCAAAATAAGATTATAAACTAATTAATAATAGTTTATAATCATATAAATATATTAACAAGTCAAATAAGATCTAAGATTTGAATCAATTATCAACTCTAAAATTTAGAGGTATAAATTGAATTTTAATAATATATATTTTTTTATTTTTATATTTTAATCCCTAAATTAATGGTAACTTTTTTTTTAAAAAATAATAATTATAATAATTAAAAAAAAAAAACTATTCGCCTTCAGTCCTCCGAGCTCCTCCGACGAAGCGATTCCGCCACCTGCGGCTGTCGCCACACCATCACAATCTTCTTCTTCGTTCATCATCGTCTTCCTCTATCACTATAAAAGGATATCGACTGGTTGCCGACGGCGAGGACCCCCGCTATTCCGGTGGCGGTGAGGTCGACGGGCGGGAGGAAGGGGGAGCGGAAGGAGGAGTGAGGGAGAGAGGGAATAGTTATTTTAATTTTAATTTTTTTAATAAAAAATATTTAATATTAAGAATTGTTACTATTTTTATTTTAAAAATAGGTAGTGAAATTACATTCCAAACCTCAAAGAATGAAGAAGGGTAATTTAAAGAGGGCGTTAAAATCGTAATTTTACTTCTTTGAAAATTAAAGTCGCGAGGAAATTGGTGGTACTGTTCCCCGGCGAAGAATTAAACTAAGTCACAGCGTAACTCTTTCTCTCTCTTCGGCGCTCCCCTCTTGGTTTATCTCTCTAGCTTCTTCTATGGTGGGAACAAACCCTAATTCATTTCTCTTCCCTCCTTGGCGGGATAAAATTCTGAACTCAATCGACACACTTTGTATTTCATGAATCCTTTCATGGAATCGGAAAAGCTCTTAATTTCACGAGGAAACCCTAGAACTTTAGCATATTCATCCGACCGCCCACTCCCCACCACCACCGGTAGGGCTATGCCCAATGAGTTGCCTCAAAAGCCTTCCCCTTCAATAGCTCACCGGTTTAGAGCTCAGCTAAAGCAGCGGGATGACGAATTCAGGGTTTCCGGCCTTGATGTTGCGCCCCTTCCTACCACTGAGGATATCGTGCAGTTGTACGAGCTCATGTTGTCGGAGCTCACTTTTAATTCGAAGCCCATCATTACGGATCTTACTGTTCTTGCTGAAGAGCAGAGAGAACATGGGAAGGGCATTGCCGACTTAATTTGTTCGCGTATTCTAGAGGTTCGTTTCTGTAATTTTGTTTTCCTCTAATTTGAGTTGAGAAGACTCTTTCGAACGTTTCAATTTCTGGTAGTATATGAAGTAAGTGTATTCTAATACTTTCGAATAGACTGTTTTTTTCTCTCTTTTGGGGTTTATCTATCTATCGCGTCTTCCTTATTTTCGATTTGATGGGGATTTGGGCTATAGAATTTAGGCTTTTATCTTCTTTGAGGATTATATTTTTCGAGACCTTGCGAACGTTCCAGTTCATCATTTCAAATTTTCGTGCAGGTTCCGGTTGACCAAAAACTTCCTTCATTATATCTGTTGGACAGCATTGTTAAGAATGTTGGGCACGAATACATCAATTATTTCTCGTCTCGTTTACCTGAGGTATGAAACTTTGGTTTCTGGTCCACACTTTTGATTCTTATGTTTTCAATGATCATACCGCTATTAGTTTGAATTTTATGAGGTTCTCATCAATCCTTTGTTTTCGTTTTTGGTGCTAAGGTGTTTTGCGAGGCTTACAGGCAAGTTCATCCTAATTTGCACAATGCAATGCGTCACCTCTTTGGGACATGGTCAACTGTGTTTCCACCTTCCATCCTTCGGAAGATCGAGGCTCGACTTTCTCAGCTAACAACACAAGAGACCTCAGCTTTGACATCCTCGAGGGCTTCTGAATCTCCTCGGCCAACTCATGGCATTCATGTCAATCCAAAATACTTGCGTCAACTGGAACACTCAGTGGGGGATAAAGTGAGCATCTATCTCTTTTGCTACTTTTTTGGGTTTGCTTCATCTGCATGCTGTCACTTAGAATATTCAACATCCTGCATCCTTTTGTTGGCTGTTTGTCATCCCCCCTGCCTTCATTTAGTGAATGTGAACGAATACTTTTTTTTGTTTTTTTTGTTTGTTTTTAAATATATAAATTGGATTAGTCCATCCCAGCCGTCTATTATTTATGTTGGGGTTGGGTGTTGCATTTGGTTGAGATGTGGTCAACTTTCACATAATTTGTACTTCCAAATCTTCTATCTACAACAATTAGTTTTTAGGACTCCAACAAATGTGACTCCAAAGATGGAATAAGTCATTAGAGATTTCTTTTGGGAAGGCTCGATGGACAATGCTTATGTTTCTTTTTGGGGGTGAGGGAGTCATATTTGGAATTTATTCTATCAGTCATTTATTCAAAAATATTTGACTGTCTAGGCTAGCTTGTGCACATATGAATAAATTTGCTGGACAGTCGCCTGACCCTATTTTTATTTTTATTTTTATTTTTATTTCCAAAGAAACTCTTAGGATTTTAAATCTTTGGTAGGTGACTACTATGACTTGAATTTATTTCTTTAAGCTCATTTAGCTTTTCGCTAGTCCTAATGACTACTAAACCAACCCATTATGGATGAATTTGTAGAACATTTTCTAGGTACTTTCTTCCTACTCAACATCCCATAGGATTACACATTTTTAGGCAACACTTTTCATTCAAGCTGAGAGATGGTGTTTTGTGAGGTTTGTGGGTACACTAATTTCATATTTTGTGATTCTTTTGAAAGATTGTATGCTTTGGTTAATTCCATTGGGGATGTCAAAGATTTAGTAAGATATCTTGCATTCATGAAATGTTTCCTTTTGTATATCATTCAAGGGTGGGGAGTCAAGGAGTGGCCTCCCTTTCTTAAAAATTTGATAATGTTATCCTTCGATCATCTCAAGACACAAGACTGTGGAAGCTCAATCACTTGTTAGCTTTTTTTTTTTCGTGCAGCAGGAGAGAATATTATTCTTCAAGATTGTGGTATGTAAATATGAGATGTAAAGTTCCCAATGAGTGTATGATCTTCCTCTGGTCAATTATTCTGTAAGGGATTAATACTAATGATGGTATATAGAGAAGTCATCCAAATTGTCCTCTCACGCATGCTTGGTGCTTTCTGTGCTAGTAAATAGAGGAATTGCTAAGCATTTGTCTTGCAAGTAGAGTACAAATGATATTGTATAGAGACAACTTTCAAATTGTCCTCTCAGGCCTAGTTGATGCTTTCTGTGCCAGCAAATATAGGAGCTGCTGTGAACTTATCTTTGAACTGTGTTTTCTCTTGGTCTCCTACTCTCTTTGGGATATTCTCTCCAATTTCTCTCCTGCTGAATAGCACCAAGGAGTTTATTTAATTGATGGTGTGCAGCTTTCCCTTCAAAAAAGAAAGGGAAGGTTTCATGGCCTTGAAGTACTATTGCTTCTTCTTCTTCTTCTTCTTGAAGATTTGGCTGAAGAGGAACCTTAAAGTTCCAACGACAAAGAAATTCCTAAAGAAAAATTATGAGATTCTATTGTCTTTGTTTTTTCTAGTTGGGATTTACTATTTGAATTATTATGTTATTTCCTATTTAAGTGATTATAGCCTAAGAAGCACAAACATAGATCGAATACGAGACACAAATACAATGGGACATGCAGGCATATCAATTTCAACTAGGATACGGATACATTGAGGATGCAATATATATATATTTGGAGTGGAGTTGGTTTGTGAATCGCAGATATGAAAATGAAGGAAATAGTCAGGGTTTTTAATTTTTTAATTGTATTTGCTTTTTTTCTTTTATTTAAATAGTTGGGTGGAATGAGCATGTATTAGGGGCTGTTTGCTGAGCACAAATTAATTGTGGGCTTCTAAATTAGGCTAGGCTGTGGGCTGAGCAAATTAAAGGAAAAAAAATGGTTCAGCATGTGCCCCTATACGTATCTTGGGGACATGTGTATCCAAAAAATTTAAAAAGGGAAACAGATTCATGTATCAGACATGTTTCCAAAGCATATCCGGTTGAATCCGTGCTCGACATAGATTCTCTACCACAAATGAAGTAACTGTGCTTCATAGTTTATAGCTAATAAGAGAGCTCTTTTATAATTCCTTGGCTTATTTTGGGTGTTTGCCTCTTGTATATTTATTTACCATCAAAATTTGTTTTATGCTGGAAAAAGGAGGATAGATCCATGTTCTTCAAACTGTTCGGGATTTTGTGTAGAGTTGATCATGTTCAAATATGAAATTCATATTTTATACATTTGTTGTGCGTCATCTTATATATCTTTAAATGTGTGTGAAATACACAAACACACACCCACACCTCCCAACATGATTCCCTGACTTTAATTTAATGCTAGTAGGATAGTTAATTTTCTGTTTTCTTTTGAATATCTTGCATTCATGGTGAATAAATAACGTACAAATATGTAACTAGCTTTTAGCTCTGCAGCATATCCCAGATGCAAGAGGGGCCTCAACTCTAAAAGTTCATGATAAAAAACTTGCTCCCGGATATGAAGAGTATGACTATGATCATGCAGATGGTCTTGAACATGGTGGATCTCAAGCGTTTAATTCAATGGGAAGCATGAGCCATGATTCTTTTTCTCTTGGAACAAATAAAGCAAATATAAAGCTAGCAAAATCGTCTTTGTCTTCAAGGATTGGACACAATAGACCTCTACAATCAGTTGGTGATGAACTT
Organism: Cucurbita pepo subsp. pepo; assembly: GCF_057944985.1. Lineage (NCBI taxonomy): Eukaryota > Viridiplantae > Streptophyta > Magnoliopsida > Cucurbitales > Cucurbitaceae > Cucurbita > Cucurbita pepo. The sequence goes on from NC_141817.1 coordinate 2,129,481, forward strand.
GAAGCGGTTAGAGCCTCACCATCGCAGAATGTATATGATTATGAAGGTTTTAGAATGATTAATAGGAATGAGGATACTAATAAATGGAGGAGAAAACAATATCCTGACGATAATCTTAATGGACTTGAAAGTACTTCATTTAATATTAGAAATGGATGTGCACTTGAGGGACCAAGAGCTTTAATTGAAGCATATGGAAGCGATAAAGGAAAAGGTTATTTAAATGACAATCCACCACAGGCTGAACATTTTTCTATGAATGGTATAGACAACAAGATGACTCCAGTAACGTGGCAGAACACTGAAGAAGAAGAGTTTGATTGGGAAGATATGAGCCCCACATTAGCTGACAGAGGCAGAAGTAATGATATGTTTAAGCCACCTGTCCCGCCTTCAAGATTTAGGACAAGATTGGGATTTGACAGATCAAATGCTATGTCTATAGAGCCTGGAATGAGAAGCAATTCGTCTCATCAGGTTCAGCTATCTTCTTCTATTCATTCTTCTATAGTTACTGAATTTGTTTGATCTCTCATCTCATTCTCGTCATTATTATCATTTGCTTCTGGCATTCTTTGCTTGGTCTTTATCCAATGTTATTGTAAAGTATCTCTGTTCATGATATGTTTTTTGTCACCAAGGATTACACGCTTACACTACAGTTTGAATTTTTTTTGCGACTCTGGACTTCTTAAGTTTCAGATCAAAGGAATTAGTAATTAGTGTAATTCATGTTCTCAATTGCTCATGATTTCACTTATTCTATAACATTGGATTCCTATCATACACTTATAGACTAAACCTGTTAGATTCCCACAGTGTAAAAGTTTTGTAATTGGTGATATACCACCTTTTCTTTCCCTAGTTTTTTCTGTTTTGAATCACTGAGACACTTATTGGGAGAGGTGTAAGACCCATATCTGTGTTCTGATTCGAGAGCATGCTTTTGGTAATTATTTTCTTCAATAAATTATAGGTATAGTTCTGTTGAGGAGTATGTAGTAGGAACTGTGCATTCCGCAAGTTAACTATTGTATGGGTTTTTCCTATCATCAGGATGCTTGGAGTATGCACGGTCACCTTTCTCAGACATCCCAGAACCTCATGAGCACTAAAGGAACGGGAGGAAATTTCCAGATACCTTTATTGGGGAGAGGCATAGCTTCATCTGGAGGTGAGAAGATGTCTCCTTTTGTTGACAAGCTTCCGACCAATGATGCTTTACATAGGTCTACCGTTGCTTCAAGATTGGGTTCTTCTGCTCTTGACTCTAGCATGGAGTCACAATCAGTTGTACAGTCTATGGGCCAAAGGCATCCTGTGAATCTTCCGGACTCTTGCCCACCCTCTAGGCCCCCTTTTCATGTGCCAGGACACAATAAGAGTCAGTTTGAGTCTTTAAATGGTAGCAATGCTTTCATCAATCGTGCAAATAGGTCTTTTTTGCCTGAGCAGCAGATGAATAACGTGAGAAATAAGGAGCTAAGTCATACAACTAAGTCCCCACAAGTTGGTAATCAACATGGTGGGCGTATTCTTTTGACTCAGGGAAATCAATTGCAGACCATCCCTTTAAAACCACAATTTCTACCATCTCAGGACATGCATGATAGTTTTAGTGCATCAGCAGTACCTCCAGTGTTACCACATTTAATGGCTCCATCTTTGAGTCAAGGATACAGTTCTCAAGGACTTCGCCCTGGTATTAGTGAGTGTTTGTCAAGTTCTGTCCCTATTGGGCAATGGAACTTGCCTGTTCATAATAGCCCCAGTAATCCATTGCATTTACAAGGGCCGCTGCCACCCCTTCCAGCTGGGCCTCATCCTACTATCTCTCAAAAGGCAGGATCCCTTGTTCCTGGCCAGCAACCTGGAACTGCATTTTCTGGCCTGATAAGTTCTCTCATGGCCCAGGGTTTGATCTCATTGAACAATAAAGCTCCTGTACAGGTATATATCTGAGTAGTATCCCTCTTAATAGCTTAGTTTGGGCATTAAATTTTTTTATACTGTTATATATTATCCACTGAGAAAGTTAAATGTTTAGGATTCTGTTGGGGTAGAATTCAATCCAGATATACTCAAGGTGCGACATGATTCTGCAATAACTGCTCTATATGCTGATCTTCCTAGACAATGCATGACCTGTGGTCTTCGATTCAAGACCCAGGAAGAGCATAGTAATCATATGGATTGGCATGTCACTAGAAATCGTATGTCAAAAAGTAGGAAACAAAAGCCTTCTCGAAAGTGGTTTGTAAGTACAAGCATGTGGCTTAGCGGTGCAGAGGCTTTAGGAACAGAGGCAGTTCCAGGATTTTTGCCTGCGGAGGTCATTGTAGAGAAAAAGGATGATGAAGAACTGGCTGTGCCCGCTGATGAGGATCAGAAAACGTGTGCATTATGTGGAGAACCTTTTGATGATTTTTACAGTGATGAAACAGAGGAGTGGATGTATAGGGGTGCTGTCTACATGAATGCACCTGATGGACAAACAGCCGGCATGGATAGATCTCAGTTAGGGCCCATAGTGCATGCTAAATGCAGGACCGAATCTAATGTGGTTCCCTCAGAAAGTTTTGACCAAGATGAACAAAGGGTATGCTTATATCTTTTCTGTTTTTTTCCCTTAGATCCATGTCATCTGTCTTTCCTTGTGTTTCATTCTCTAGAAATAATGTAATTATGAGATAGCTAAGAAAAGATAGGACTTCATAAAAAAATGTTAAATCATTGATCAACCCAAAAGCTTAAGCTGATGGGTTACGGTAAGTTAATATTTTAACAGAAATCTACAGTTATTTTTGGTGGCTCGTTGATGTATACCAGGTGCTTTGTTAGCTGCAAGAATTTATTAGCTTTTTTAAAACTCACACCGTTAACTTTTGACCGCAGGGAGTTAGTGAAGAAGGTAGTCAAAGAAAACGATTGCGGAGCTAGCCTAGATGGATGTCTATACTCTCGCTGTAGCTTATACAAGTTTTTCCAAATGATCGCTTGTTCTCACAGTAGTATAGCTAGAATGACTTGGCTTATGCTTGAATCATTGTATATTTTTAAAATGGAAAATTTCATGCGCAATATGTATATTGCAATCTAAAAGAGGCCAACCTTCATCTTCTTTGCTGTGGAATTTCCTTAAAAGTCTTAGATCTAAATCCTCATCTTTAAAGGGTTAGTATTGTACGTTCGAATTGAATGCTTTAGTTCGGCAACATCTTGTACGTTTTCCCCATTGAATGGATTCGTGAATCACGGCCATTAAAACTTGTGATTCTTCATGTAGATCAATAATTTGAGTGGGAGTCCTACCTGCCCATTACATCTATGCTATGCTGTGTTTGACTTGACATCTGCAGGGCGTTGAATGGAGCTGTAGTTGCGGCTATCAGATCTTGCTCGATGTTTATTTCCATTCAAATGGAAGCCAAGATACTCGCTATGGACCATGGACCACTCTTGTTTCTGGTTTTACTTCTTTTTAAAGTTTTTTTTTTGGGGGATGAGGGTTCAAACTGTTATGAAGTTTGATTCAGAGTTTGTACTTCGACAATTCTTGAACAATACAGTATGTTGAACTGTCTTGAGTTACCAATATTCCGAGTACTTTGTTTTGTTTGGCGACTATCGATTCAGTTAAACTTCTGTTTTGTCATTGCGTTCTTTTATGCTGAAGATCTCATAGGATGACTCGTTTTAGATATACTCGTTTTGAGCTTTCATATGTAAATCAATTGAACTCAGAGATCGAAACCAAGCTTGGAAGTTAACCTTTAATGCAATAATATAACCATAATTTCTATATCAATCAAGTTTCTTCAGCTTTTTCTCCAAGAACAACCCTCAATTGTTCATTAAATTAACAAAAGAAATCCTCCCATTAGAACTACAAAACCTTGGAAACAAAAACGTTTAATTTATTACTAAACATTTTGGCACTTGAAGTCAATGTCCGAACCCATTACCATGACAAGCCTGCAAACACAAGGCAAGGATAACACAAGGTTCGTTTTTGACTCCTTCCCTTTTCTTTTTCATCATAAAACTCTTAACCTTTCAAACTTTTTTTCTTCTGTCCTCTTTGAAAAAAAAGGTTGTCTCTGTTAATTCATGGATGCTCACACATGACCGCAGCTCTAATCCGCTCGACCGTGCACTTGATGAGGCTGTTCACCGTCGCCACCGACCCTAGAGACAGTTTGGCCGTTGGCACTGAATCCACCAATATCTGAAATGCAACTGTCAATAAGGAGCCACCGGACCCGAACTCCAGAATTCCCGCTGGCGCATCGGGGCCGCTAGGTCCATCAGGCAGTATGGCGAATCCAGACGGCAACAGAGCAACGTAATCAGGGTCTCCGCCGCTCAACACCATGTTCATAGCGACGGTGTCGACTGGTGCATAGGTTATGTAGCAACCACTGATGTCGCTGCAACTCTCTTGTAGTATCAGCATGTTGCTCTGGCTTGAATTTGTACTCTGTTATGCGTTTAAACACGTTTAGTTCTTGATAATATTTAAATGAAATTGACGAAGAACAACAACAACATCAACAACAACCACAAATTTCCCACTTACGTTAACACGAAGCAACGACACACAGTTCCCCGGGTTGCGATCATTGCCAATGCGAGCCATTTCCTGGACCAACCCACCATTTGAAAGAACATCCCACTAGGAAAAAAGAACACCCTTTTAGATAATCATTGTTCGAAACTGAAATAATAAATAGTTTATCCAACGGAGCCTTACTTGACTGCGAGTGTTTTGATCTCGAAGAAAATGGAAGACCCTATTAGGGGGAATTGGAATCCAGAATGAAGTTGCTGCATTTAGAACAATTCCGGGAGGTCGCCCGGGGTCGTCGAGGCTCTTTCTTGCCATGACTCGAACATGGTCGGAATCAATTGTGGATAATGTTGTCCAATTGTGTGCAGAAGCAGCTCCAACGCCACTGCAGAAGCTCCTGACCATTCTCTCTGCTAGCTTCATTACGCTCCTCCTCCCCTCTTGCCCGGTTACCACTTTTAACAAAATTATTAGTAAATTAGATCACTTCCCAAATAATTTAACAAAGTATATGATGTTGGGTTCATTTACCGCATATGTCCACTGCAGGAATATTGGCAGCAGAGGAGTTGGTCAGGCGTTGGCACTGTCGATCAAGCGTAGCCACCCATCGTTTGGCGCCGAAGGCAAGCCCACAAGTGACCACTCGTTTGTACAAATTGTGTACCGCTCGATCATCCACTTCAACATGTTCCACCCACATAATCTGATCAAATTATCGGTTTTCGCGTTAATGAATCAAATAGTTATCAAACAAAGCTTAAATTCAGCTTAATTCAAAGAACTAAAACGGACCTTTGAGTAACCATTGGGAAGTTCTTGGATTAAGCAACCCGACGGTCTTCTTCGAGTCCTTGACGTTGGAGTAGGACGTAAATAGTCTAGCGAGACATCGACCACAGCCCAACTCCGATCTGTCTGCTGCTTACAATATCTCACAAAGTAATTTTCTCGAGTCGGAACTAAAGGAGATGGAACTTGAAACTCCGCCGTCATCTTCACAAATAACAATTTACATGTCAAAATTAGAAAGTCAAATGATCAAACTTGTAATTTAATCTTTAAAAAAGGGTGAGAACATACGACGTGGAGAGCTCCATTATAGTTGCCACCGACTCCCGTTGACAAAACTTCGAGGGTCAACGCTCTCGAAACAATCCCGCAAAATATGTTTGACCACTGATTCTGAAATATACATCACGACGTTAAAAAATTGAATTTTATGTCTAATAAGTGAAATAAAGAGTAAAAAGGTGAAAGTACTCACGACGTCCATGAGAATGTCGACAAGTTTTAAAGGATTGAAAGCCACAATGGAAGTTTCTCTTGAAGCTTCAAAGCTGAGCCCCAGAATTCTTGGGCCAATTCCTGTAGAGTAAGTCCTGAGGTACTCATCTTCATTAAGCATTTCCATGGAGTTTTCCCCAGGAACCCACAAGGGTTCACCTGCGTGAGCCATTCTGCAAAGTTCTTCCATGGCTGAAACAGCAAGCTCAACGATCACTGGCTTATCAATTTCAGTAGTGACAGACTTCAACATGTCTCCAACTCCATAAATTTCCCCTAAGAACTCTGCTTGGGGCGGCTGCAATGCTCTGCCAACCCCAAGATCAAGGGCGCAGGGCGGGATGCGAGAATGGGAAGCCCATGGCTTCCCAGCAAACTTGCTAGCAACTGAGTTTAATCTCTCAATCTGTTTGGTAAAACAACATTAAACAATAAAATTGAGTATTAAAAGGTGGCGAGGATTGTTGGGAGGGAGTCCTATACTGATTAAGTAAAGGAATGATCATGAGTTTATAAGAACTTATGCTCAAAATGGACAATATCATACAATTGTGGAGAGTCGTAATTCCTAACATGGTATCAGATCTATGTCCTCAATAGAATCTTCAAACGTCGAACAAAGAAGTTGTGAGCCTCGAAGGTGTAGTCACAAGTGACTCAAGTGTCAAACAAAGGGGTGTACTTTGTTCAAAGACTCCAAAGAATGAGTTGAGCCTCGATTAATGGGAGGTTGTTCGAGGGCTCCACAGGCTTTAAGGGAGGCTCTATAATGTACTCCGTTCGAGAGGAGAATTGTTGAGAGGGAGTCTCTCATTAGGTAATTTAGGGAACAATCATGTCGAAGCTTTTTTAGAAGCCCAAAGTAAAGCTAAGAGCTTATGCTGAAAGTGGACAATATCATACAATTCTTAACCGTAGCTAGATTACCTCGTCTCTTAGCTGCGCATTGTCGATCCTCAAATGTTGGTCATCAAAGGACATCTCGCCAAGAGCCGCAGGGCCGCCACAATTGGGGCAGCTGGTGTTGCTTAGAGCTTCTTTGTACCGCATGTTCTCTGCTCGTAGTTTCTCGTTTTGAGCCTTCAAGATTGCGTTCTCATGGCGTTCATGTTGAGCCTTAATTAGTGCCGCACAGATTGATTAAACCATTAAAATTTGGACGGATAATGATGATTGCAATGATGATTATAAAGATGATTAAAATGAATACAGAGAAGAATGAGACCTTGAGTTGGGTACGCTTGTTTTGAAACCAGAACTTGACTTGGAGGGGATCCAGCCCTAGCTCACGGCTCAGCTCTTTTCTTTGCTTGTCATCTGGGTGAGGACATTCCTTAAAGAACCTGTAACGTTCCACATTCAATTATCTTCAAATTAATTCATTTTTAACCTATGATTCATAATTCATAATGTTCTTCTTTTTATTGCATGCGATTAAATAATTTATTAAAAAGTTTTTTTTTTTTTTTTTTTTTTTTTTTTTTTTTGAGATAGGTCCCATTTTGATAACCATTTCATTTCTATTCTTCTATTTTACAAAATTAAATTTATAAATATTACTTCTATTTATAAGTTTTTTTTAGCAATTTTTTCCTATTTTTAAACAATTTTCATAAATCAAACCCAAAATTTAAAATTTAAAGAAAATAGTTTGATATATATATACATATTTAAACCAGGTAAACACTCACCACAGTAATAAAAAAATAAAAAGTAAAAAATAAATTTTAATTTTGTGTTTTAGGACAATTTTAAAAAGATATTAATCTTAGATGTATAATATTATCACTTTGAGCATAAGCTCTCATGTTTTTACTGTCTCATGGCCTTACTATCTTACTGCCAGCAATGTAGATAGTATTACTAAATTATAAATTCATGGTCATTTCTTAAATTAGCTGATGTGGACTTTCATCGGACCATTAATTTATTTTTGAAATTATTAAACCTTTTTTAATGCATAACATTGTATTAAAGAAGCAGGTAATGAGAAGATAATGAAAGCAATGAAGCAATTAAAAAGAGTGTAAAGAAGAAGATGATTACGCTTCCATTTCCTGGATTTGAAGCTGAGTATGGCGATGGTAACGCTTCCTCTTATTAGTGTGATTGTGAAGAAATGGGTCCTCTCCCATGGCGGCGTCCTTCACCGATCTGCTGCTGCTCTCCAACTGATCATCTTCCCCAAACTTCTCCAGCTCTGTTTCGAAGTTTTTCTGGGTCATCTCCAGAAGAACAACATCCTCCTCATCATGATGGTCTTCATAATCATGCCCTCCCAACATCTCTTACGATCTCTTGATCTTCAAACCCCCCTTTATAACAATTACAACTTGTTATTGCACACAGATGATGCACCCACAAATGGGTTCTTTTATTAATTACGCGTTCATACTCATACCACTACGTTTCATTTTTACAACCCTCTCCACAAATGTATGATATTGTCCACTTTACACATAAGCGGACTCTCCACAATGATATGATATTGTCCACTTTAAGCATAAGCCGACTCTCCACAATGGTATGATATTGTCTACTTTAAGCATAAGTTCTCGTGACTTTGCTTTTAGAGCTCTCATGGCTTTGTTTTGGGCTTCCCAAAAGGCCTCAAACCAATGGAGTTAGTATTCTTTAATTATAAACTCATGATCATTCCCTAAATTAGACGATGTGGGACTTTCATCATCCAACCGTTGGACAAAGAGTAATCTTAGAGTTTATTTATAAGTAGGGTTAGGAATAACGACCCTCCATGATGATATGATATTGTTTACTTTGAGTGTAAACTCTCGTGGCTTTGATTTTAGTTTTTAACATTTCTTACTTATAAACTCATTATCAATCCCTTGACGAGAACGTGGGACTCCCTCCCAACAATTCTCAACAAGGAATACTATCATCTCTATTGGTACGAGTCCTCTATAGAAATCAAAAGCAAAACCAGTTTACACTCAAAAGGAAAAGCCTTTTTCCTCCTTGTCCCTGTCTATCCTAGCAACATTTTCTATTTATTTTTGCAGGGGACGGAGAATGGAATCCTTATCCTCGACCCCATTTAACTATCCGGGAAAAATCTCTCTCAATTTCGTTCTCCGTTCTCTATTTAAATGAGAAATCCAGACACCAATAAAAAAAAATTATTTATTCGGGAGAGTTGGGCTTGTTTGTTGTAAAATTATAAACTAAAAAAAAATATATATAGTATTTAAAGAAGAGATAGTTAAAGATTATAGGAGAAGTCGAAGGAAATAGTGTTTTACATACACAAATGATGATGTGACTGAGAATGTTTGCTTAATTCACCACGTAATATGGAAATAACAAGACACATATGGTAAGCTGTAATAGAAGAGATATAAGTATAAGAAGAATAATCACCTGGTCGAACGATGATGAAGAGAGACGTGTGGAGGTTAGAATCGGTTGAGATGCATTGGGGTGAGCGAGTGAGCGAGGTGTGAAGGTTAAGTGTGTTGAAGCCCAAAGCAAAGCAAAGAAGACCCTCTTCTCTTCTGTTCTGTGGAGTTGTGGGGGAAAATGAGAGAGAGAGAGAAGGGCAGAGTCAGGTTTTTGATGATTGAATTTGGGTTTTATAAATAATGGTAAGAAGGTTCAGAAGTGGGTGTAAGCAGTAATGGCCAAAATGGACTAAATATGGAGAGATGAAACAGTTGGGAAGCCATCAACACACTAAATATCAACGTGGAATAAGAGATGAAACCGCTGCTTTTCCATTCATTTCTCGATGGTCCCGACGTTCTCCTACAACATCTATATTTTCACTAAGTATTCACCTAACATAAAATTGTTTCACGTACCCAAACCGACTTCTAAAACTCGTTTTAGGCATATCCTCCTCTCTAACCCACAACTGATCGTATTTGGACCTTAACTCAATCTTGTAGAATACCGACCCACCTTATAATTGATCAAACAAATCGTCTATTCTTAAAACGGGATACTATTTTTTTTTTATACAGTGGCCTTATTTAGTTTTCGATAGTCAATGCATAACTTCATGGTATTATTCTTCTTTTTCCACAAAAAGAACGAGTGCCTCAAGGCGAAACACTTGGATGTATAAATCTCTTGTCCAAGAGTTACTCAATCGGCCGAGGTCATTCAGTAAATTCCTATCAGTAACCTACAAAAAAAAAAAAAGGTGTACTTGTTTGTTTATGTACTAACGTTCAATATTTTTAAGGTTTTTTTAGTCATCGAGATGAGGTCACTGTTCATTTATATGTTTCTCGTTTACTCGGATGTCATAGTAATACATATTTGACCGAGGTGGTAAAAATAATAATTTAAAACATGAAAGTAACTTTTTTTTTAAAAAAAAAAATTAACTAATTAACATATTTATATTAGATAATTAATTAATTATAAGAGATTAACTAAAAATATTTCTCTCTATTTAGTTAATCATTGCTCTAATTGAGATTAACGGGTAGGGTTAAATAATTTTTGACATCTAGTTGAACTGAATAGGAGGGTTCAAAAAACCTGATCAGCTCAAACCAACCCAACTGGTACACCTTAGGTTGGGTTATAAACTAAAATTAGGTTCATTATTTAACGAGAGTTGTTTGGGTTGAAACGATTTCCAATCTGAACAATTGGGTTAAGTCTAAAAAAGGTCCCAACCCACGAACATTCCTAGAACTGAACTACAAAAAAATGGATACAGCCCGAGTTGCACACAATAATACTCTTAATAAATGCCCGAAAATAATTTAAAACACTCACGTGGCCATAATTGATGTCGAATAGAATAGAATGATATAAGGTACTTTTTATCCATTGCAACAAGGCACTCTTAATGGGTATTTAATGTTGGAACAAAAAATGATAATAATATATATATATAACATTCTATTTATTAAGTGGAAAAAAAAAATGAATAATTCAAATAGTGAATGTTGAGGGAGCAGTGTTACATATAATGTGAACCAACAATAATTTTCATTTATTACAAAGTTTTAAATAAAATGAATTATGCCCTGCAAATATTTTCCTTATAGTTTTGGTTTTATATTAATGAACTTAATTTCTACTCGCGTTGGGTGCAGCCGAGCTTTAAAGTGGGTTGTCCTGCAACACCCCAGCACCCTAATTAAGACACACCTGCTTAGCTCAATGCCCACTATGGTTTGTTTACTGGTATGATCAGCATCCATTAATGCCACCAAAACCTTACATAATTGCTAAAACAAATATGAAACACTTAGATCACCTAAGTAATGGTTGATTAAATGAAGTTATAAGCTATGAAATAGTGATTTAGTTTGGTATCAATTGGTGCATTGATGTGAGTTCTTTATTTGGAAAGGGTTATTCAATTCGCTTCTAACTTTAACACCGTGTCCCCCTCGTTATTAACTCTCAGCAACTCATGGACGTGCAACGCTTTTCAAGACGTGTTGTGCCCAACGAACGTCTGTATAGAGAGAGCGAGAGGAAGAAAGGGGCATAAGGAAAAAAGATGTTAGAAATACTTATGGTGAAGGAGCGAAATAAAGAATAATAGTAAGGAATGGCATCTTGATTCTATATCATCTTTTTATTCTGTATCATAGTAATCAAATAATAAACCTTCTTATGATTGTTGTTGTTTCAATTTTTTTTTGTTTAAAAAATCTTTTGTGTTTTCAAATATAATCAATAATTTTATCTACTATTCATTGTAACAAAAAAGAGGATAGAGGGTTATACTTCACTTATTTTGTAAAAATAAGCTCACCGCTACCAAATATTGTATGCTTTAGTCGGTTACGTTTTGTCGTTAGTCTCACAATTTTTAAAACGTGTCTACTACGGAGATGTTTCCACACCCTTGTAATAAGGAATGCTCCGTTCTCCTCTCCCTACAATTTACCCTCCTTAGGAGACTAGCGTCCAGTATGGCTCTAATACCATTTATAACAATCCAAGTCCACCGCGAGCAAATATTGTTTGCTTTGACGTGTTACATATCGTCATCAACCTCAAAGTTTGTAAAACATGTATGCCATGGAGAAGTTTCCACACTCTTACAATAAATGTTTCGTTCTCTACTCCAATCGATGCGGGTCATGTTAGGCTCTCCCGAAACGGCCTTTCTCCAAAGGCCAATATGTTGTTAAACATGCATCAGCACAAAGGGCTGAAAGTGTCCGAGGCAGTGTCGTTTTTTCATTAAATGAATGAATGCAAGTGGTGGGGAAGATGGCAACGTCACAACCAATGAAGTAACTTGAAGAGTGGCGAAGTTGCTGAGCTCAACGGAAGCAATGGCCTCTTCTCTTTTGTCAATATCTCACAGATTCACAACGCTACAGCTTACACAGAACCAACATGGGCGCATTCACTAATAAATTTTCCAGACCCATCAAAGAAAATGAACTCACAAAAACACATTTGTTCAAAGTAGCAGCACACTTCCATATCAAGCATGGCCTTTTCTTCTTGAAAATCAAAACAAAATGCTCTCTTTTGACCCATCTTAGACATTGCATCAACATCAATTCTTTTACACATCTTCTAATGCCTAACTAGATTCCCTTTTCGGAGCGAAAAGGACCCGAAAATTACTACTTTTCATTCTTCGTCTGATATACAACGGAGTCGAAAAAAGCACGCCATTCCTGATATGATAAAAAGGCAGACTAGACTTGTTTATCTATTCATTTGCACAAGTATGAGAGTTATAATGGTAGTTCTATGTTGAACACTGTCATAAGCCCTATTCTCTAGGACCAAGACCTATTCTCAAGGTCTTTTTTTGGCTTGTTAGTTTATCTTTAGGTTTAACAGAAGGCTATATAATGCCATTCTTTCTGCTGTTGAAATCATCAAGTTTTGAGTGTCATATTGTATGTCTTGAATAACTTTGGTGTTGTGAGTACATTTGTTCCGCTTTCGGCTCACAACAAGTGGTATCAGAGCATTGTTGTGGTATTTGGGGGTATTGTGAAAGTTTGGGCCTCATCGACCATTAGACGTGCTCACAATCGTGTTTATTCTCTTGAAAATCAGTTTTCAAGAATTGTGTTTTTGAGTTACATCCAGATTAATTATTGCAAATGGCCGAACCATCACGACGTGGATCGAGAGTGTGGAGTTCCAATCTCGAAGTAGAAAAATTTGATGGAACCAATAATTTTGGTGTTTGGCGAGGCGAAGTTAGCGATTTGCTGGTCATGCAAGACCTCGATGTTTCTCTCCAAGAGGAGATGCCTGAAGACATGACAGAAGCAGAATGGACAAAATTAAATCGGCAAGCCTGTGGAATTATTCGATCCTGTCTTGGCAAGGATCAGAAATATCCATTTATGAAGGTTACCATGGCGAAAGAATTATGGGACAAGCTTGAAGCGAAATATATGAAGAAGAGTGTGGAAAATAAACTCTATTTGAAGAAGAAACTCTTCCGTTTTGACTACAAGGAAGGTATCTCAATGGCTGAGCATTTGGATGATTTTAACAAAATCATCACTGATTTGCTCAATCTTGATGTTAAGATTGATGACGAGGACAAGGCGTTGTTGTTATTAAACTCTTTGCCGGAATCCTACGAGTTTTTAGTAACAACCCTACTACATGGAATCACTAATATTGATTTTGAAGATGTTTCAAATGCCTTAATAAACAATGAGATGCGAAAGAAGGAAAAGGAGACGTATCAAAACTCTAGCTCAAATGTTCTCACTGCTCATGGAAGAACTTCTACCTGGAAAAGGAACGAATGTGGAGAGTCTCGATTAAAGTCGAGAGGTAGATCTGATAATTGGAGAAAACTTGATAAAAATGAGTGTGCATATTGTCGACAGAAAGGCCATTGGAAAAAAGATTGTTCGATCTTAAAAGAGAAGGGGTCGAAGTCCAATGTGGTTAAAGATGACGACACTGATACAGATGATGCCTTGACAATCTCCTTATCAGCCAGCCAAACCATGGAATGGATTCTTGATTCTGGGTGCTCCTATCATATGTGTCCCAACAAAGAGATGTTTTTGGACTTCAAAAAGTTCAATGGTGGAGTTGTCTATATGGGCAATGATAGTACTTGCAAGATAATGGGAATCGGCTCAGTACAAATCAAGATGTTTGATGGGGTTATACGAAAACTCAAAGATGTGAGGTATGTTCCTGACTTGAAGAAAAACTTGATTTCACTTGGCGTTTTGGATGCGAGTGGTTATCGCATCATTTTGGAAGGAGGGAATTTGAAAGTAGCTCGTGGAGCTTTGGTGGCAATTACAGGAACTAGAAGAGGTAGCATATACTACCTCAACGGAACCACAATAATTGGGCATGCTGCTATGGCAAGTTCGAAAGAACAAGACATATCGAAATTATGGCACATGCGACTCGGGCATGCTGGTGAGAAGGCGCTTCAGACATTGGTGAACCAAGGAGTCCTTAAGGGTGCCACAACTGGAAAAATTGATTTCTGTGAACATTGTATATTTGGTAAACAAAAAAATGTGAAGTTTGGTACAGCTATACACCAAACAAAGGGTATTTTGGATTATGTTCACACCGATGTATGGGGTCCCACAAAGAATGTCTCATTGGGAGGAAAGAGGTGGTTTGTCACCTTTATTGATGACTACTCGAAGAGAGTTTGGATGTATCCCATGAGGCACAAAAACGAGGTTCTCCAAATCTTCCTAGAGTGGAAGAAAATGGTAGAGAATCAGACGGATAGGAAAATCAAAAAGCTGAGATCAGACAACGAGGGAGAATATACTTATGATCCATTCCTTAAAGTATGCCGAGATGAAGGGATCGTTCGACACTTCACTGTTCCTGGTAAGCCACAACAAAATGGAGTTGCTGAGAGAATGAACCAGACATTAATAGAGAAGGTTCGATGCATATTGTCTCAAGCAGGATTGAGTAAGGCATTTTGGGCTGAGGCTCTCAGTTATGCAGTTCACTTGGTGAATCGTTTACCTGTTTCTGGAAACGGTGGGAGAACTCCGCTTGAGGTATGGTCAGGTAGTCCTGTTAGTGATTATGATAAATTGCATGTGTTTGGGTGTCCTGCTTATTATCATGTGACAAACTCAAAACTGGATCCTAGAGCAAAAAAAGCCAAGTTTATGGGCTTTAGCAAAGGTGTGAAGGGCTATAGGTTATGGTGTCCAGAAACAAGTAAAATTGTTAATAGTCGAGATGTGACATTCGATGAGTCTGGAATGTTTTTGCAGAAAATTGAAAATAATGACGAGGCATTGAAGCAGGTGGAGAAGGTGGTGTTCTCTCCTGATGTGGTTGCTCCTACCGAAGAACCTATTGATCAGGTAAATAATAACTTTGATGTCTTAGAACAAAAAGAGCAAAGTCTTGAGGAGCAAAGCCTTGTGAATGAAAGAGTGGAGGAACCTGAGTCAATCGCCAAGAATAGACCACGAAGGGTAATTCGAAAACCTGCAAGGTTTGATGATACGATAGCATATGCTTTCTCTTTGATTGATGGAGTTCCTAACAGCTACAAAGATGCTATTCAGAGCCCGGATAGCTTACACTGGCAAGAGGCTGTGAATCAGGAGATAGCATCATTGGAGATAAATCAAACTTGGGATTTGGTACCACTTCCAAAAGGTAAGAAGGAAATTGGTTGTAAATGGGTTTTTGCAAAAAAGGAAGACTCTTCTGGTATACGTTATAAGGCTCGACTTGTGGCTAAAGGTTACGCACAAAAGGAAGGTATTGATTACAATGAAATTTTCTCACCTGTGGTAAAACATTCTTCCATTCGAATTTTGTTGGCTTTGGTTGCTCAATTTAATCTTGAGCTTGCACAACTTGATGTAAAAACTGCTTTTTTGCATGGAGATTTGGAAGAAGAAATATATATGGCGCAACCAGTTGGTTTCCAAGTAGTTGGACAACAACATTTAGTATGCAGATTGAAGAAATCTTTGTATGGGCTGAAGCAATCCCCTCGCCAATGGTATAAAAGGTTTGATCATTTCATGGTAGAGCATATGTATACTCATAGTCAATTTGACCATTGTGTGTATTATCGGTGTCTCGATGATGGATCGTTTATCTATTTGCTCTTATATGTTGATGATATGTTAATTGCTTCAAAGAGACAGATGGAGATTGATAAGCTCAAAGATGAGCTTTCTAAAACATTTGAAATGAAAGACTTAGGCAATGCAAAGAAAATACTTGGAATGGAGATAGAGCGAGATCGGAAAAAAGGTACAGTCTGGTTGACTCAGTCTCAATATCTACGCAAGGTATTGTCAAGATTTAGTTTGAATAATTCAACCAAACCCGTTAGTACTCCACTTGCTCCTCATTTCAAGCTTAGTGCTTCCATGTGTCCAAGTTCTGATGATGACAAAAGGTATATGGAGAACATTCCTTATACAAATGCTGTTGGTGCGTTGATGTATGCTATGGTGTGTACTCGACCTGATCTTTCACACGCAGTAAGCATGGTGAGTCGTTATATGCATAATCCTGGTAAAGAGCATTGGCAGGCTGTAAAATGGATTCTTAGGTACATTCTTGGCACTATTGATGTTGGTATTAAGTTTCAAAAACAAGAAATGTTTAAGCTTGACAATCGTGTAGCTGGTTATGTGGATTCTGATTATGCTGGTGATTTGGATAAGCGACGATCTACTACGGGTTATTTATTTACTATGGCTGGTGGACCTGTTTGTTGGCGTTCAACATTGCAGTCTACTGTTGCATTGTCTACCACTGAAGCAGAGTATATGGCAGTAACAGAAGCTTTTAAAGAAGCTATTTGGATGCATGGTTTGATCAATGACTTGGGTATTTTGCAGGAACATATAGATGTATTTTGTGATAGCCAGAGCGCTATTTGCTTGTCAAAAAATCAAGTCCATCATGCTCGTACAAAACACATTGATGTCCGTTTTCACTTTATTCGAGAAATTATTAGCAAAGGGGATATTCGGTTATTAAAAATTGGAACAGCTGATAACCCTGCTGATATGTTGACAAAGGTTATCACTCGTGAAAAGTTCTGGCATTGTTTAGATTTCATCAACGTCGGAAGGGAGTAGTGTGTTGACATGGTAGCAACCAAATTAGCTATAACTTGGAGATCTTATGACAAGGTGGAGATTGTTGAACACTGTCATAAGCCCTATTCTCTAGGACCAAGACCTATTCTCAAGGTCTTTTTTTGGCTTGTTAGTTTATCTTTAGGTTTAACAGAAGGCTATATAATGCCATTCTTTCTGCTGTTGAAATCATCAAGTTTTGAGTGTCATATTGTATGTCTTGAATAACTTTGGTGTTGTGAGTACATTTGTTCCGCTTTCGGCGCACAACATTCTATACTTGCAAATTGGGTACCATCTTGATCTCGCCGAAGGATGATGGCTTTGTCTTTGATGCTCGTGATGATTTTGAAGAAGATTTTGGAGAGAAGTTTCTGGTCTTTTTCTTTGGTTTTGTGGGAATGTTGGGAATTTCTGTGCGTGGAAGTTCACCAAAGAAGTCTGATGATTGTTGGCGTAGCATTGCTTGATCAAAATCTGTACACAAGAGAAAATAAAAATCTTTGATAAGCAATGATTCGCCATTCATTTTGATGGACACACCACAGCAACCAAACAATCACAGGCCATGTGCAACTTCCATCAATTCTGTACAGAAAATTATGAACTGGCTATCAACGTCGAGCAAGGAGACCCCAAAAAAAGAAGAAAATGTCTTGAGTATCACAAAGGCTGGTCAGAACTGGGATGACAGACTATCCTAATTTAGCACTTAGTTCAAGTGTCAACAAAGATCCAAGAACTACGACAACGACCTCTAGGACGAAACTCTGACAACAAATATAGACAGTCAAATGTACAAGGTGAAATAGAATAGTAAATCTCAAGATAACTTCATGTTTAGACAGAAATTTGGTGATGAACCGAACGAAATTAGGGAGTGGATTGGCTTATCAACATGGGTTAGGGAGATTCAACCATTAGAAGATGGAAAAGGTTGATTGTAACCGCCTAAGCCCACCGCTAGGTAGCAAATATTGTCCACTTTGGCTCGTTACGTATTGTCATCAGCCTCACGGTTTTAAAACGTATCTACTAGGGAGAAGTTTCCACACCCTTTTAAGGAATGTTTCGTTCCACTCTCAAACCGATGTGAGATCTCACAATCCACCCTCCTTGATGGCCCTCAACATCCTCGTTGACACACCACTCGGTGTTTGGCTATGATACTATTTGTAACAGCTCAAGCTCACCGCTAGAAGATATTGTCCGTTTCGGTCCGTTACATATCGCCGTCAACCTCACGATTTTAAAACGCGTCTACTAGGGAGAGGTTTCCACACCCTTATAAGAATGCTTCGTTCCCCTTGCAGGATCTGATATCACATATTTCAATTACCCCAGACAGAGGAGAGATATCTCGTGACATAAAAGCCAAAATCTCTCAAATGGGGTAAAGAATCTTCAAAATCTGTTCATCTCATAGGTTAACCCGTGAAAGCCCCTGTTTTCACTTGTCCACGAACACAAAATACCTTCCTTCCAATCCAACATATTCTCAGTACCATTTCTACAGCAATTTCTTTGCTATAAAAAAGAAGTGATCCAAAAATGAAAAGGAGAAACTACAATGGAGGGTGGCAAGAAAGTACCAAGAGAAGACCATGTTGTAGGAGCTGTAACAGCAGAAGAACTGGAATCTATTCTATCACTAATATCCCCAAACGACGCAGCTGATAAATGCTCTGGTGCTGTTTTGAATTCATTCATCTGCCAGAACAAGGGAGAATTTAAGAGACCCAGATAGCTAAATTGTGCAAAGAAGTGAAAATATTGAGATCAGATGATGATAATAACGTACCCAACTGGGCGCTGTTCCAGAATGGCCATCCCATCCAATATGTGCCACATGCTTCACATCCGTAGGATACCCAATCTCCATCTCTCGTTCTTTCACCACTGAAACCCCAAAATTCAGTCCCAAATAATCAAAACCCAAATCAAAAGTTAAGAGGGAAATTGTGTAAAAGAGAGAAGAAACAGAAACAGAAACAATACCAAAGATTTGGGAAATGTACTTGAAACTTTTGTAGATCCCTTTCAATTTGTTTGACATGATGTTGAAACAGCTGATACAACCAACCCCTTTAGACAATAAGATTACGAAACGACAAGCAAAAACCCCCCAAAGAAATTGGAGATCGATGGCGGTTGTTTTTCCTTCAAACCTGCCAGAAAAGTAGGCATGTTCAGCTTGGACAAGCTTTGCGAGTATTTTTTTAAGCACATTACAATCAAACAATGCCTAGAGTACCCGAGAAGGCTTAGTGCATGTGATTTCAGTTTCCTTTCTTCCCGGTGGATGAAGAATGGTATCTAATAATTTGACACATTTCATTAATGAGGAAGATACGATTTGTAGATTCATTAAAGGGTTTCAAACCCCACATTTCTTTCCCCTAATACAACAGTTCAAAATGCAGAAAACTAAACACAAAATCAAGTAGAAGCGAAAATGGAAACGATACAATACCTAAAGAAAAGCAACAAGTTCTTCTTCTTCTCCAGCAACTGAAGTAGAATGATCCAAAACGTTCATTTGGGTGTTCAAAAAGCCTAAAAGTGAAAGCCCATCAAGGAAAACACAAGAAAGAAGAAAGGAGCAATGAAATGTGAAGAACAGAGAAATGGGTGGCCTTAGAAAATGAAGGGTAATTGAGAGAGTTGCAAGGGAGAAGACAACATACCAAGAAGATTAGGTATTGGGTCAGTCATAATATGTATTCTGTTCATGTACATCTATGATGACCCTATATTGCTTGCTAATCAGATGCTGTTTTGTGGGTCAATACCAAAGTTTGTGCAAATTTCATTTTAGTCCTCCAATTTTAGGTTTATTTTTAAAAAGTTTCAAAAAAAAAAAAAAAAATCACTCATTTGAAGATATGCTCATGTGTTAATTTAATAACACTTGAAGTCATGTTATGAATTAATAAAAATTCAAACTTTATTTTTACTCACAAATTTCTTTCTTTTTTTTATTATCTAATTTTAAAAGGAATTCAAAATCCAGCCAAACATTTTAATCTAAAAAATTAATTATAATTTAAAATTTAGTTAAGAATTCAAATATTATTTTTAAAATAAGGTGTTGAATGTCTCAAAACTCGAAACAAATATAAATTATTAAAATATATATATATATATATATATATATAAAGACGAAAATACATGATAATTAATACGAAAAAAGGTCGTTTTCTAACCCAAAAAAGTCTCCAAAGTTTTTTAAGAAAACAAGAATCAAGTTGAGGTTAGGTGAGTTTTTATGAGTTTTTAAAGTCACAATTGGGGAAAAGCCAAAAAAATGAACCAATTTTGAGTGCTTAACAATTGGGTTACTGGGATTTTCCATTTCCAGCTGCTTTTTTTTTTTTTTTTTCCTTTTTTTTTTCCTCTCTCTAGCTGTTTCCCATATTTTTCTCACATATTTTCCCTTTTTCTTATTATTTTAAATAATTTTCTCTTTAATCATAACTCTAAATTATAAGTTTAGTAATTTATTATTAAACTTTAAAAAAATTTAACTCAGATATGGAGATTTACTTTTAAGTTTATGTCTAATAAATTTTTTTTATCTATTCGTTCATTTTATATTTTGTGTCGTGATTTTAAAAAAATTTCAATAATTTAGAGATCTAATTGATACATAATTAAAATTATTTATTAGCCATATTTTAAAACTTATGATAAAAATAATGGTTTTTATTTTTATTATTATTTATTTATTTATTTTTGTTGGTTTCGTGCACCCCATAAGGATAAGGAGGTGATTTGAATTATGAAATAAGACAATATTCTTTTATATATTTTATTATTTATTTTGTAATTAAGAAAATCATAAAATATAATTTTGGGGCCGTTTGAGTTGGGTGAACTGAAATTGGGGTGTGGGGGCATTGGGCACTCCATTTGACAGCTGCTTTTAATGCTCAGGTGTGGTTGATGGTTGTTGGAGGCACGTCTTGGCCTTCGCTTCAACACACACAATCGCCTCTCCCTTTCAAACAAACCCATTTCCTCTTTTATCTAACTCTTTTCCACTCCTTTCATTTCAATCTACACTTTCTTTTTCCCTTTTTGCCCTTTTCCGGTTAAATTCTAATTCGAGCATAGCTAGCTGATTTAGACATCTAACGAAAGGATGGTAGTCTCGAGCTAACGAGCGTAATAGAAAGTTGGAGGCAAATGGACGATAAGATTAGATCGAGAAAAGGGCCTGAGAGGTGGCCTGAGGGATTCGAACCTCCAATTCTAAAAAACGTGCAACATGTTAGTGAATAATTTCAAAATATTCTAGTATTTGCCACTTAAATTTATATTCAATAATTTGAATTTACTTCGAAATTTTAAGGAACGGTCGTGATAAAGTTACACTAAATAATTTTCATTCGCCAACGCAACAATATAACAGCCCATTTATGACTAGGGGCCTGTTTGATGCGATAATTGGGCCGACCAAGCCCATAGTCTAGATGTTATTGGGCCGAAATCACAAGCCCAAAAATAATAGAGATTTGATATAGAACACATAACAGAATGAGATATATTTAGATCAGAGGCAGAATACAAACTACATCCCATTAAACGACACCGTTTCTTTGTGGTAATGTAGGCTCGAAGAAGCCCTGAAATGAACTAACCGTAATTGAGGCGAAATATGTCGTTCTGAACGCAAAGGTTGCCCTGTGCCGTGGGTACCAAGTGAAACATCTGCAAGCAATATTCTTTATTTTCATTAAAAACTACTAGCATAGCTCAACTTTTCGATTAAAAAGTTGGGTGTTTGAATCCTTCCGTTCAATATATTACTTCAAAACTTATAAAAAACTGAACTTTTAAGAGTATAAGTTGATGGGTAAGCATGAACCTGGCTGAATCTGAGGTGGTGTTCTTCTTCGGGCAGCTCGAGACTGCCGCTGACGAAGATGAGGATGGAGCCAGGGACGGCGGAGGGCTGCGTGTCGACAGTGCTGACGACATGCCGGCAACGTTCGAATGGCAGCTGCTGAAGCCTGGAGGAGATGTCATCAACGCCTAATATTTGCTGCCCCTCGAAAGTGAGCATGGAGTCAGGCTGGTACAAAGTGGAAAGGGATGGTCTTTCATTATCGAACAATTGGTAATAATGTTCCACAAACGCCTTCCCCACTATATCAGTCTCTTCTTCCATCTCTTACTCTGCAACAAAAACAGGGGCTTGTAACTCAAAACCCTTTTATTCTCTGCTGATTATATAATGCTCTGTTTTTTCAAGTGCATGGAGGAGGGGGGACAATTACTGGCATGCCCTTGGGATCTGCTTGGCCAGTGAAAGAGAAGGTGGGTAAAGGAGACATTTGGGTGAGGTGGATGAAAATAGGGAATAATCCAAATCGCTGTGTTTGTACGCAAACAGAGGAATAAAGGAGATGGTAAAAGAAGAATAAAGAGTATCAAACTTTTCCAGGCCTTTCGGCTCTGCAATTTTATTCTTTGCTTACACCAATTAAACCCCATTTTAAGCACTAATTTCCTCTACAAAGGTTTGTTATTTGACTATGAATGCATAATGTTGGGATTTCATTTGAAGGAGAGAGCTTTCTCTCGTTATCACCTAAAGGAATATGATGTGTTAAATTCGATTTCATCCATATTCATCTTCAAATACATGACAAAGTTATCCTTTATGACTCACCAAAAAACCTTTCTAGAAAATTATGGATAAATGCATACTATTCCTCCTTAATACAAATTTAAGTCTATACATGTAATATTCTAGGCACATTTGATTGAAAAAGTATTTAAGGAGGCAGACATAATATAGTTGAAGATTCGACATTGTAAGACTAAAATAACTTTCTACTATCAAATAATTCCTCCTATATGTAGTGTAGGACAGACATGCTAGACAGAGATGCACTACTCTATTTGAAACGAGCTTTTCCTCGTGGAGAAAGAAAAAAACACCATATATAAAGGTTAGATTAGAGGAGATGGTTCAAATTCCCATTTGAGGTGTAGGATCACTATAGACAAACACATAATCCAATCTGGCCGACCAAGACCCTATTGATGAATGAAGAAAGGATTTATGAGTCTGGCTTTTGTGTTGGGAAGGACGAAGACCCTATTGATGAATGAAGAAAGGATTTATGAGTCTGGCGTTTGTGTTGGGAAGGACCAAGACCCTATTGATGAATGAAGAAAGGATTTATGAGTCTGGCTTTTGTGTTGGGAAGTACGTCTTGGTCCAAGACCCTATTGATGAACGAAAGAAAAGGTTTATGAGTCTGGCTTTTGTGTTGGAAGTACGCTCTTGCGTCCATTGTTGCTATTGAAGCTCCAGTTGTCGACGTGGTTGTATGAGTTAGATATCTGGAACTAGTGGGTATCCCGTTGATGAACTATCTCATTCACCAAAGAAGCATCTTGACCTGGGTTTGGCCCAATGATATTATGCATTAAATAATATAAGGCCCAAACTAGCAATACAAAACAAGAAATAGGCTTCCTAACTATGTGATAGTAGAAATAGGGGGAAAATGCTAGAATCTTGATATCGTTCCTAGATAGGCATCTCCATCTTCCACCGACAACCTCCCGTCCTTCACACATGACTCCCGCTTCTTTTGCCACCCAATGTCCTTCTCTATTTGCTGTTCAATTTTGTTGGGTACTGATAAATAGATGTATTAACCCATCATTTCAACTTCATTAATATTTTATTCAATTCCATTGAAGACAGCCAAAACGACCCATTTTTCCTTTCCAAAAAACATCCAAGTGCCTTACTTTTAGGGAAAAGACAGGAGGAGTTTCACTGTTACCGATCCTATTTAGTCCAACGAATGAGAGAGATGGAACCTCCAATTTCATTAAGTTAACCCTTTAACCGCTAATTATGTGAAGGAATCATATTCCTAAATAGCTTTGATCTATCAAAGAAAAAGACCTGAAAAGGAGGAATAAAGACAAGACTATTGAGAAAGGGAGATGCAAATCATCGAACCCATCGGTCGTCGCATCAGTCCAGATAGAAACCAGAGCTCAATGAAAGGGACTTCAAAAAAGGTGGAGCCTTCTTCACCGCTTTCAAAGCTCCATACACCGTCTGATTAGGCTCCTCTTAAAACCATATTATTAAACAAATACAGTATTCATTGAGTTCTCTTCCGCATGTGATCTCAATAACAAAACCAGGAAATAGATTAGATTAGATCAGATCTAATGCATCATAGAACCCATTTGATGATTGTGAAAATAACAGGTCATGTTCTTGAAGAAGACATCCCCATTGGATGGCAGCCTGGCTGCACCTCTCTGTTCCCTAAGCATTATTTAACTCACCTGCAGCAATTCCTCTAAACTCCATTACTACCCTTGTCGGCTTTGCCTCTCCCTTCTTTTATAATAAGCTTCTTCTGGGCATTTTGGTCATCCTTGGACTGCCAACTGCATTTTTAACATTAAATTCGCTTGAAATTGCAATGAAATTCATTGCAACTTATTTGGGTCTACAGATCAATCATCAACCCAGACCAATGATTTCAATTATTTATGCTCACTTCTTCTGAGTTGCATCTGAGAAACTCCATTTCTCAGCTTCAGGAGTCCCATGTCCAAGATGGAGATGAACAGGGTTTCTCCAATACGCATCCTTGTTTTCACAGCTGCACTCTTGGCTGCTTCTTTCTCTTCTTCTTCATCTGCTGATGATTCCGAAGGGACTTTCGCAGATATGTTCGAAATGTCTTGCCCCGATGACCATTTTAAAACCTCTGAAGATGGCCAGATCTGGCATTTGTCCCTTGATAAAGATGCAGGTACTTATCGAAAGGCAATGGACATCCAAGTCGCTTCCCAATCAAAGCTTTGTTTTTCTAATTTCTAATGAAGTAATCTTCTCTATACTTTTTCTGTTTCCACCGACGAAAACAGGGTGTGGGTTTCAGACAAAGGAGCGATATAGATTTGGTTGGTTCAGCATGAAACTGAAGTTAGTCGGAGGTGACTCTGCCGGAGTTGTCACAGCTTATTACGTAGGTTCTTAAACATCTCTTATCTAGCATAGACTTAGAGCTAAAGTTGATCTTTCTTTTCAGCTATGGCTAAGAACTGAAATTCTATTGCAGATGTGCACAGAGAATGGGGCTGGACCGGAGAGAGATGAGCTAGATTTCGAGTTCTTGGGGAACAGGAGTGGGCAGCCATATCTGATTCAGACGAATGTGTACAAGAACGGGACTGGGAACCGTGAGATGAGGCACATGCTGTGGTTCGACCCCACGAAAGACTTCCATACCTATTCCATTCTCTGGAACAGCCACAGGATTGTGTAAGTTCTACTGTAAACTCAAGATCTATTAAAGTTTAAAGGATCATCCTAAAAGGACACTGGTTATACTAATTTAGTCATCGTCCACCAGGACAATTTGGACACAAGAAATTCACTATTGTGGGCCATTTGTTCTCACAGTCATTTAATCAAACACCTAGTGGGTGGAGTGGATGAAACTACGTAAAATGTTTCCCCAATAGGTAGAAGATCATAGTTTCAGATAAATTGTGATTGAGGACTCAATTTCCAAATCCAGATATAAAAAATGAAACAAGAAAAATAAGTAGTAGAGCAGAATTTACCTTCATTTGCTTTGCAGGACGAAACCCAAATGATTTAACTCTTCCATTGGAATATTGGAACAGGTTTTATGTGGACAGAGTGCCAATAAGGGTGTACATGAACTCAGATAAACCGAACAACTTCTTCCCGAACGAGAAGCCCATGTATCTATTCTCGAGCATCTGGAATGCAGATGATTGGGCGACCAGAGGCGGACTGGAGAAGACGAACTGGACAAAGGCGCCATTTGTATCCTCGTATAAGGACTTCAGCGTAGATGCGTGTGAATGGGAAGACCCATATCCCAAATGCGTATCGACGACGACAGAGAACTGGTGGGATCAATACGAAGCTTGGCATCAATCGGAATCTCAGAAAATGGACTACGCTTGGGTTCAGAGAAACCTTGTAATCTACGACTATTGCAAGGATACGGAGAGGTTCCCCACTTTGCCTTGGGAGTGTTCTTTAAGTCCATGGGATTGAGATTACAGAACTCGTGAAGTTTTGATTACTTTTCGGCCCCGTATAAATATTTTGCTTCATCTTATTAGCTCCTTCATTAATTCAATTATTAGCTCCTTCATTAATTCAATTATTGTATGATTGCCAGATTTCTTCTGGCATTTGGGAATGCGTATGTTAGATTCAAATATGTTCGAAGAAACCACATGATTATTTATCCATCAAAGATTATGTCGATGAGGATTCATTTTTGCCATGGTTGATTCGAGTCATTTCATTTAGTTTCCAAGGAAAGGCCACATAATTCAGAAATATGAACTCAGTAACGCTTCTTCATAGGGTCGGTTTCGGAGGCAAGGTGGCAGCGTGTCACGGTCCTACATTTTTTTTACCGTGCAGCATCATATGACACGCTCACAACAGCCTTAAGAGAAATTAAGGCCCGTATATAGAATTAACAGCCTTAAAAGAAATTAAGTCTCATATATATAATTAGATTGTGACACGCTCACAAACAGCCTTAAAGAAATTACACCCCATATATATAGTTAGGTTGTGACACCATATATATAGTTAGGTTGTGACACGGTGCTTCCGTCTGAGACCTAAGAATCGTCTCCCTCACCGGAAAGGTTTCTTTTCGAAATGCTCATAGTAATTAGTCCATTTTTGGAAGGAGAAATGATACCAATTTATTTATCTGTAATACTCACCCCAAATTGTGAATCTGGGGAGGACACTTAACCAACATACTCGAAAAATAAAGACACATAAGTACCCACATTCAATCACATGGTCGGCCGGAACAAGGCCGCCGCCATTACACATACCCATTTTCAGAACTTAGAATCCTCCACGGAGACGGAGGACAAGATGAAGGGTGGACTCCTTCTGGATGTTGTAATCAGCCAGAGTCCTTCCATCCTCCAGCTGCTTTCCGGCGAAGATCAACCTCTGCTGGTCCGGGGGGATGCCTTCCTTATCCTGAATCTTGGCCTTAACGTTGTCAATGGTGTCGGAGCTCTCAACCTCGAGGGTGATGGTTTTCCCAGTCAAAGTCTTAACGAAGATCTGCATACCACCACGGAGACGTAGGACAAGATGGAGAGTGGATTCCTTCTGGATGTTGTAGTCTGCAAGAGTTCGGCCATCCTCCAATTGTTTTCCAGCGAAGATGAGCCTTTGCTGGTCTGGGGGGATACCTTCCTTGTCCTGAATCTTGGCCTTCACGTTGTCAATTGTGTCTGAAGACTCTACCTCCAAAGTGATGGTCTTTCCGGTAAGAGTTTTAACAAAAATTTGCATGCCACCACGCAGACGTAAGACAAGATGGAGGGTGGATTCCTTCTGGATGTTGTAGTCGGCAAGGGTTCGGCCATCTTCCAACTGCTTCCCGGCGAAGATCAACCTCTGCTGGTCTGGAGGGATGCCTTCCTTGTCCTGGATCTTGGCCTTGACGTTATCGATGGTGTCGGAAGACTCAACCTCAAGGGTGATGGTCTTTCCTGTAAGGGTCTTCACGAAGATTTGCATGCCACCACGGAGACGGAGCACGAGGTGGAGGGTGGATTCCTTCTGAATGTTGTAGTCGGCAAGGGTTCGGCCATCTTCCAACTGCTTTCCGGCAAAGATCAACCTCTGCTGGTCTGGAGGGATACCTTCCTTGTCCTGGATCTTGGCCTTGACGTTGTCGATGGTGTCGGAAGACTCCACCTCGAGGGTGATAGTCTTTCCTGTGAGGGTCTTGACGAAGATTTGCATGCCACCACGGAGACGGAGCACGAGGTGGAGAGTTGATTCCTTCTGGATGTTGTAATCGGCAAGGGTTCGACCGTCTTCAAGTTGCTTGCCGGCAAAAATCAAACGTTGCTGATCCGGGGGGATTCCTTCCTTGTCCTGGATCTTGGCCTTGACGTTGTCGATAGTGTCGGAAGACTCCACCTCAAGGGTGATGGTCTTTCCAGTGAGGGTCTTGACGAAGATTTGCATCTAAACAAAACGAAACGGAGAGAACATGTTCAATTTCATCACAATCTCAACACGCCTAACACTCCGATTTCATCACATGAAGTTGAAACCCTAAATTCGATTTCAATAAATTCAGAAGAATCCGACAATCCCAGCCAATCTCATAAAAATTCATCGAACTTCAAAGACGACATATATCAATCATAAAATTTCAATTGATCCAAGCAGATCAAACCACAAGGCGTAAGATCCCCAACAAGGTTTTCTAAAATTCCCAAATCAGAGAGAAAAAGAAAAATCCCAAACAAAAATATAATTCCAAAACCCTAGACAATCCATTTCTCGAAACGGAACAATAAGATCAAAGCAGTAACAACAAAGAAACGAGAAGGCAGAAAGAATACCTTAAGAAGAATTCGGCGAGGATTGAACGATCGAAGAAGAGAAGTTATGAGAAGAGAAATTCAATTACAATGAATCCAAGGGGTGGAGAGCTGAATTTATAGGAGAAGAGAAGGACAATTTCGTCACGGGAGCTAATGAATTATCCATTACTTTTCCGCCACGTATTGCTGTTATTATCCGTTACCTATCGTCAAAGGTAGAAATAGAAATTGAGAAGCAACATGCCGACGTCATTAAAACACCAGTAACGTCCGTTATAACGGAGTTCGGCTCTTTTATTAAGAAAAATCTAGACGTTGCGCGTCTTTGCGTGGATTGGAATATATTCTTCTTCCCCCCTACTTGAAATATTGCAAAATTACTGGTAAAATTACAAATTTACCCTCTAGATAATGGAAGAAAGAGATTTTGTTACTATAAATGAAGGAAAATAAAATAAAATAAAATAAAATGAATGAATATTGTGAATTAGTGAGGGAGTCGGCATCCAGCAAGATTGGGGGCGGCGGACAAATTGAGCGTTCCACTTGACCGAAAAGTGCTGGGCCATACCCACCCCACCATCGCAACTAGCCGACTCTACTAGACCCACAAACTTTATTAAGCACAATGTCTTATCATAATTCAAATCCAATATCAAAATATCTGGGAATATCACCATCTTCTTCCCATTATTCATTCTACAGCCAGCCTCCAACATGTATCTGCAAGAAAAATTATATAACTTGATCAAGCGAACGATTTTTAGAATGATAATTGATGTCTTATCCTCAGAGTCTCTACTTTCAAACTAATTCAGAAAATTCAAACTCGGTTTTATTTAAATTTCTCTGGAAGAAGTCAACTTTAGTTTTCCAAATAGGAGAGAAAGAAAAGTGTGTACTCTGATCAAGATCTGTTATTTCTATAGTTGAATAGTCAGCAGTATATTTAACTCATGGCATGAAGTAATAAAATGCACAGTAATAATTTCAATCCACCGAGTACTAACTTGAGAACAGGAGATTCTTGACTGATAGCCAGAGGGATAAAAAGAAAAAAAATTGATCCAAGTCGAAATTACCTTACCTCGTGTAGAGCAGGTGTCAAAATTGTGGCATCTTTCAACGACAGTCACAATGGAGGGGGCTCAACTGGTATAAATAGTTTCTGTCTTTGAGGCAATAATTGATTGCAGTAGCTTCTCTAACATTGTAACATGGTGGTTGAATTTCATCAGCCTATCTTCGGCGTTTCGACTCCTTTCGAATTTCAGACTGGTAGTTCTCCATATTGTGCTTCTTCCATAGACATCGCCGAATAAGGTCTTCTTTTGTTGATTCATCTGGTTTACAGAATTCAAGCAATCATAAATTAATGATTGTAGGTAAAAGAAAAGCATAGATTGACAATGGAAATCTGGCTGTTTAAGAGCAGTGAAGAGATTGAGAAGGGGTCAAGGGAACAAAAACGGGACAAATACAGAGCTGCATTAAATTATTCAACAAGAAAATTAGCATAGCAACAATTATTTGCTCACCGATGTTTTTCCAAGCCTTAATAGGGACTCTAAGTGAACTTTGCGTCAGGTAAGAGGCATCTTCCCAAGAGTAAGTTATTTGTTTTATCTTGTATCTCCAAAACCAACAACTAGACCACAATAATAACTGAATCAAGGAAACACAAGAACAAATCCTTGAGGAATATGAGCTAAATGAATGGAGTCCCGCTCAGTAACATAAGGAAACAACGAAATTGAAAATCAAATGACCATAAAAATTTCCAAAACTCACGGGCACAAAATCTAACCTTGCCAATAGTGTAAGGTAGAAGAATAAGACGAACGCCAAGTAGTTCCCATACAGATGGCTTCTCAGCTCCTGTTATTTGCAATTCCAGTTCTTTGTCAAGATCTTCATCCACTTTTCTGACAAAGCCACAAGAATAAATAAATAAATAAATAAATAAAGATATGTTAGATTGAGAATCCAATGAGAAAAAAATGGAGAAACAGTTGATAACTAATCAAAAGATTTCAGAATAAGTAAAATGCTTAAAGAAAGCTTAAAACTGAATAGAAGCCCATTAAATTTATGTATAAGAACAGCGTTGGGTAATTTGAACTGAAGTGTTCCCATAAACTTAAATAAAACCAACAATGAAAGTACTAGGGAAGAACTCCTTGTGACCCCTCAATTTGCTTGACTAAGTAAACTTTACTCAAAAATTTTAATTTAATCACAGATTTTTTCTTGAACTTGAAAAGGTGATAGAATTAGTATTTCTTAGAGTGAAGCTGGAAAGTTTTCAGAATTACAACAACTATATCACCCTAAACAAATACTCGAACAAAGCCACAAATCATGCAGCACTAAAAACTTTAACCCAATGAAAACGTATATCCAACATAACCACAAAAACCCATCAATAAAAATAACCTTCCTCGGTCACAATGATGCTCGAATGTAGGTACAAATCTCAAAAATAAAAAAAAAAACAAAAAGAAAAAACCAGGAAAGGTACTAATTTCTTCTTTTATTTAAGTTCAAGGTTCAAGTCAATTAAAATTAAGAAAAGGTACTATTTCTTCTATTTAAGTTTAATTGGGTTCTTTAAGCTAGACACAAGGTAAAAAAAGAGCTTTTCCAGAAAAAGCGCCATTTATTATTTTTTCCCCTTAATTATTCTGGTAAATAACCAACAACAACATACTTATCCAACTGCTTGTGACCTTTCTTCTTGTTTGTTGCTCCTCCACTTCGTTCAAATTCAAGAGCCCGTAATCTATTTTTGTAAGCAGGGGTTTTCTTGACCATGTCAACAGCCTATAGCATGAAGTAAGTGATTCAGTACAATGCAATCGACATCTATTTGCAGATTCGGACAACAAAATATGAATTAACTATAAAAAGTTCCCAAGATCAGGTTGGAACAAATGTGCACATAAAATTCATGTGACCTGAGAAAAGTTAATCAGGTCATCCATCAAACAATTTCACCTACCAACCGTCATACTTTTTCATGGTGGAATAACTTAGAGCTACTAGTACCTGATGATATCTTGTCCACTGATTCAGATATTGAAATGCAGATAAAATCAAGAGAAGGCCAACCAGCACAGCACGAGTATCCTAAAATGAGAGCAGAAAACCAAAACAACTACTAAAAACAACGAAAAGTGATAAATAAACTTAACCTAGTTATAAACCACATATTCTGTAAGCATAAGACAAATACAAAAATCCTTACCGTCTTATGACCATAATATGCATGATAGTACCGAGCTGCGTTGTAAAATACCTATAAAATGAAGAAATCACAGTTTACTACATTAAAAAGCAGCCAGTGTCCATCAGCTATTTGAAAAATCGATGGCACAATCATAATTTGTTCTTTGCTTGAGTTTCTTCTTTTCTTAGAAAACAAAATGGTACAGTCGCATATGTTTCCGTCATAAACGACTCAACCTTAATTTGCAACAGTAGCCCAAAGGCATACGTATTGAAAAGAAAGAGGCCATCTGTCCTATGGGAAAGCTTTAGGTGGTAACATTCTGCAAATGTTAATAGTATTTCAGGTCTCTATCTGTGATGATTTTCGTAAAAAGTGAATTGTCCCTTGAATCTGTGTTAAAAGGGAATTTCTGTTCATGCATCAAACTAATCAAGAAATCTTAATGTGATCCTATTCTATTCTATAATTATCTTGTTCAATTTTTAGCACTATCTTCACATTGTTCAAATGCCAAACCAAACGTCTGACTTATCACTCATGTTTGGACAGCCTCCAGACAACCACTTTGTACTTGGGAAATGCAATGCAATCACTCAACACCTGTTATATAGGTATCACATTGGTAGATTAACAAAGAAAATTAGAACACATCCAAGAAATGAGCGTATTGCCACTGCTAGTAGAAGCGTAAACCAGAGAAAGAATCAACAAAACCATCAACCATGGCAATGGCATGGCCACACTAGTATAGTAGAGGGTCTCAACTGCCACATGAGAAAAGATTGATAGTGAAAACTAATATTATTACGCATTAGCAGTGGACTTCAAATACTTAAAACTACCTCTTCCGGATGAGCGATTGCGTAATCATATTGTCCTCTCGTGGATTCATCTTTCAAAATCTGCAATTAACAGATAAGCTCACATGTTTAGGAAACGAAGAATTAAAATCAAACAACAATACGTAAATGAAGGCATATCGAAGAAAATAGCATCTAGAATCTTAACGTTTCCGTACCTCATAAGCATTGGCAACCTTAACAAATTGCTTCTTTGATTCCGGATCCGGATTCTTGTCTGGATGGCTTCATTGAACACCAGAAACAGAAATTCAAATGGAATGACATTGAATGACAAGACGAAATGGACTAGAAGAAGAAAAGAACGGACAATTTCAATGACAGTTTGTAGTAAGCTTTCTTGATCTCCGATTGGGTTGCACTCTGCGATACTCTGAAATGGCCAGTTGAAAACTAATTAGAGAGATCAAAACTAGGCATTAGTATTAACAACAATAATAGGGAAAATGAACCCCAACATACCCGAGGAGATCGTAGCAATCGTCTTCGTCGCAGTAGATAGCCACCGACGGTGAGATCATCAGCAACATGACAATCATTGATACGATTGCGCGCCACCGTGTAGTTGCCGGTGGCGCCATCGTCTTTAGCCGTGTAAGCTTCAAATTTCGATTGCAATCCCGCTTCAAGTTTGACTAGGGACTTGGCGCAAATGAACTTGCCAATATTTCTATTTGAAATTACAGAACGACCTTCCTGTTACAGTGGTAGCCAAGAAATGTGAACTGATCTGAGGTAGATGATGATCCAAGCGTTAAATTCTAGATCGACGGACTGAAACTCTAGAGCAAATTATCGCAACGGAATGTCCGTTGGATTGGAACCCCTCATTCTAGACCGTGTGATTTGCATAATCCTCCATCTCCCCTTTCCGTCCCAAAACCATCAACTTTTATGAACGAAAAAAACATGCTTTTGTAAAATAGATTTTTTTGTAAGCTCTAGTGACTTTATTTTGGACTTACTCAAAAAGTCTTATATTAATAGTATTAATGGAGATAGTATTCCCCACTTATAAAACTATGATCTTCCACGAAATTAACCAATGTGAGTTAATTCCACGTCTTTATAAAAAATGTTTTGTTATCCCTATAACTGATATAGGATCTTACCCCGTCATTTAAAATTAAATCATAATATATTTATTATTTAGGAAGAGAATTTAGGGAGGGTTTGGAGGTGTGTGGTGAAGAAGTGAACAAATAGACCAGCCATTGACATAGCTGTGTTGGTAGGACATGCAGGTACGATACCATTACTTTTGCAACACCCAGCGCACCCACAACAACTCAAACCCCTTTCCCTTTCTTCTCCATTTCTTCTTTCTATTCTATTATTATTACCATTTTCAACCGCTAATAACTTTTCAATCCTTAACTACCACACATTTTGTAATAATCCAAACAGTAATATCGTTCATTTCTCCATCAACCGATACAGAATCTCATCGAACCACTTTCCAAAAGCATGTGATGCCTCCAAAATTTCAAATTATTAGGTCATAGAGACTGGTTACGCAGAAAAACTATATATAGTAAATGACATATAAAGTAAATTATAGTAAATGATAGTAAATAGTAAAAAGTATATAGGGTAGATAGTTATATATATATACTCACTCAAAGGTGTGAAGCTGTGAAAATGTAAATTTTTTTGAGTGTTATCTCTTACTACATTCCTGAACTCATCAATACAAAATATTTAGCCAATATTCTCCTTACATTTTCTCTATCATATTTTTTTCCTATGTTCTTTATATTCATCTAGATCGAGTGTGTGCATAAGCGTACGATTCCAACCCAAATGAGTTTAATACACTTTGAGGATTTGCCGACTAGAATGGTCAAACATTGAGGCCATTAAAGAATGGGAGATATTTTGGGAACCCTTTTTCTTTTTCTTTTTTCTTTTAAATATTTTGAGAGAGAGAGAGAGAGTCCAATGAGTGGCAAAGATACTGAGGGTGGTCCTGTTCCCCCTCCCCTCCCTTTCCATTCCAAAGCCCTTTCATTATCACCTAAACAACCCACATGGCTTGCATGTCCCTTTCAAATTCCCTCCTTCTATACTCAACGCCTAATTATAATTAATAATCAAACTATAATAACCAAAAATAATAATAATAAATTAAAAAGTACTTAGAACTTGCATCTGCATCTGCATGCATGTGATTCTGCATTCAGCCACGTATAAACATCGAATGAAAGGGGCATGATGTTTCAAATATGAATCCGTCGAGTCAGTCGGGTCCATTACCAATCATATATATAATATATTAAAAAAAAAAAAAAAAAAAAAAAAAAAAAGATTCAAATGGTGCATATTGAACCAAGTCAAGGTAAAATAAAACCAATTTGAATTGGGTGAGTAAAAGTAATTAAAAATATTTTTGTATGATACCTCCGCGAGCCGCGTGCGTGCTCACTCTGTTCATTCTGCGTCAACACATATTGGGACGTGGGTTTACGTTGAACCTCTGTGTCCATTCATTTCCCCTTCACCTCTTATCTTCTCCATCCAACCATTCCCCCCTCCCTATATAACTAACCCTCCCCCATCCCGCCATCCCATTCTGTCACGCTCTCTCCAATTATATATTCCACCTGACTCTTCGGCCCAGCGCAATTATGATACATACGCTAAACCAGGTAAATTGTATCATCATTTGAGCTATATTTAAGTTGATTTATAATTATTATTATTATTAAAAAATTAGATAATATATTTTACGAAAATGGTTAGAATAAGAATAGAGCGTGTGTGGGGGATTGAGGTGCTCTCTTTTGTTTATTCGTTTTGTTAAGAGCTGTTATGTCTGTACACAAGAATGGGCACACATCGAACCTTATGTTTCGTCATTTTAGATCTTTCCCGATTTATTTTTTATTTATATTTTTATTATACCTCTTCATAATTTAACTGTAATTGTCTCTCTTTGTTTTTTCAGAAAAGTTCCAAGTATCTAAATAATTCCCTTTTTTTATATAATATATATTATATTCAAATTCTTTTCTTTTCTTTCTAATAATTCATTTCCTTAATTATTATTGCATTTATAAATTAGTAATTAAAATTAAGTTTAAATCCCTTGGTTCCTAAGATAGATACCAACCTCGCTGTCATCTTTATCCTTATTTGCTGTAATTTTCCACGTCACCGCCACGTCCCATCAACAGAAGGGTGAAATATATTTTTTATTATTATTTAAAAAAAAAAAAAAAAAAAAGAAAAAAAAAAGAAGCATATTTCTATTAAAAGTTGTTATTTTGATATTTGGTCACGATGTTCAATCACTAAAAAGCCCTTACCCTACGCCTAGTCATCTCAACAAATAAATTATATTTATTTATTTATTTTTGGTCGTAAATCAAGGCTGTGGCCACAAAATAATTAGTTTATCATTTAGTGGGCCTCTCC
Source organism: Cucurbita pepo subsp. pepo (assembly GCF_057944985.1). Lineage (NCBI taxonomy): Eukaryota > Viridiplantae > Streptophyta > Magnoliopsida > Cucurbitales > Cucurbitaceae > Cucurbita > Cucurbita pepo. The sequence goes on from NC_141817.1 coordinate 2,165,310, forward strand.
TTTTTTTAAAATTAGTCCCACTTTTTCGTATAAAGCCTAAAATTTAGAAACGTGAAAATAATTTATTATTTTTTAATTATATATACAAAATACATAAATTTATTAAATAAGTTGAATTTTTTTTTTCCGAAAAAAAAAAAGAAAATTGATTGAGGCAGAGTCACATGTAATATCAGGCATGGCCTGTTTATTTCATGGCAAACTGACATGCACTGGGTACTTCTTCTCGTTCCTTCCAGCACCTGATCCCCTTGACTTCTTTCATTTTCCTGTCACAAAATTAATTTAATTTATGTGCATTCAAACTTTGGTTAATTATAATAATATTATTTACATAAAATGGGTTGTTTGGAAGGTACAGACTATATGTTAAAATAAATATTAATTTTGGAGGGTGAAAATATTCTATATAAATCTAAACATTACAAACCAAGAGCATCAACAACAAAGCTTTCCTTTTAAATCGTCGTAATTTTTTTGGGATAATTATATCAGTCTGCCAACGTGGCTATGGACCCACCATTTCACGAGGCTTACAAGAGTCTCTTGGCGGAAACGGCGGTGGATAGAGGAGGCGACGCTGTGGCGGTGAAGGAATGGGAGCTTCCGGTGGTTGATTTGAGGCGTTTGAGGGACGGAGCGGAGGTCGGGGAAGTGGAACAGTGCAAAAATGATATAATTAGAGCTTCTCAGGAATGGGGGTTTTTGCAAGTTGTGAATCATGGGGTTTCGAGTGAGCTTTTGGGTAAGATGAGAGCCAAACAAATTGAGCTTTTTAAACAGCCGTTTGAGCGTAAGAGTAAGGAGGACATGTTCTTGAATTTCTCCGCCGGAAGTTACCGTTGGGGAACACCCACCGCCACTTCTCTTACCCAACTCTCTTGGTCGGAAGCCTTCCATGTTTCTCTCTCCGATATTCTTGGATCCAACGGCTCCGATGATCTCAGGTTCCTTCCAAACATGCAAATCCATGCATTATTCCAAATTATTAAAAATTATATTTAAATAATTATATTCTGGTGTTAAATATTAAGCAGGTCAACAATGGAAGAATTCGCGGGGAAAGTTTCGAGGTTGGCGCAAGAGCTAGCGGAGATTTTGGGAGAGAATTTGGGGAGAAGCTCTAAATTCTTCGTTGACAATTGTGTGCCAAGCACGTGCTATCTCCGGATGAACCGGTACCCGCCATGCTCGGTTCCGGGTCGGGTATTCGGACTCATGCCTCACACAGACAGCGATTTTTTGACCATTCTTCACCAAGACCAAGTCGGTGGCTTGGAGTTGGTCAAGGACGGGGAGTGGATCGCCGTTAAACCCAACCCCGAGGCTCTTATAATCAACATTGGCGACTTGTTTCAGGTCAAATATATTTATATTTATTATTATTTTATTAATGGAATAATTATAATAATTTTAAACTTAAATGTAGGCTTGGAGCAACAATGTGTACAAGAGCGTCGAGCATAGAGTTGTGACGAACTCGAAATTCGAGAGATTCTTAATAGCTTATTTCTTGTGTCCTTGGAGTGAGACGGTAATAAAAAGCAAATGCGAGCCTGGGGTTTATAGAAGGTTTAGTTTTAGGGAATTTCGGAATCAGGTTCAAGAGGATGTTCGTAAGCATGGTTTCAAGATTGGGTTGCCCAAGTTTGTCTTATGACAAAACAAAAAGACAATAAATGTGTTTTCTTTTTAAATAAATAAGTTATAAAGTAAAATCGATACTGGTAATCGTAGTTTTGTGATGTACATCGAGATATATCAATCTTACTCTAGAGAAGAAATGACGAATATTGTTTAAATTATTCTATCATAAAATCCAGTTTCATTAAAGTTGAGCTCAAGTTTAGTATTATTATTATTTTAAAGTTTGATATTATTAAAAATTTTAAAAATTTAAAATTATTTTCGAGGGAGGGAGAGTAGAGTATTGAAAAGTAATATTTTTTTTAATTTATCAATTTAGCGGCGGATTGGGCCTTTTGACTTGGATGGGCTTCATAGAAAATCATTCTACTGCGCCCTATGGCTGAAGCTTGCATGCAACAGTGACGAGTCAAACAATAGATTAGGTCGGTTAGATGAACGCTACTCTCCACAATGATATGATATTTTCTATTTTGAGTATAAGCTCTCGTAGTTTTGGTTTGGGTTTCCCAAAAAGGTCTCATACCAATGGAGATAGTATTCTTTGATTATAAATCTATGACCATTCCCTAAATTAACTGATGTGAGACTTTCATCATCCAATACTTCCCTTCGAACAAACAAATTACGTCTCTTCTTAATCGAGGCTTGACTCTTTTGAAGTCTTAGTCATTTTTTACTATGCCTTCGAGGAGGCTCGACTCATTTTCTTTTGGAGTCCTTTGTTCGACATTTGAGAATTTACCAATTTATTGGTACGACTAAGTTTAGAGCATGACTCTGATACCATGTTAGATGAACACGACTCTCTACAAGGCCTCGTATAAATGTAGAAAGTATTATTTGTTTATAAACCCATGATCCAACACCTCCCCATTATAAATCTACATATTTATAAATAAATAGTACTATCTTCATTGTTATCCGACATTTTTTAAAAGTCCAAAGCAAAACTTTCCCAAAACGAAATGACGAGAACTTATGTTCAGAGTGGACACTAGTACTCTTGAGTCTTTGTATGGCCCTGCAACGAAGATAAATAAAAAAAAAGGGAGAGAAGATATTTTTGTGACGAACAAAGATGGAAGATATTTTGAAATTGTGAACTGATCGACCGTTTTCATATGTGAGGAACATTTACAGAACCTCCAGAAATTTCTTTCCATCATCGTCTTCATTGAATCTCCGCTGAGTTATCGATGATTTGAATTTCCCCATTACTGGAATGGCTTCTTCCACCTTCAGCTGGTCCATCACCCCTCACACGCCCAGTTACCCAACTCCCAAACCTAGAAATCAACCTACCTTCTCCAATTCTATCATCAACAACCAATCATCCTCCGAATCCGGGCCACAGGTTCGCAAATCCAAGGGTAGCCCCCAATTGAATCGCTGGTCTAGGGCTCGCGCTTTACGATCGGGGCACAAATTGGAGCGCCACAGCAATCGGACTACTCAGGCTGTCGAGCTGCGTTCTCCCGATTCGCCCACTGACAGAGCCCCACCGGAACCTGCTCTTAAAGGAAGAGATGGCGACGATGATGTGGAGAGAATAGTTGGGAAGTCCATTTATATGGTGTCTGATGGCACTGGATGGACGGTGGAGCACTCCGTCACCGCCGCCTTGGGCCAGTTCACTCATTGTTTGGTGGATCGTGTTTGCCCTGTTAGCACCCATTTGTTCTCTGGGGTAATTCTGGATTTCTTCTTACCGATTTTGTTGTTTCTCTTTTTGTTCTAATTTGTTTCGCAATCGGACGTTCTAAACTTTTCCCAATTCATATATGATTAGGGTTTTGTAGGAAGCTGGTAGGGCGTTAGATTAAGTCTTTTGAATTTGCACTGAATTTTTGCTGTTACAAACAAAACACACACAAATGGCAGGTTGATGATGTAGAGCGATTACGGGAGATAGTAAAACAAGCAGCCAAAGAGGGCGCTATGCTTGTTTATACTTTAGCTGATCCATTCATGGCTGAATCTGCCAAGCAAGCTTGCAAACTGTGGGGCATTCAATCCAATGACATACTGGGACCATTAACAGAAGTTGTTGCATCACATCTTGGTGTCTCACCGTCCGGTCTTCCTCGTGGGGCTTTCGGCAATAATCTCCCGCTTACCGACGAGTACTTTCGTCGGATTGAAGCTATTGAGTTTACAATCAAACAAGACGATGGTGCATTGCCTCAAAACTTGAACAAAGCTGACATTGTTCTTGCTGGTGTATCTCGAACAGGGAAGACGCCATTGTCCATTTATCTTGCACAAAAGGGATATAAGGTGGCTAATGTGCCGATCGTAATGGGGATCAAACTCCCAAAGAACCTGTTCGAAGCAGACCCTGAAAAGGTGTTTGGTTTGACTATAAATCCGATTGTGTTGCAAACAATAAGAAGAGCAAGAGCCAAGAGTTTGGGATTTTGTGATGAAATGAGAAGTACCTATTCAGAAATGGATTTTGTTAGAAGGGAACTGGATTTTGCTGGAAAGATCTTTGCTCAAAACCCCACATGGCCTGTGATAGGTATTAAGTTGATCAAAACATAGAAATGCTCTGCCAGTTATCATTGACTGTAGTTTTATTTGTTTGGCTTGCAGAGGTGACAGGGAAGGCCATAGAAGAAACTGCCGCCGTCATATTGAGGCTTTACCACGATAGAAAGCACAAGTGTTCGATGCCAACAATATCAAAGCGCTACTAGAGACATTAAAGCTAAGCCATGAAGGCACGATGGTATCAGTGCTCAATAAGATGTCGCTCAATCTTGTTAGTCTTGACATAGAACTTTAATACGTTTACTGAATGCATTTCCTTCTTTCCACAAGCATGGTCTGAAGTCACTTTCCATTTGCAACGTTTATCGCTTCTTGTTTTACTTGAAACAGTTGATTAAATGCCTGTGAATAAGATCACATCCTGAAATGGGAATAAGAGAAGTTCTGCACCTTTGTTTGTGGGGGGATCATTTTCTCACGAGGCATTAGGTTCCAACCTCTAGTGTTAGTGTGGGTTGCAAAAAGATGGTATAGCCCGTGATAGGTGTAATAGCCCAAGTCTACCACTAGCAGATATTGTTCGCTTTAACACATTATGGATTACCGTCAGCCTCATAGTTTTAGGGTCACGGTTTTAAAACGCAACTATTAGGGATATTAGGAAGAGGTTTTCACACCCTTTGTTTCCCTCTCCAACCGATGTGGGATCTCACAATCCACCCCCTTGGGGGGCCAGCGTTCTCGTACACTAGTCAGTACCTGTCTCTAATACCATTTATAACAGCTTAAGTCTACTGCTAGCAGATATTGTCAGCTTTGGCTTGTTCTATCAGCCTCACGATTTTAATACGCGTTATTAGGGAGAGGTTTCCACCCCCTTCTAAGGAATGTTTCATTAGTCTCACGGTTTTAAAACGCGTCTATTAGAAAGAGGTTCCCACACCCTTCTAAGAAATGCTTCGTTTTCCTCTCCAACCGACATAAGATCTCACAATAGGCCCCCCCCAAAGCCAAAGTATTGCTCTAGGAATCAAACAAAAACACTGGTTGAACAAATTGAAATGCGCATGCATTGAGGACATTCAAATACACTTAGTGTTTGTAGGAGTGTAGCCCACTGTTGTTGCTCACATGGAAGCCACAGAATACAAAGACATGGCACTTATAAACAATGAATATTGGAGGAAAAGGAGAACTTTAAGGTATTTGAAGAGTAACCAAATCAGATCAGTCACCACCAAACCCTCCACTAATCTTAGCAGATGGAGAAATCCACACCACACTGCTTCAAATCACAAGTGAACCACGTTTGTATTCTGAACTCTTTCATCTGTCAATTTTCGTAACAAAACAAAACAAAAAGAAAAAAAAGGGAAAAGATTCCATTCCTTTGTCACATTCTAGTTTGTCACTTTCTTCCTTTCCTAATAAACTAATGTAAATGTGCCAACCATGAGAAAACCTGCTGTTCTTCTTGCTTTTAATCTGCACTTTTGTCTTTCCCATCATTCTATCTCTTTGTACAAACATCTTCAAGTCATTCTCATATCTGTGTTCTGTTGTGTGTGTTCTTCTGCTTCTTCCTTTCCCTGCAGTTATAATTAATCAAATCCCCGCTCCTCGGCGTCGGGTTTTCCGATGGCCAAGGTGAAGTATATCAGTATCATGCTCCCTATACACGACCTGCACCAAACACAGCACCATTTAGAGCCTGAAAATAACAAACAAATAACGAAAGTTTGATGCATACAGGGACAGAACTTACACAGTGGCAAACAAGAGAAGAACTTTCTTGGGGTCCAAAAACCACGAAGATGAAGGCCTCCTGAAGCTGTTTCTTCTAAGAAAGCCTCGTTCAACCGGCGCCGCCGCCGTGTTCGCTGTGGTTATAGTGATCTGATGATGAACTTGTGCAACTCCCAAATGATCTTGCTGTGACCCCACTGCCACTGCCACTGCCACCGCCGCCCCTGCTTTTTCCGCCATGGTAGCTCCAACTGCAACTGAAAATTGCACAATTCAGGGGACCCACAATTTTTCAAAATTCAAACTCTGTTTTCCCCTGTTTTTCAAATGAACTGCTCAAACAAGTTGAAATATTCTGTGTCGAGTTAAGATTAAAAAAAACATTGTCACTGACATTTAACCAAAATCCCAGAAATTTTCTCCAAAAATTTAAAATCCCCACCAAACGTGCACATTAAATGCAATTATATATAAACAAAAACATTATTCAAACATATAATAAGTTCAGTCGAATGAATCAGAATCGCCCATCTCATACTACAGGTTGGCTCGATCCCACTACTGGCGCACATCAATATAATATATAGTATTATAATCAAATATATCAAACAAAATTACTTATTTTTTTCTCCTTTTTTTGTTCATCATCTTCTATTTTTATCGAAGATGATGATGATGGTACCGGTTGGAGATGATGAATCTCTATCCATAGGAGCGGTATTGCTAGCAATCATCTTGTCGCCGCCACGCTGAGACCCTTTTCGGGATAAATTTCTCTGCAACTTTCAATTTTTTTTTGAAAAAAAAGTAAGAATCACAACAAAAGCGTCACCAATTTTTCATCGCAGTTCGAAATTCATAACAAAACCCGCAAAGAAAAAACGTACTGTAATTCTGGGATTCGTGTTGGGTTCTTTAGTTCCGCCATTGGAGAACCCATTCATATCGATGACGAAGCTATCGGAATTTGCAGAGTAATGCACTCCGTTTGGCTGATTACAAACTGAAATTTTCTGGGAATTTTTCGTTTCTTCCAATTCATCAACTTCCCGAAGAACAGCCGAATTCTAACACGAAAATTAAAGCAAATCAGTGGGGAAAAAAAAAAAAAAAAAAAACAGGGGAAGAAGAACAGATCATAACAAAACTGAAAAAAGTACTCACCAATTTGGGAATTTCCATCACTTTCTCGTAAATGAATTGTGAGAGAGAGAGAGACAGAGAGAGAAAGAGAGGGCGTGTTCTTCGTGAAAACTTCCGCACCGAATTGGGCAATTTGGGGGGTCGACCACGAAGCTTCATATAAAAGATGGGTACTTACAGATAAGTCAAAACAACTGCAATTATTTATTTATACATCAAATTTGGTTTCTGAGTACAAACAGATTAACAAATCCCGTGATACAAAACAAAAAATAGCCACAAACAAGAACGGAATAAAAAACTAATTATTGGTTTCAACAAATTATATTAAATTCCTTTTCACAAACCTCAAGAGAACCACCATAGAAAAACACAGAAAAACCTTCAAAAATTTAAGTAAAAAAAACATAATGATCTTTCTTTCTTTCTTAATCTTGAAACAGGCAGAACCCCATCTTCTTCAACCGGAAGAACACGAAGAACAAGATGAAGAACTGACCTGAAACAGCAAAATTTGATTCTGGGCAGAGCTGAAAATTCTGATACAGTGGAGAAATGGCGAAAAAGAAACAAAATCAAAGTGAAAGAGACAAAGAACGAAAGGGAACCAAGAATCCGATCATGTGTGAGTGTGTGTTGGAAGAAAGAAAGCGCCGAATTTGGGATTTATAGACAAACACTCGCGCACACACAAAACAAGATTAAGAATGATTAATTAGATTCAAATTCAATTAAGTAGCTTATTAATTTGTTTTAGCAGACATGTATGTTCTTATTTAATGATATGATAATGATGTTTTTTTTTTTTTTAAGATATAGTTAGAAATGAGCGTGACATTGTTAATGTGGGATGGATTTATTTTAATATAAAGATAGGTATTAAAATATATAATGATGAAGATGGTGATAGGAAATGGTTGCGTGTTTAAACTAAGTTTTATGAGAGATAGTGGCTTGGAAATGTGTAGATCCCATCCAATTGACATTCACTAATCAATCACTAACGACATTTCGTTCTTAATTTATCTTTTAAGGTCGTTGGTTTGTTGGACTTGTAGACAAGTTTATACCGTCCTCTGAAATCTCTAATTTAGTAGTTGTCGATCCAGACGATCAAACAATATTAATTAATTACTAAGGATTTCCATCTAACGTAAACATTCGAATGATTAGGAATGGAATCTTAAGTCGTCGAGAGAATATTAATTGTTAGACTCTCTGTCAAAAGTTTGAATTTCAAACCCTTCAGATGTGCTCATTGCTCAATAATAGTTTAAACGAGTAGACATTTTGATAATGGTATTAGAGTCAGACACCGAGTGATATGCCAGCGAGGATGCTAGCCCCCGAATGGGTAAATTGTGAGATCGCACATCAGTTAGGAGAGAGAAACGAAACATTCTTTATAAAAGTGTGGAAACATATCTCTAGTAAATGTGTTTTAAAAACGAAAGGCCAAAACAGAAGTATTTACTCTTATGACAATTAACTGACATTCTCTCGGCTTATTGAATGAATTTTTTTTAGACGAAAAGTAGGCTTAGGATGTTGCAATTATTTTGTATGTCATTAATAACATTAAAAGAAAATTTATTAAACTTGTTTTGTATGCTTCACACACAATACTATATTTGGTGTAAATTAAATTTTCTAACAAATATGATTCAATATATATGTTGAATAAATAATGCGACACCAAAAAAATAAAAAAAAATTAATTAATTAAAAAGTTGATATTTGTGTAATTATTGAAATAAAATTTGTAATTTCTCATTATATCTAATAATTAAAAGGAACATTTGGTTAATGCAAAATAAAGATAATATTTATTTATTTTTTAATATTGTTCTTGCATTTCTGACCCTACGACGTCGTATCCTCTTCATTTCCTTCACTTTTATTGGATTATTAAGTAATTTAAAGTTGGACACCCTCTAAGTAGAGGTCATGTGAGTTTAATCATTGTTATGGGATTTGACTTTTAAGAGGGGTTTGGATAATGTGAAGAATTAAAATTGATTTTGGGATTAGGAACGAAGAAATCAATGATTATGCAACTATCTTAAGCAATTCTTATGATTTGCAACCTTATCTTTATTTAGAAAATACTATTCTTAAATTCACTCTATGTCAACTTGAACGAGCAGATGATTTGGTTCAAATTAGTTAAAGGCAGTTGTATTCCATCACTTCAATAATTTTAATAATACAAGTTTCTATAACTCGATCATCCTTTAGAAAAGTGGAAGTGATGAACCGAAGTTGGATTATGGTGGCTTGGAAATGGTACCAAATTGATGTTCTTTTGTGGTATGTGATTACTTGATATTGAAGCCACACACAAGCTACTTTGAGTGAAAATGAATGCCCTTTTGCCACCCCACTTCAAGTCCTACCCTTTTTTATTTTTATTTATTTCCATAATATGAATATACTAAAATCCCATAAAAGTAATATTTTTTTTTTTTGGGATAATCTAATATAAATTTAAACAATTATAATTCATGCGACATTAAAAAAAAATCAAATTTCATTTATCCATGGTTATAAATTTTGGATAGATGATAATTTAGAGTTATAATATTTCATAAATATATTTTATTTACCTAATTATTGTCATAAAGTATACATGATAATTAATTATAGTCGCAAGATATGAAAGTTACCACTCATGAATTTTAATTTCGGTACATGTGAAGCTTGAAAAATGTAGTAAAAAAAATACTTTCTTCAATTAATTACTAAATTTCTTTGCAATTCTACTCGGTTTAGATTGCAGGTTTAAAATCATTCAAGCTCTAGATCAAAGTGATCCCGAGTGAAAAGAAAATTAAATTTAGAAGTTGGGCCAAGTACAGCCCACTAAGAGTGGACTAATGGGCCTAATGGGCCAACAAAAAAGTTGAGGAAGGGTAAGAGCATAGCTGGATAATACAATACAACCAATATGTCGATTAATATAATACAAGAACCCAATTGGGGGAAAAGAATATCAAAGATTGAATAACAAAAACACCACTCTCCAATCCCTACACAACTCCTTCAAAACATCAAACGCCAACTTTTTGAAATAAACAGACAAGAATAACTCGATTGCTTCATTGTTCTTGTGAAAGAAAAAAAACCCATCTTTTTATTCTTTTCTTTCCTCATAAAAATTCCCCCAACCAACATATTCCCTTTATATATTCACTACTTGAGCACCCCCACCTCCCACACAATGCTTTGTGATCCTGCAAAATGAACACTCCCACCCAATTGGCGGAGACCAACACGCCAGAACAGCGCCCAATCAAGCGCCACCACACGCCGCGCTATTACGCACAGCGTGTCAAGGACAGCCTAACCACGCGCGTCTCCAAGCTCATATGCGCCGTCTTCTTGGGCTTGTTGTTCATTGTGGGTATCATAACGTTTATTCTGTGGCTTAGTTTACGACCCCACCGGCCCCGATTTTTCATTCACCATTTTTCTATTTTGGGTTTGGGCCTCGATAACGGCTACAAAAATCCCGAAATTGTCTTCAACGTCACGGCCCGAAACTCCAATCTCAACATTGGGATCTACTACGATTCCATGGTCGGTTCGGTTTATTATAAGAACCAGAAAATCGGGTCCACGCCGCTGCTGGATGAGTATTATGAAGGCCCCAAGACTACCAAGGTGCTGACGGCGGCGCTTAGTGGAGGGACGTTGAACGTCGACCGGCATCGGTGGATGGAATTTACTAAAGAGCGGTCTAAGGGAGCCGTGGGTTTCCGGTTGGAGATTTCGTCGACCATCCGGTTTAGAATATCCGCTTGGGATAGTAAGCGCCATGGTATGCACGCTAATTGTGACGTGTCGGTGGGCCGTGATGGGTTGATTTTGCCTTCTTCCAAGGACGTGAGGTGCCCGGTCTACTTTTCATGATTTTAATGCTTTTTCTTTGTTATTATTATTATTATTATTATTATTATTATTATTATTATTTTCAATAAAATAGATTTTTTTGAGTTCGGGTTTGTGACTTTGTTCGATTAATTGTTCGTGTGACCAAGTGGACTTCAATTCTAATATTTTCAGATGTAAACTGATCTAGACAGACAAAAAGTTTGATAAATAAGAGAATGAAATTATGTTTTTTTTATTCATTTTATTTACTACAGATGTCTACAATGATGCGATATTGTCTACTATGTAGCTGTATAGATATATGTTTTTTCTTTTAATCAACTCTAATGTTTTTCTTTTTTTGAAAAAAAAGTAGTAGTAATTTTATTAGTTTAATAATTAGTGGAGGAGAATTGAGTCAAACCTCTTAGTCAAAGCTGCAAAAATGATGGTTATTATTGTAATTTTTTTTTTAAATTTTAAAAAAACTAATAGTAAATATGTAAAATAGTCCATGCTAATAAAATAATGCATAAGATCTCGTATCCGTTGAAAAGCATAACGAAACATTTCTATAATTGTGTAGAAACTTCTATCTAAAATGTGCGTTTTAAAACTGTGAGGCTGATGTCAATACGTAACGGATCAAAGCGAATAATATCTACTAGTGGTGGTCTCATGCTATTACAAATGGTATTAGGGCCATACACCAAGCGGTGAACCAACAAGGACGCTGGTCCCCAAGGATGTTAATTATGAGATCTCACATCGATTGGAGAGGAGAACGAAACATTTCTTGTAAAAGATGTGGAAATCTCTCCCTAAAAGACGTGTTTTAAAACCGTGAGGCTGATGACAATACGTAACGGGCCAAAGCGGACAATATATAATAGCACTAGCCTCGAACTATTGCAAATGGTATCATAGCCAAATATCAAGCAGTGTGTCAGCGAGGACGCTAGGCCCATGGACAATATCTAATAGCACTAGCCTCGAACTATTGCAAATGATATCATAGCCAAATATCAAGCAGTGTGTCAGCAAGTACACTAGACCCACAAGGGGGAGGGATTGTGAGATCTCACATCGATGGGAGAGAAGAACAAAACATTTATTACATAGAGGTGGAAACCTCTATCTAAAAGAAGCATTTTATAATCGTGGAGCTGACGTTGAAATATAACGGACTAAAATAGACAATATCTGCTAGCGGTAGGCTTCGACTGTCACACAACAATATTATCCTATATCAATTTTTTATGCGAAAAGAAACCCAATTAAGTATTTTTATGATAATAAATATGAAATTAAGAATTTTGAAAGGTTAAAAGTCAAATTAAAATCAATTAAAAATTACGAAATATTTGATAAAATTTATCTTTTTTTTAATACCAACAAATTTAATTATAATTCAAATATTAAATTATTTATTCAAAGATGCAAAATTGACTTGAGAGATGAATAAAATTCGACAAAATTAGTCAAGAACGACACGTAGTTTCCTCAAGCATTCAAATCCAATTAAAAATACACAATTTATTTTTCATACCTGCCCAATGCTGACCCCACACTGCCCCCACTTCTTTTTCCTTCCAATTTCTGACCGCTTTTCCTAACCCAATTTTCCACATAAATAAATTTAAATAAATCTTAATCATAATAATAATTCACTATATTAACCAAATGAAAAAGCTTATCCTCTGTTTCCATTTCCGACATTGACTTCACTCTGTTCCAATTTGGAGGTTGACTTCTTGTCGGTCTTCTTCCGATTCTTTCGCCAAATTTGTTCTTATAACCTCCACGATTTCTTCCCAAATCGTAAGCAAACTCAATTGCTTCTTCACGATGCTCAATTTTGTTACTTTCCTCTTCATCCTCTGTTTCCTTATCCATGGAAACGCTCAGACCTCTGTTTCTTACCCATATCGGAGTTGCTTGCCGGGAAATTTCACTCAGAACAGCACCTATCACTCCAATCTCGATCTCCTCTTTTCAAATCTCTCCGCCAACGGCCCACCAAAGAACAGATTCTTCAATACCTCCGCCGGCCGACCCCCAAACGATGCCGTTTACGGCCTCTTCCAGTGCCGTGGAGACGTCTCCGACTCCGTCTGCCGATCTTTCTTAGCCACCGCTATCAAGGACGTAGCCCAGGAATACTGTCCCCTGAGGAAAGGCGCTGTGGCTTGGTACGATGAATGCATATTCCGCTACTCCGACCAACGTTTCTTTTCCGACGTTTCCACAGAGCCAAGTTTGCCGTTACTGAATACGGCTGAAATAGACGTCGACAAGGCTCGATTCAACCAACTAGTCATGTCCATGTTGAGAGCCACCGCGGCTCGAGCTGCTAATGCCTCGGTGGGCGAATTGTTTGCAACCCAGGAGGCTAATTTCACATCAGATCTACCCCTTTACACTCTAGCACAGTGTACCGGCGATTTGTCCAATACCGATTGCGAACTATGCTTACGCCAAGCTATCAATGGTATTCCGAGTTGTTGCAGTAATAAACGAGGTGGGAGAGTTCTGTTTCCCAGCTGTTATGTTCGCTACGAAGTTTACATGTTTTACGAACAAACGCCGACGAATTCCGTACCGCCACCGGCGACTACCCCGCCCAATAACACCACCCCAACACCGCCTCTTCCTCCTCCTCCTACACCAGGTAATCTCTGTTCTATTTTCCTTCCGATGGAGTCGTTTTGTGAAGAAAAACATGATGAATTTGTTGAACAGGGAAGAGAAGAATCTCAACGATGTTAATTGTGGCCATTGTGGCTCCTATTACCATATCCATCCTGCTCTTTGTTCTGGGATGTTGCTTCCTGCGCCAGAGAGCTAGGAACAGACATTCTACTGTAAAGGAAGATAGTGGTAAGTGTTGTTCTTTAATCCTAGTTGTGGAATTCATCTCTGAAATTATATGAAGCCATTTCTGGGTATGATTTGTGCAGTTGTTAATGAGATGACCACCATGGAATCTCTGCAATTTGATTTCAAAACAATCGATTCAGCTACCAACAAGTTTTCAGAGGAAAACAAATTGGGAGAAGGCGGATTTGGAGTTGTCTTCAAGGTACCAACCACATACTTAAACCTACCAAATTTCGTTTAATACACTAATTTAGGGAATGATCATGGATTTATAAGTATATACATATACATTGGTATGAGGCCTTTTGGTGAAGCCTAAACCAAAACCACGAGAACTTATGCTCAAAGTGAACAATATCATACCATTGTGTAAATCTATGATTCTTAACATGATATGAGAGCTATCCCTTTAATTTAGTCATGTAAATAGAATCCTCAAATGTCGAATAAAGGGTGTACTGTGTTCGAGGACTCTAGAGAAGGAGTTGAGCCTCGGTTAAGGAGAGGAGGCTGTTCAAGGGCTTCATAGACCTTAAGGGAGACTCTATAGTGTTCTTTGTTCAAGGAGAGGATTGTTGGGAGGGAGTCTCACATTGAGCTAATTTAGAGAATGATCAGGATCTTCATTGATAAGAGTAGACAATATCATACCAGACAATATCATACCACGATCTTCATTGATAAGAGTAGACAATATCATACCAGACAATATCATACCACTGTGAAGATCTGTGATTCTTAACCGTAGTTCCTTAGATATATGTTATAATTTCAGGGCAGGCTTGAAAATGGAGAAGAAATAGCAGTGAAAAGGCTATCAAGAGGGTCTCTGCAAGGTTCTGAAGAGTTCAAGAATGAGGTTATGCTGGTTGCTCAGCTTCAGCACAGAAATCTTGTAAGGCTATTGGGATTTTGCTTGGAGGGTGAAGAAAAGATACTCATCTATGAATACATTCCCAACAAAAGCCTCGACTTTTTCTTATTTGGTTTGTTCTTCAACTTCATTTTCATATTTGAGTTTGTTTCATTTCTTTACTCTGTTTCAATTTGATTGTTCATAATCTGTAGATCTCGAGGGACAAACACAGTTGGATTGGTTGAAACGATATAAGATCATCAATGGAATTGCTCGAGGAATGTTGTACTTGCATGAAGATTCTCGTCTCCGAATTATTCACCGTGATCTTAAAGCAAGTAACATCTTGTTAGATGAATATATGAACGCGAAAATTTCGGATTTTGGTATGGCAAGAATTATTCAAGTGGATGAAAGTCAAGTAAATACAAAAAGAATCGTCGGTACCTAGTAAGTTTTTCTTCTTACCTTAAATCTTCCTGATAAGATAAGGAATCAATACAAGGGGAATAAGATTCGGATTACCTTGTTGATCGAATATCTCAAGGCAAGAACACTTGATTGAGATTCGAATCACTCCACAAGCAAGATCGATCATGTCTAGCTTGAATGACTCTTGTTGATCAAATATCTCAAACACTTGTTTGAGATTCGAATCACTCCACAAGCAAGATTGATCATGTCGAGCTTGAATGATTCTACATGCAATCTAAACTACATAGAATTGCAAAGAAACTTAGCCATTGGCTAAAGAAAAGCACAAATGCTTCTTTTAATACATTTTCCAAGTCTACCTTACAAATACAACATACATGGCTTTATATAGCCTCAAAATGAAACTATTAAAGGCATTCCAAAAGTTGTAACATTCACACTTTATGGCCATAATTAGCCATTATGTAAATGTAACCGAAATGAAATAAAAAGTCTTAAAATACAATAACTCTAAATTATAACCCACCCAAAATTTGCAACAATCAAACTTTATTCTTCTTCAATGTAGCATGAATTGAAACATATTTTGATAATTTTGACAACCTTTTCTTCACATCTTCATTGAAGTATATTGTATGATTGATGTCTCTCAGTTCATATCATTCTCCACTTCTTCAAGAGGATTCGTCCTCGAATCTATTTGTGAAACTTTGCTGCAAAAAATAAGTTATGGAAATACGAAGGACCTCACAACACTCTCCTCACGAGTATACACTCAAGGAAATTTTAGGACACTCCTTTTACACTCAGTTACACAAATGAAGCTCTCATTCTCACCTCTCAAAATTTTAAATAGAGCAAAGATTGAATTTTGAACTCTGGGTCGATTAAAAACTAAAAAGATGAAAATAAATAAAAATCAAATTGAGAAGAAACGCAAAGGAAACATATATCCGATCTTGAGCCTGAAACTCTGATACCAAATGATAAGATAAGGAATCAACTACAAGGGGAATAAGATTCGGATTACCTTGTTGATCGAATATCTCAAGACAAGAACACTTGATTGAGATTCGAATCACTCCACAAGCAAGATCGATCATGTCTAGCTTGAATGACTCTTGTTGATCAAATATCTCAAACACTTGTTTGAGATTCGAATCATTCCACAAGCAAGATTGATCATGTCGAGCTTGAATGATTCTACATGCAATCTAAACTACATAGAATTGCAAAGAAACTTAGCCATTGGCTAAAGAAAAGCACAAATGCTTCTTTTACTCTATTTTTCAAGTCTACCTTACAAATACAACATACATGGCTTTATATAGCCTCAAAATGAAACTATTAAAGGCATTCCAAAAGTTGTAACATTCACACTTTATGGCCATAATTAGCCATTATGTAAATGTAACCGAAATGAAATAAAAAGTCTTAAAATACAATAACTCTAAATTATAACCCACCCAAAATTTGCAACAATCAAACTTTATTCTTCTTCAATGTAGCATGAATTGAAACATATTTTGATAATTTTGACAACCTTTTCTTCACATATTCATTGAAGTATATTGTATGATTGATGTCTCTCAGTTCATATCACTTCCTCTTACTTAGAACGATTATTATTGACAATTTTTGTGTTTCAGTGGTTATATGTCTCCTGAGTATGCAATGCACGGAATTTTCTCCATGAAATCTGATGTGTATAGCTTTGGAGTCTTGGTGTTGGAGATTTTAAGTGGTCAGAAGAACAGTAGTTTTTATTTGTCGGATCTTGCCGAAGACCTTTTGACCTACGTAAGTCGACGTTGAATTAACGTAGCAAATAATGCATTACAAAACGAAACTCTCAAACTCCTTATTGTTTATTGTTTTCGTTCTTATATTAGGCTTGGAAATTGTGGAAGACTGAACAACCATTAGAAATATTGGACCCAGTTCTGAGAAATAGCTACTCGAGAAATGAGGTGCTTAGGTGCATTCATATTGCTTTATTGTGTGTTCAAGAGGATTCTAGCCAAAGACCTTCCATGGCGTCCATTGTTCTTATGCTTAATAGCAATTCAGTCACTTTGCCATTGCCGGAAGAGCCAGCGTTCTTCATGCGTAGTAAGGACACTGATATTAAAGACAGTGATATTTCTACCAATCAATTTGTCCAATGGTCGGTCAATGACGCATCCATTTCAGAGTTGCATCCACGCTGAAGTATGTCTCATCTTTTTTTTTTTTTAGTACAACAAATTCAAATATAAAAATTTAAATTTGCCGACCGATGTAATTATAACAACCCATGTCTAAGCAAATATTGTCACTTTAGCCCGTTACATATCGCTATCAATCTCATAAAAATTTTAAAACACGTATGTTAGGGAGAGGTTACGCTTATAAGAAATGTTTCACTTCCTTCTCCAATCGATTTAGGATCTCACAGTCCACCTCCCTTGGGGGCCAGCATCCTTGCTGGCGCGCCGCTAGTGTCTGACTCTGATATCATTTGTAACGAAACATTCCATATAACGGTATAGAAACCTCTCCCTAGATGACGCGTTTCAAAACCGTGAGGCTGACGACGATACATAACAAATCAAATCAAAGCTGACAATATTTATTAGTGGTGGGCTTGAACTGTTACAACAGTATATATCAATTACTATTGAATTATACTCACTTTAGTCTAATGTATATTAATTTTTATTGCTTTCATATTTTCTCAATTAAAATATTTAATTTTTTTTTAGCTTAATCTTTTCAAATTATAATATTTAGAGGATAAGATGATAAGATTTAAAAATGAGTATAAAAATATTGTCACATAAGGGAAAAAAAAAACCCTAAACGTTAGGGGATGTTAATGTGAAAAGGAGAAGTTAAAAGGACATAAGCTCAATTATTCCGCATTTATGGTTTAATTATCGTTTTTTAATTACTTTTCTTTGTTTATTAAAAAGACGTGGAAAATCAAGGTTTGAATTTATGAATTTTTCTTTTTTCTTATCTTGTCGGGTACTAAAACATAGACAACCGACACTACCAAGAATTAATTTGGCCATTGACTTGACCTCATATTTATTCATTTTAATTTTAATTTCAGAATAATTGTCAACTAATTTTTTTTTTTAAAATTTTTAGGAATTTAAACTTACAATAATTTACTAAATTACAGAGGTTTTGATATATATATATATATATATATATATATATAATTATATTCGTCTTGCGCCCCTGTTTTGTTCTCTTCTATTTTCACTCCGATATTCATTTCTTCTCAAATTTAAGTAGGTAAACTACAAATTTAATATTGATAGTGTTATGATCTGTCAATGTTTAATATTTAAATTTTCTTTTTGATTTAATTAAAGAAGACGATAATTAAACTAAAAATGTTGAATAATTATCTTAAATATTTAGGGTGTATTTACATAATAATAATAATAATAATAATAATAATAATAATAATAATAATAATAATAATAATAATAATAATGAATTTGACGAGAGAAAAGTCATTATATAAATACATACCAGAAATTCAGAAATCCAGGCAGAAAATGTGGATAAATATATTAATGTGACATAAGGTCAATTATTCATCATTATTGGTTTAATTATCGTTACTTTTCTTTCTCTTTATTGAATGAATCGTAGAAAAAGGGGCAGAAAGACTCACCCGGAAGAACATTGACCTGATCATTGACTTGACCCTGTCCCTTCGTTGACTTCAAGTGGGGACCACAACTCTCTATTTATTACTTATTTATTTATTAAAAAAAAAAACAAAAAAACACAAAAGTAAAATTAAAAAATTGGGGATTTGAAGTTGTTAAATACTAACGCAAAATGAAGAGGCTAAGGAATAAAATTGGTTAAGATGCTGAATTTTGTGGTGTTTCTTTCCTTCCTCCTCAGCTTCCCCATCCATGGAAGCGCAGAGTTTTATCCAGACCCCTTCCGTTACTGCTCCAACGCCACCTTCTCACCCAACTCCACCTTCCTTTCCAATCTTCAAACCCTCTCTTCCACTCTCTCCTCCAATGCTTCTCACAATTTCTATCACAATTCTTCCGTAGGCCGACAGAAATCTCCTAATTCCACCGCTGTCTACGGCGACTTCCAGTGCCGTGGGGATCTCAACGCCACCGCCTGCCGACAGTGCGTGGCCACGGCCACTGCCAATTCCACGCAGAGCTACTGCCCTCGTAGCGTAGAGGCGGTTATTTGGTTGGACGAGTGCTTTTTGCGATATTCCAATGAGTCTTTCTTTTCCATCGTGGCTGAACGGCCGATGTTGATTTTGATTAATAACAATGCGATTGAGGAGGATGAAAGTGGGTTTGATCGGATTGTGGGCTCTGCGTTGAACCATACGGTTGCTAATGCTTCTTCGGTGAAAGGGGCGTTGAAATTTGCGACCAAGGAAGCGAATTTCAAAGACGCGATTGTTTACACGCTGGCTCAGTGTACAGGGGATTTGTCCACTTCTAATTGTGGGAAATGCTTGAGAGGCGCTCTTCAAAATTACCCTGGTTGTTGCAGCGGTAAAAAGGGTGGGAGAGTCTTGTCTCCCAGTTGTATGATTCGTTACGAGCTTTATCCTTTTTACGGCGGCGTTTCCCCCTCTAATGCTATTTCCACACCCCCTGCTTCTGCCCCTGCTTCTGCCCCTGCTTCTGCCCCTGCTTCTGCCCCTGCTCTGCCTCCGCCGCCGGAATCTTCTCCCGATTCCAACCCTCCAACGTCTGAGCCTCCCTCCCCTCCGACGGATTCTATGTCAGCTCCGCCTCCTCCGTTGTCCTCCTCCCCTCCCGCTCCGGCACCCTCTACAGCCTCTCCTCCTCTGCTTTCAGGTTATATATATTATTTACATACACACTCAATTCTTCATAATCGAACTTAAGTGT
Organism: Cucurbita pepo subsp. pepo; assembly: GCF_057944985.1. NCBI lineage: Eukaryota > Viridiplantae > Streptophyta > Magnoliopsida > Cucurbitales > Cucurbitaceae > Cucurbita > Cucurbita pepo. Next base: position 2,185,290 of record NC_141817.1, read on the forward strand.
TGAGTTTATTGTTTTGATTAATTACCCACAAAAGTTTGACATAAAGGTTGTCTGTTTTGTTTGTTGGGACAGGAAAAGGGAGAGCGACGGTGGGTATGGTGATGGGCATAGGCTTTCTTCTGCGGAGTTTGTAATTTTTGACGTCTAGCCTTAAAATAAATAAAATTATTGTGGGAGAGATTTTATTTGACTGAATTACTTGTAATACTTAATTATGCGGTGGTTTGTATTTATTTTATGTTTAATATACAAGTTTACCATATTTATTTTTGTTTATGCTCAATTTTTTTTGTTGACACGTGTTAAGTTTAGTCCGCTTAATATAAATATATTTTTGATATATATATATATATATATATTTCATTGTATTAAAAAATTAAATTGACTAGTTTTAGAATTCTAATTATAATATTTAATTATTAAAATTTATATGGTAGTATTAAAATATTCATTTTTTTAGAAATTATATTATATTATAGAACATTACATTTACATATTTATTTTCTTATGAAATATATTAATTTATTATTTTACCACTTTTTTTTAAATAAAATTATATTAAAAAAATGAAAACTTTAAAATAATTATATTTTAGAAAAATAATAATGTGGAAAAAAATTCTCTTTTCTATAATGAATCTCCTCCCTGAATATTACAAAAATAAATGGAGAATTGGAAGAGATGAGGATGGAATGGGGATGGGGAAGGCTTCCCTGTCCCTGTCTTGCGACTGTCTTGCGAGGTAGATATCTCTACTCCACACACATATATGACACCTTTCCATAATGAGACCTATAATAGATGAACGATTCGAGTTGGTTGAAGTTCTAGATCTCGACTAAAATTATAGGTCGCTTAAGCTTTGCATGAATTTCACCTAAAATCAGTTGAAATCTCGACGATAGGTGTTCAACAATGATCATAAATTTCAAGTATTACGTATTGAGTATATGAACTTGTTGGCCACGCTGATCTAGTTTGTCTCTACTTAAACTTGGGACGTGGGTTCAATTTCTAAAGGTTCCAATCAACGTGGGTATTTCTATTGGGAGTTGATTGTTCATCCACAGTGGATTTCATTGCATTGTCAGTGGTTACAACCTCTCAATAGAGCAATCTATCAACAAAACAATAACAACCTCTTAAGTTGAGACCCACATAAATCGATAACGACTACGAGTAAGACCCAAAACTAGCTTGTAGTGACCAAAATGCAAAAAATTACAAGGTATAATGTTTCAATTCAATATTTAATCCATTATTTTCATAACATTCCAACCAAGACATATTTGCAGTATATTAAAAAAGTTCCCCTCACAAACAATATAATATTATGTTACAAAAAATTATATGATTGGAATAAAAAACATAGTTTGACCAAAGAGAAATCGTGTTCTTCGAGACACAGCAACATTGTTTAAATACATAAAAATGTTCTTAAAATAGACTAATGGGTATTTAAATTGACCAAAATTATCATCAAGAAATCATCAATGGTCAAGAGTCAAAATTTCAGTTTTTCTCGTTATATAATCCGGTCATGACCTTCACCAATGGCGGCACGGCAGCCATGTTCCATTCAACCCTTCTCTTTTCCATCATCATCATCATCAGCAGCAGCAGCAGCCCTGCAGCTGCTCAGCCAAGTATCAGTTGTTCAAGCGACAATGGCAATTACACAGCCAACAGCACCTACAGAGCCAATCTCCACCACATCCTCTCTTCCCTCCCGACCGACAACCGCCTCGACCAAGGCTTCCTCAACACCTCCTATGGACAAAGCCCCGACCGAGTCAATGCCATCGCCCTCTGCAGAGGAGACCTTAACCCAGAGCTCTGTCGCAGTTGCATCAGCGACTCTGTTTTGGACCTTCCCGAACAATGTCCCAATCAAAAGGAAGCTGTAATTTGGTACCCCAATTGCATGTTTCGCTATTCGGATCGACGGATTGTTGGGGTTTTGCGAGACACTCCTGCTTTTTGGATGTGGAACATTCAAGATGCGGTGGACCTGCAAGGGTTCAGCCTGGTGGTGCAGGGGCTGCTGGCGGACCTCGCAAAGGAGGCTGCTTCAGGGGATTCTAAGCTCAAATTTGCTGCTGGGAATGTCAGCACTTTGAACGAGGATTATTTGAATGTTTATGGGATGATGCAGTGCACGCCAGATATTTCACAGGCACAGTGCCTTGATTGCTTGCAAGTTGTTGCTGGCGTGGTTCAAACATGGTGTCCAGGGAAGATTGGAGCCAGAATTATTAGACCCAATTGTTTTCTCAGGTATGAGATTGTCAGTTTCTTTAACTCTACAGCCGTTTCGAGAGTTTCCCAGTCGCCCCGACCGCCGCCGACACCGCCATCACCTCCCTCCCTTTCACCAAATACAACCACCAATGCAGCAGGTTCTTTTCTTTTTGCATACTTTTTAGTCTGTTTATATCAATGGTTAAGTCTTACATTCATTTATCTCTGCAGGAAACGAGTCCGAGAGCTTAAAGACTGTCATCATAATAGTTGTTCCAATGGTTGTGGTTCTTGTATTTGTGGCATTAATTGTCAGCATCTTCATGTTTCTAAGAGCAAGAAAACAAAGTGTTAATGGAATTGCAAGTAAGAATCCATTCCAAAAGGGCAAACAGTTCAATTCTTGTGGTGTTTTTTGAAGTAAGACCTTGGAAATGAGTTCTACTTACACATTCACTTGTTCTTCAGGTTTAGAACTGGATGACACTGCAGATCTGGAAACTTTGGTGTTTGATATCAGTACTATAAGAACTGCAACCGATAACTTCTCAGAAGCAAATACTATTGGCCAAGGTGGATTTGGAGCTGTTTACAAGGTTTGTGAGGAAATTTAGCTTTTGCATTGAATTAAAATGATTGATTGGTATTCGTAGCGTCTATGAGATCCCACATCGATTGGAGAGAAGATTGAGTGTCAGTGTTCTCGTTGGACCCTGAAAAGGGTGGATTGTGAGATCCTACGTCGGTTGGAGGGGAAAAGAAACATTGTTTATACCTTAGTAGACGCGTTTTAAAAATCTTGAGAGGAAGCCCGAAAGGAAAAGCACAAAGATGACAATATTTGCTAGTGGTGAGCTTGGATTGTTACGGTGTCGGGACTCACTATGTTTTGTGTATTCTTTTGACAGGGAAGCCTTGTCAATGGGCAAGATATAGCAGTGAAAAGGCTCTCCCAGAACTCCATGCAAGGACAAAGTGAGTTCAAGAATGAAGTCCTGTTAGTGGCTAAACTACAGCACAGGAATTTAGTTCGGCTTCTCGGTTTCTGTCTCCACGAACACGAAAGGCTTTTAGTGTTTGAGTTTGTGAAGAACTCAAGTCTTGATAAATTCATATTTGGTAACGTTTCTTTTCTTCAATCTTTGCGTACTTCACGTCTGTTTAGTTCGAGTTCGAGTAACTCGAGTCATTAGTACATTGTGTCCTGCCTAATAAAACCCGTTGTTTTAATGTTTAGATCCGTTAAGAAGTCAAGATTTGGACTGGAATGCGCGTTACAAGATCATTGGAGGCGTTGCTAGGGGTCTTGTTTATCTTCACGAAGATTCTCAAATTAAAATCGTTCATCGAGATCTCAAACCTGCTAATATTTTGTTAGACGCAGAAATGAATCCAAAAATTTCAGATTTTGGTATGGCAAGGTTGTTTCTACCCGATCAAACACGAGGAGATACAAGTAGAATTGTTGGAACTCAGTAAGTACTGATACACGAAAAAAACTCATTAGCATATTATTCGTTCAGTGTTGTTAACTTCACTCTCATGCTCTAATTCAGGGGATACATGGCTCCCGAGTATGCAATGTATGGAAAGTTTTCAAACAAGTTGGACGTGTTTAGCTTCGGTGTGTTAGTCTTGGAGATTGTGAGCGGTCAGAAAAACAGCTCTTTCCGTCAAGAAAATAACATACATGATCTTATAAGCTACGTGAGTATAAACATATCGTGAAATTACAACACTCGGTTTCATTGATCAAAAACCTAATGCTGATTTCAATGAATTGGTGTAGGCATGGAAGAACTGGAGGGCAGGAACAGCCTTGAATGTTGTAGATCCCATTTTGAGAAGTGGGTCAGTTAGTGAAATGAAGAAATGTATTCATATTGGGTTGCTTTGTGCTCAAGAAGATTCAGCTGATAGGCCAACTATGGACACTGTTCTTCTCATGCTTAATAGTGACACAATCACTCTCCCAATTCTTTCTCCACCAGCTGATTCCATGAGCAGGAGCCTCACATCAGACATGTCTTCTTCACAGCACAGGTCTGGTTCCCATGTCATACACATGGAATGAGACCGGCCTCGAAGTAAGTCGATATACGAAGCGTCGGTTACTGAGCGACGCCCTCATTAATTTCAAAACACTGTCTTGTTTCTACGCTGCAAATATATATATATATATATATATGGTAGCAAAGTAATATTGCTTGCTTTGATATGTTATGTATCGCCGTTAGCTTCACTATTTTAAAAGGAGAAGTTTCCACGTCTTTATAAAGAATGTTTCGTTCTCCTCTCTAACTTATGTGGGGTTTCATAATCCACTCCTCTTAGGGCCAACATCCTCGCTGGCACACTGTCCGATGTCCTAGCTCTGATACTATTTGTAACAACTCAAGCTCACCGATAACAAATATTGTTTGTTTTGACTTGTTACATATCGCCGTCAGCCTCACGATCTTAAAACACATCTGCTAGAGAGAGAAAGAATGTTAGATCTCACGTAAACGTGATGACAAGAAAAAGCAGAAAAAGCAGCAAATTCTCACCAAGTTACAAAGATAAACAGAATGTTCATATTGACTTTAGTTAGCTTTACAGAGGATGATGAGAAGCATGAAGAACGCAAAAAGCAGATGAATCCATATCTTTCCAAAACCTTGTGGACTCCCAGTGGTTGTCCTGATGGGTATCCAATTGAGAGTTGAGGCACTAAGCACACTCCCTCCCACTGCTATCTCTCTACTACACGCAATCATCCCATATCTCTGCCCTCTCATCCCACCACCCAAAACAGCAGTTTGAGAAACATCAAATTCTGATTAAAGCCAGAGGAAACCAATCCTACTGCCTCAAATTCCATTTATTTTTATTCGAGATTCATTCTTTAGAAGAGAAACGAAGCATTCTTTATAAGAGTATGAAAACCTCTCCTTGACAGAATTGTAACGTGAAAGCCTAGAAGAGAAGGTTCACAGAAGGTGACGACAATACGTTATGAGAAAAAAAATGGACAATATCTGCTAATACTCAGCTCGAACTATTACAGATAAGATTTAAGTCGAAAGGGATACTAACCAAAAATATTGTTTGGGAGTGTATAGTTTAAGGTGAGTTTATATGTGTTTTTTAGATATATATCTTCCGCAACAGTAAAGTTGGGATCTTTCAAAATCCACTCATTAAATTAAACAAAAATGATTATTTTTCTTCTCTTGATTGATGATGTAATACACTAAAAAAAGGAATATGGAAAAGGCCAATCATAAAAGAACAACTTTATAGGAATCACTGCACAAAAAGATCAGAGAATATATCAAATCAAATGAATATATATATATATTTTTTTGTCGATAACATCAATATACCTATCATGAATATCGATCTCTCAGGAATAGAGGCAGAGAAGTCTTCTTTGTTTTCATTTATATCAATTATTTCATTTCCTATACCTACGAAATTTCTTATTTATTTTGGCAAGGATTACTCGAGGAATCTGCAGAGATCGAACTTTCGACCATTAATTTTTCACTGTTTATTATTCTTTAATAAAAATAATTATTTTAAGGCAATATAATATTTATTAAAAAGATCTTAATAAAGTTCAAATTTTAATATTAATAACACGTGTCATTCAAAATATATTTATATTAAGTGAATGTGGCAGAGACGGGAAAAGAGAGTACAATCTCGTCCCCGAACTCATTTATCTAACAAAAAAAATGTTCCCTACTTCCTCCCTCTCTCATCCTCGATCTAAATTGGGAATCCTCCGTGCGGCGGGGACGGGATTTAATTTTAATTCGTTAATTTAAATAGATTTCGAATTAAATATCTTATGTATATAATTTAAATTCGAAAAGATCAACATTGATATTTTAGGCAAAATGTTGATAGAAAAGTTTGCATGATATTAAATAAGTGGCAGTTAGAATAGAAGAGGCCCAAACCACGTCGATCAAAAAAAAAAAAAAAAAGAAACCCATAGATTTAATAGAATTTTAGGCAGTATTAGGGTCTGGTGGCAGTGACACGTGTACTGTTCAAAATGATGTGACAAATTTCACATGGCTGAGATGGCACTCCATTTCCTCCACCTGGAAATACCTCACTGCTTTATGTTAAATTTAATACTTTAAATAAATATTAAATTAATTAAATGCTTCATTTATTAAAAAAACCGTTAAAATCTTCTAATTTATTTATTATCCTTCCTCTTGTTGAGTTCCACGTGTCTTATCCAAAAAAAAAAAAAAAACTTTTATTTTATAAATATACTTTAAATCTCTTCTCAAAATTCAAAATAGAATAAAAAATATTATGTGACGTGTCGTAGATAAGATCAAAAGAGCAAAAAAAAAAAAAAAAAAAAAAAAAAAAAAAAAAAAAAAACGCAAAAAATCCTATAAATTTAATAGGAATATAATAAACCCAAATCCGAGAAGATGAACAGAACTTTGATTTAGCATTTGGATATTCTAATTACGTTAGGCAGCGAATTGCTTCAAATTTCATTTTCTTATATAACCCATCAATGGCTTCATCGATGGCTACCATTAAAGTGGGCGTCAAACTTCTCAGTTAATCGCTTCCCTCCATTATTCTATCGAATCTTTTTCAGCCGTTTTCTTACTTTTTCGTTTCCGCGTGAGAAATTGCGAGGGAACTACTCAGAACAGAGCAGAACACTCTCGAGCCCCTTGTCTTATCTCTTATATAAGGTTAATCAGGTTCTAGTTCATCCTCTCATCATTGCACAATGAGGAACACCCAGACCCAGTTTGCCGTTGCCTTTTTGGTTCTATCGCTTGCCATTAATGTTTCTCACGCCAAACAAATTAAACCCTTCTTCGATTTCATTGAGTTTGATGACTTTCTTAACAAAACCCAACAATGGAAAACGAGTTTTCGTCTCCATTTCCATCAAACCCAGTTTCCGTTTTCGCCTCCCATTGTGATTGCTGGAGTTCTCTGTTTTATCGCCGCTTCTTTATCCAGCGCCGGCGGGATTGGCGGCGGTGGGCTTTACATACCTATTTTGACGATTGTGGCTGGTGTGGACCTCAAAACAGCGTCTAGTCTCTCGGCTTTTATGGTCACTGGAGGGTCGATTGCGAATGTATTTAACAGTTTGTTCTCTAAAAGATCCAAATCAGAGGGGAAGTGTTTGATTAACTTTGATATTGCTCTTTTGACTGAACCGTGCATGTTATTGGGAGTGAGTATTGGAGTTTTATGTAACCTTGCGTTTCCTGAGTGGGTTACTACTATTCTGTTTGCCATTTTTCTTGCTTGGTCGACTTTGAAAACATGTAAAAGTGGGATGGTGTATTGGAAAATGGAAACAGAAGAGCATAGGAATAATGGGTTTAATTTGGAAGATGCATTAGAGAATGAAAATGAAACCATAGCTTTTGAAGAGCCTCTGTTGCCTACACAGAACGATCCCAGATTGAGGCTTCCTTCAATGAAGTTAGGGGCCTTGGTTCTTGTCTGGTCTTGTTTCTACCTTATTTATCTTCTTCGTGGCAACCGCGATGGACAGGTATGGATTTATCTTATTCATGTTAATTGATTCTATGTCTGATTAGAACATAACTGTTCATTTGTTTGGGGAAATATCAGAGGATTTGAGTGTCTTCTAAATACATAGAATTATCCTGACATGTTCTTGATTATTGTGTGAAGTATATATTGAAAAATGCTATTGACTTGTGAATTTGACATTAAGTTATTAGTATGCTATATTGTTTGCTCCAGTGACAGAGTCTCGTATTAATGTAGATCTGTAAGTGCAGCCTTTTCAATGACTACTATTGAAATCAACCTGGAGTTTTTCATGAGATGAGAAATCCTCCCTTTTTCACTATAGAAAATGAACTGTCAAATTTGTCTGGCATGGTTAAGGTTTGCCTTGTATCATGGTTTTTGATCTTATGATTCCAAGTGAATTAATAGTTTGTTGTTTTCAGTTCATTATAGAAGCAAGTAACTTTGTGAGGTCCCACATTGGTTGGAGAGGAGAACGAGCCTTCCTTATAAGGGTGTGGGAATAGCTTCCTAGGGAGGCGAATTGTAAAATCCCATATTGATTGGAGTGGTGAACGAAACATTCTTTGTGTGGGAAACCTCTCCCTAATAGACGTGTGAGATCCCACCATATGTTGGAGAGAGGAACGAAACATATTCCTTAGAAGGGTGTGGGAAACCTCTCCCTAATAGACTTGTGAGATCCCACCATCGGTTGGAGAGGGGAACGAAACATTTCTTATAAAGGTGTGGGAAACCTCTTCTTAGTAGACGTGAGATCCCACATCGGTTGGAGGGGGGAACGAAACACTCCTTATAAGGGTGTGAGAAACCTCTCCCTAGCATTTTAAAACTATGAGGCTGACGGCGATATGTACCAAGCAAAAGCGAGCAATATTACAAGCTTTTTGTATTGTATCCTATTGTATTCATTCCCAATTTAAAATTTTGCACTTATTCCCTTCTTAGTCTTCTTCATTGACTGAATTTGAGTCTTGTCATCTTTACTCATTTACTATCGCATATTCGACGTCTTATTTGGCCACGAATTTGAGCGTGACAGTAAAGTCTAAAGGTGATGCTGCAACTTGTTTACTTTTTGTTGGGGCATATATGATGCCACCCCTTGGTCCCATTTGCTACTCCCTTTGGTACCTTTTCATTCCATCCACAAACTTTATATCCTTGGATCTTACGTTGACTTTAAGCAAAAGAGCTTCCACACAACCCTTAGTTTCCTTTTAAAGATAAGCTCTTCCAAACAACCCTTGATTGCCTTGGAATCACTGCTAAAAGTAAGAACAAGTACTTTTATGGGAAACGTTTTGAAGTGTTGTTTCAACATATTCTTAATTGCACTTTTAGATTATGTACTTAAGTAATCAAACAATTAGTATGAAGCTACCTTTTAACTCTTCAAAAATCATGTCGAACTCGGTGAATTCTACTCCATATGATCTTTTCTTCGTTCGAGCAATTCGAATACTTTGTCATTGTAAAATCCTTGTTTTTGCAGGGTCTTTTACCGATAGAAACGTGTGGAACGGGTTACTGGGTTATCTCTTCTCTCCAAGTTCCAGTGGCCATAGCTTTCACTCTCTGGATTCTTCACAAACAGAAGGGTCCTGAACCTGAAGATTCCCCTCAGAAGGTGCAAAGAATGAAGCTAGTTCTATGATATCTGTTTGCTAGGCTAGAACAAAAGCTAATGTTTTCTGTTGTTCCTTGTATAGGAGCTAGAAGAAGCACGGCCTGCAGTTGAACCATCAAAGAAACTCATCTTCCCAGTAATGGCACTTTTAGCTGGGATTTTGGGTGGCATGTTTGGGATTGGCGGTGGCATGCTTATAAGCCCTTTCCTTCTTCAAGTTGGAATAGTTCCTGAGGCAAGTCCTTACATCTCGCGAACTTTTGTTGTTGTATTTAATCGGTTATTGAACTTTAAAGAGTGTTTAATAAGTCTCTAAGCTTCAACTTTGTGATATAAGTGTAACAACCCAAACCCATCGCTAACAGATGTTGTCTTATCACCGTCAGCTTCATGGTTTTAAAGTTGCGTCTGTTAGGAAGAGGTTTCCACATCCTTATCAGCAATGCCTCGTTCTCATCTCTAACCGACGTGGGATCTCACAATCCACCCCCTGGGGCCCAGCGTCCTCGCTGGCTCTGATACCATTTGTAACAACCCAAACCCACCGTCAGTAGATATTGTTCATTTTGGCTGTTACGAATGGTATCAGAGCCAGACACCGGGCGGTGTGCCAATGCGGACGTTGGGCCTCCAAAGGGGTGGATTGTGAGGGAAACGAAACATTTCTTATAAGAGTGTGAAAACCTCTACTTAGTACACGCGTTTTTAAACCGTGGGGCTGACTACAATACGTCACGGACTAAAGCGGACAATATCTACAAAGAGTTCTACAAAGGTTCAGATCATTATTGCCCATGAGGCTCATACCTGAAAATTGTAAATACAGGAAACGGCAGCAACTTGCTCCTTCATGGTGTTCTTTTCGGCTACAATGTCAGCTTGCCAGTATTTGCTGCTGGGAATGGAGCATGCTGAAATTGCAGTGATCTTCGCGATCGTCTGCTTCATTGCCTCGGTGCTTGGGTTGGTAGTGATTCAGAAGGGGATTCGTGACTATGGAAGGGCATCTCTCATCATCTTCTCAGTTAGTATAGTGATGGCTTTGAGTACTGTTTTGATGACCACATTTGGTGCCCTCAATGTTTTGAGTGATTACATTGCTGGAAACCCTATGGGATTTAAATCTCCTTGTTAAAACGTTTTCTTCTCTCTTCATTCATGCACAGTTCATTGCCTAATTTAATGGTTACAGAGAATCTGAGTGAATGTAACATAGGAGAATGCTTGAGTTCAAATTTTTTAATTTTTGTTCATATTTCAAATTCAATTTTCATTCTGCTTCAATTCAACTCCTTCGATTATGAAAACCGTTAGAATATTGAATGAAAAATCGAGAAGTTCTTTTTCTCAGTGCCGCGAGGGAAGGTAGATGAAAACCCGTGATACAATCTTCTTGTAAACCAATGCCTTTAGCCACTTAGTCATACTTCCAACTTGTTGATCGAAATTTGAGTATGAATAGAAAAATCAACGTGTTTGAATTTTGTTCTTCTAAACATAATTCAAGCAAGTGTTCTCGTCATTGTCATGTTGTGAGATCTCACGTTGGTTGATCGAAATTTGAGTCCGAATAGAAAAATCATCGTGTTTGAATTTTGTTCTTCCAATAATTCAAGCAAGTGTTATTATCATTGTCATGTTGTGAGATACTATATTGGTTGAAGAGTGGAACAAAACTTTTAAGGGTATGGAAATCTCTCGGTTCTAAAAATCGTGAGACTAACGGCGATATGTAATGAGACAAAGCAGACAATATCTATTAGCGTCAGAATTTATATACCGAGCGGTGTGTTAGCGAAGACGTTGGGTCTCCAAGGGAGGTGAATTGTGAGATCCCACATCGATTAAAGAGAAGAACGAAACCTACCCTTACAAGGGTGTGAGAACTTCTTCCTAACAGACACATTTTAAAAACCGTGAAACTAACGACGATATGTAACGAGCTAAAGCGGACAATATCTACTAGAATATACACTTTTGTCAAGTCAATTATACCACAATGGTTTGCATATACAAATGATCACCAAACATTATAAAGATAGAAGATCGTTAAAACAACGAGCCCGAAACAAATCAATTTAAGATTATTAAGTGTTGACAATGATTCCACAGAGTAAGAGCTATTAGCTTGGGGGGCTCTTAGTGTTCATAAAGAAAGAAGGCTGCGATGGCGTGGGAAAATCAGCCAAGTCGCCGTTAAGCAAGAGAAGGATGGTACCCATTGTTGGCCTTTCACACACCTTCTCTTGAATGCAGAGTAACCCAATCTGGATGCATCTTGTCGCCTCATTCCTCATCATTTCACTTCGTATTTCAACACAAGGATCTACAATGTTCAACGCTGTTCCTTCCCTCCAGTTTCTCCATGCCTGCATCCACCAACTCAATTCATGTTCAACTCCTAAACGAATTTAATGGTTAATTCTCATACGCTATACTTACGGAGCTTATAAGACGATCTTCGATATTCTCGTTGTAGCTATTGGCTTGGTTATTTCTTCGTCCAGTCACAATCTCTAAAACTAGAACACCAAAGCTAAACACGTCCGACTTTGATGAGAATTGACCGTGTCTTGCATATTCTGGAGCCATATATCCACTTAAATTTCACAAACAAGGTCGAGACTCAGTAGTAGAAAATTTAATGTAAAGCGAAGTTAACTTGCACGTATAAAAGCTTTACTACTTACAAAGTGCCGATTATTGCGGACGTATCATCTCGAGTTTGTTCAGATGCGAATAATCTTGCGGTACCAAAATCTGAAATTTTAGCATTCATGTTTGTATCCAACAAAATATTACTGGGTTTTAGATCTCGATGAATAATTTTGATTCGAGAATCTTCGTGAAGATAAACAAGTCCACGAGTGATGTCTTGTATGATTTTGTAGCGCATTGCCCAATTCAAAGTTTTGCGCTTGAGAGGATCTGGGTATGAAAGGATTAGTGATTAGAGGTTAATTTAATGAAGAAATGTTGAAAGTTGAGGAAGAATTATGTACCGAAAATGAATTTTTCAAGGCTTCCATTCTGTAAGAACTCATAGATGAGAAGCTTTTCGTTTTGTTTGAAGGAGAAACCCAAAAGCTTAACTAAATTCCGATGATGAAGCTTAGATAACAGAAGGAGTTCGTTCTTAAATTCATCATCTCCCTGCCCTGAAACCTTAGAAAGCCGTTTGACTGCTACGATTCGTTTGTTTGGAAGCTTCCCCTGTTAATGGACAGAGACAAAAAAGTTCATCGCCGGCGACTGCGAGCTACTGATAAAAATGAAAGCTTTTCATTATTACCTTGTAAACAGCTCCAAACCCACCTTCCCCAAGTTTGTTTTCGTCTGAAAATTCATCTGTTGCTGTTCTAATGGTGTTGAAATCGAACTGTAAGAACCCCACTGCCGTAGTTTCTTCCTCGGCTTGACCTGTCGGCGCGAAATATAAGAACAGTATTCCAAAATGAAACAAAAATAGTTCTAATTTGATTAGCTTACAGTTTTCTCCACTGCGTTTTGGCCAACATTTTCTCAGAAAGATGTAGATGCTGATCATTAGTGCTAAAACTGCAACAGCAGCAATAGGCACAACGATAGCTATGCAAGTTGCAGAGTAGCTGCTTTTGTTTCCTGAAAAACAGAGCAGTTCAGGGTAAAGAGGGATGAACAGAGCAATTTTCCGGGAAGTGGGAGCAGTAGCATTACCGTGGGTAGTTCTGTTAAGTAAAAGAGGAGGGGATGGTGGCGGTGGAAAGGGTGAGAGGGTGGGCGGCGGCGGCGGCAGCGGCGATTGAATGAAAGAGTAGGTCTCATATCGAAAATTACAACTGGGTCTAAGAACCCTACCCCCTCGCTTTCCATCACAGCAATCTTGGATTAGAGGCAGAGCCCCAGACAAGCATTCGTTGCACTTCCGCGGAGACAAATCTGGGGTGCACTGCGCTGAGCCGTAAATTGTGGGCAAATTTGGAAGCGTTGCGTTCCCCACCGCAAACTTCATACGGGAGTCGCCGGCCGAGGTTGGGCCTATGAGACTCACTATCAGATTCCTGGCGGCCTGGGTGAATCCTTCCGGATCTGACGCGTTCATCGTGTTCCACAGAAAGGCGGGCGGTGAAACTTCCATGGACCCCAAGATGGGTCGGTCGGAATAACGGAGCATACAGGCATCGTACCATCCAAGCGCTTCCTTCTGGGTCTCACACCGTGTAAGGAGAATATCTCTGGAGTTATTGAGGCATCTCCGGCAAGCCTCCGCCGAAATGTCCCCCCTGCAGAGTCCGATTGCGTATGCTCTGTTTTCGCCGCCGTAAGAGAAGTTGTAAAAGCCATACTCAATTTGATGGTCGGTGGTGAAGGTGGAGAGGAGTTGTTCTAGATTGGCTTTGTAGGCAGCCCCATCAGTTGTATGGTTGCTATTGCCTCCGTCGACGCAGATAAAGTGTAACAATCTTGGCTGAGCAAATGCCAGAGGGTAACCAATCAGCGCCAAAAACAACAAACTCAGAGTAATGGAACATATAAATCTTGAACCACCCATTGCTTTGTTACTCCACAAAGCCTTGAAATCGTGAGGCCAGGCCAAGCGTCGATGGAGGGAGAAGGAATTTTTTAAGGTTCATGAATCAAAAGTACATAAAATTTAAAATTTTGAGGTTAAAGGTGAATAAAAAAATGTAAGGCTGCTTGTTTAGCCAGTGGTTTCATTGTCTGGATCATTGACTTTGAAAAGTCTGGCAAAACGAGTATGGGTGGGCCATGAAGACCGATCGGAAGCTGGGGTACCATTTCCAAGCCGTGAATTTCACTCCCTGCTAACCAATTCTTACAATAAATAAGTTCATCAATGGAGCTCAAGTTTAGGTCAGTCGACTTTGTTTGAAAGCAGCTCAATGGTTTGGCCAAGATTCTTGTGTTCTTCACCTTCCCTGTTTCTGGGTTTCGTGATTTTCTTGGTATCCATTACTTGGCAACGCATGGCAACGAGTCAGTCAGATTTCGAATACTATAATTGCCAAAATGAACAAGGGAACTACACCGCTAACAGTACCTACAAAGCCAATCTTGATCACCTCCTCTCCACCTTTACCACCCACCGCCAAATCGACTACGGCTTCTACAACCTCTCTTACGGCCATGACCGCGAAGCTAATGCTATTGGTCTGTGCAGAGGAGACGTCGGGCCAGACGATTGCCAAACATGCCTCAACAACACTATAACCCTTCTCATAGAAAACTGTCCCACCCAGATTGAGACTATTGGATGGTACGACGAGTGTATGTTTCGTTACTCCGACCGCTCCATCTTCGGCGTCATGGAGCCTTCCCCTGCTGTCTTTTCCTCGAGACCTCGTAATGCTTCAGACCCAAAACGGTTCACTCAGGCGGCCAGGAATTTGCTTGAGCAACTCACCTCTGAAGCTGCAGCGGGTGATTCTCGTCTGAAATTTGCCGCTGGAGACGCCGAAATTCCCAATTACTGGCCCATTTATGGGGCTGTGCAGTGCACTCCTGATTTGTCTGCCAATGATTGCACCAACTGCCTGCTTGGTGCTATTGATCAAATTCGAGATTGTTGTGATGGGAAGATGGGCGGGAGAGTTGGAAGACCCAGTTGTAATATTAGATTTGACATCGATCCCTTCATTCAGAATCGGCCGGAGTCAGCGCCACCACCGCTTAATTTACCAAACACAACTACTACTACTACTACTCCGCAAGGCAATTTACAGTTCATCCTGTTCTATTCGCTTCTTTTTCTTTCTTTATCTCTTAACTCATTACAGAGTGCCCTGTTTTTATTTCCAGGAAACTCATCTGGAATAGTCGTCTTCATTGTTGTGCCTCTCATTGTGGTTATCATAGCTGCTGTCGCCCTTATCATCATCAGCATCTTCTTAAAGAGAAGAAAGCTAAGGAGCTATTCAGCTCAAAGTAAAGCTAAAACCCCTTTTGCTGATACCCCATTTTCATTTCACAACAGGATTCATGGCTGTGTTTGTTTAAACTTTTAATCCACAGATCTGCCTGAAGATGAAGTTATAAATGCAGAGTCTCTGCAGTTCGATTTTGACACCATTAGAGTCGCAACCGATGGATTCTCCGACGAAAATCAACTCGGGAAAGGCGGATTTGGAGTCGTTTATAAGGTAATCCTTGTTGAATCCTACGTTAGCTAATTTAGGAAATGATCCTGAATTTATAGGTAAAGAATAGGCTTAGGCTCAAAATGGACAATATCATACGATTGTGGAGAGTCGTGGTTCCTAACCATCCCAAGTTTTAACGAGTATTTGATATCCGATTGCACCCATTTCATATAATTAATCGACAGGGTCGGCTTCCCAATGGACGAAGTATAGCTGTGAAACGACTGTTTCAGGGCTCAAAACAAGGAGATGAGGAATTCAAGAACGAAATCTTGTTGGTGGCAAAGCTTCAACATCGGAATTTAGTTCAGCTTTTGGGTTTCTGCTTCAAACATCATGAAAGGCTGCTCATATATGAGTTTGTAGAGAACTCCAGCCTTGAGAAATTCCTATTTAGTAACACTTCACTCTGCTTCTCCTACTTCATTTCTGGGAAACCTCTAACAATCATCCTAATTTCGGATGTTAATATGTTCATGCAGATCCCATAAAGCGTGAGCGTTTAGATTGGAAGACTCGGTATAGTATCATAGACGGCATTGTTCGAGGACTTGTATATCTCCACGAAGACTCTCAACTTACAATTATTCATCGAGATCTCAAAGCTTGTAACATTTTATTAGACGCAGAGATGAATGCTAAGATTTCAGATTTCGGCACTGCGAAACTATTCGATCATGATCAAACACAAGGAAATACAAAAAGAATCATGGGCACTTTGTAAGTAGCTGCAACTACATTCTACATTTCATTTGTTGAGGGAGATACTAATGAAATTTGTTTATATCGCTAGTGGATACATGGCTCCAGAGTATGCATGGAACGGTCGTTTCTCAGTGAAGACAGATGTGTTTAGTTTTGGCGTCCTAATCTTGGAGATAGTGAGTGGACAAAAGAATAATCGAGCTCAAACCAACAAGGAGGTCGAAGAAAGTCTCGTCAGCCTTGTAAGTAGCAAGTGTTAAGCTCATTTGAGTGTCAGTGTGAGTAGATGCATATGAATGATGACTGTCAAATGTTGGTGTTGTTGTAGGCATGGAGAAGTTGGGGGAATGGGAATGCTTTAGATATTGTTGATCCTTGCTTGAGAAATGGGTCAAGAATGGAAATGGGGAGATGCATTCATATTGGATTGTTATGTGTTCAAGCAAATTTAGGTGCGAGGCCAACGATGAGCACTGTGCTTCTCATGCTCAACAATGGGTCCTTCTCTTTGCCAACGCCCTCTCTGTTGGATGATGGAAGTCCCACATCGACTAATTTAGGGAATGATCATGGGTTTATAAGTGAGGAATGCTAACTCCATTGGGATGAGGCCTTTTGGGAAGCCCAAAGCAAAGCCATGAGAGCTTATGCTCAAAGTGGACAATATCATACCATTGTGGAGAGTCGTGTTCGTCTAACATGGTATCAGAGCCATGCCCTAAACTTAGTCGTGCCAATAAATTGGTAAATCCTCAAATCCTCAAATATCGAACAAAGAACTCCTAAAGAAAAGGAGTCAAGCCCCTCCTCGAAGGCAGTCAAAAATGACTAAGACTCCAAAGGAGTCGAGCCTCGATTAAGGGGAGGCGCACTTTGTTCGAGGGGAGGTGTTGGATGATGGAAGTCCCACATCGACTAATTTAGGGAATGATCATGGGTTTATAAGTGAGGAATGCTAACTCCATTGGGATGAGGCCTTTTGGGAAGCCCAAAGCAAAGCCATGAGAGCTTATGCTCAAAGTGGACAATATCATACCATTGTGGAGAGTCGTGTTCGTCTAACACTCTCAACCTGCCTTCTTCGTCAACAGTGCTGCCTCTCGAATGCGTGGACAATCTCAAGGTCACAATGAAACTCAAGGTCTAAATTCCATGTCCATTTCTGAGTTATATCCACGTTAGTTAGTCTATTTTAGAGAACTTGTTGATTAAGAATGGGTCAAAGGTGACGGCTTGAAAATGGTGCAACTTCCAACTGGTCTTCAATGGCAACTAGTGACTCCAAATTGAAATGAAACCACTCAACTTCTTGCTAGACTTTTCCAAGTCACAAATGATTGAAAAATGAAACCACTGGCAGTCATGTGTGTATTATATATATATCTATCCAATGATCGACACGGTATCATGAGTCCCTTATTGGCTATACAAGTAAGAAACACTATCTCCAATGATATGAGGTCTTTTAGAAAAACGAAAAATAAAGTTACGAGAGCTTATACTCAAAATGCACAATATTATAACATTATGGTAGTTCGTTGTTCCTAGTATCGCTATAAATCAGACACAATGGCATAGTCCACAAGAATTGTAGCAGCTGACATTAATCCAATCATCTTTGAAATTCATAATCCTAAGACCTGTCATCAAGATGATCTAAATGTTCTTCCTTTTACGTCGTTTGAAGACGAGGAAAATAGTTGGTTATTTCACAAAATCTCTACAGAAATGTCAGCTGCTGAAGAACAGTTGGGCAAGAACCCAAACAGAAGGAGAAGATGAAGAAAGGAAATAAGATTCCAGAATTGGTGAAGACTGTTATTGTAGCAGACCTGCATTGATTTTGATCAGCAGAAACTTGTTTAACAAAACAGATATTCAGCCAATTCTATCTTGAAAATACATAGGAATCCTCTCATTCAAAAGCAAAGCCGGTGAAGTAATGAACTCCGACAACTCAGGCGACTGGTGGCCGAAGAACGTGGTCTTGCGATGTATCGATGGCGCCCGGAGACATGAACTGCCACATTGATACTCCGGGATATCCGATCACGGGTACCAACTTGCCCCCAACAACCTGATTTGGAGAAGAAAATGCAGGAGGGTGAGGCAAGAAGCTTGGTTGTGTATTGAACGCCTTCATTTTCTGTTCAAGGCTGTCTTTTGCTTCTTTCAGCCTCTGTTTCTCGTCTCGTAGTTCACTCTTTTCAGCCTACACAAAAGAGGTACGGTAAACTCAGCCAAAATATGATACTCGAATGGTCTCGTGTTCACTTCAAAAACTTGTAATATAGGAAATATGAACTTGGGAATGATAAAAAAAAGGGAGATCCACCTTCATTTCATTGATCTTCTCCAGAAAAGTTTCATTAGATTCCTTAAGCTTCTGAGCCTCATCCCTTAGGTGTATGATCATTCGAACTGCATCACCCAAAATAGCAGACTTGTCAATTTTGGGAGGCCTTCCATGATTGAGGATGGAATTCAATTCCAGAAACCTTTAATGGACAAAGAGAAAACATGAGGTCGGGACGGAGCAGAGCCGAGACGAGAACGAGAACGGCGAAAACGATGAATGTAATAGAATTTAGATGCCTGTCATTTAGTTTATCCCTTCGCATTTTCTCTTTATGTGCCTTGGATCCAAATGCATTTGATCCAGAGCTGCTCATCCTGTCAACAGTAACAACACTACCATGTTCTTGAAAGGGCATATCCAATATGCTTAAATTCAATGCCACAGCTTTACAACATAAACAATGATGCTCATTGTCCCCTAAAGTTGGGAATCAATAACTGCTCACCTTTTTCTGGATCCAGATTCCTTTATGTCGTCTGGCATTTCAAGTGGCTCATCAAAATCTGCCCTGAAACATTAAGAAGAGAGTTCTTCCCCGAGATATAAGTTTAAATTACACGTTTAGTCTCTAAACTTTTAAATTTATGTTATATGGTCTCTAAACTTCAAAAGTTATTTTTCAATAGGTCCATTTGAAATTTATTCGACATTTTTTTGTGAGATCCCACTTCGATTGGAGAGGGCAATGAAACATCTCTTATAAGGGTGTGGAAACTTCTCCTTAATAGACGCGTTTTAATAAAAAAACTTGAGGAAAACCTAAAAGTGAAAGCCTAAAGAGAATAATATTTGCTGGCCGTGGAATTAGAATGTTACATATAATATCAGCAAGCACTAAGTAGTGTGTCAACGAGAATGGTAGCCCTCAAGGGAGGTGGATTATGAGAGGTGCGCCAATGAAGACGCTATCCCCCAAGGGATGGATTGTGGAATCTCATCCCAGTTGGAGAAGAGAATGAAACATAGTGGAAATCTCTTCCTAGTAAAAGCGTTCTAAAACCGTGAGTCAAACAGCTATACTCAACGAACTAGAGCTAACAATTTGGACTTGGACTATTACCTTTTTAAACGACCTACCAGACACTAAATGAAAGCTCAATTTGTTATTTAATATATCAATTCATTTTAACAAGTTTGAATAGTTTATTTGAGACATACGGTGATTTAGAGTGGTGTTTGTGTTCATATCAACGACATACAATCAACCAAAAAGAAATTCAAAAGCGAAAAAAGAAAAACCTGAAGGAGGCAGTGAAATCGCGAGAAGGCAAAGCGAAAGCAGGAAGATCCAGTGAAGGTAGGTCGCCGCCGGGGACAGGGATGTCCTCAATCGCGCCGTAATCGAACACCCAATCCGTGAATTCAGACGACGCCATCTCTCAAAAATGGCGGGTACAAGTATTTCAGATTACAGGGCGGAACGTAGAGAGGCGTGTTCCATGGCAAATGCTAGAACATATGCATTGCGGAAGAAGAAATTGGTTTTGGTTTGATTGAGGAAGCGATGGGAAATTTGTAGAGATGGTGAAGGGAATCTGAGGAAAGAGTGGGGAGGGAAAATCGAAGAAGAATCGCATACTGCAACTGGTCCACTAACGCTAACACTCCAACAAACAAAATAAAGTAAACACTGAGATTTACAATATTTTGTGATGCTTCCCATGTTTAGGCCCACACACTCCCCATTCCCTTTCTACATTTCAATTCTTAACCATCCGACGGGATTTGAATTGGGATTTGAAATTCCCAACGCCACAACCCACTTCTCTCCCGTCGCCCACACGGACCCGACGTAGGTCTCTACACCGTTATATGAAATGTTTCGTTCCCTTCTCTAATCGACTTTGGATCTCATAATCCACCCTGCTTGAGCCACCTTCCTCATTGGCACACCACTCGGTGTCTCGTTTGTAACAGCTCAAGTTCACTACTAGTAGATATCTCTCCTATCATTTGTAATAACCCAAGCTCACCACTAGTAGATATAGTCCTTTTCGACCCTACGTATCGTCGTTAGCCTTACGATTTTAAAACACGTCTACTATAGAAAGGGTCTAGCCTTGCTTTGAGCAATGACTTGCTCTGATACCAATTGTGAAGTCCCATATCGGTTGTGGCTTTGATAATCTAGTTATCGAACAGTGCGAGACACTGATCAGAGTAGGACTCTACCCTCTCCATAGTAAACACGTTTTAGAACCGTGAGTCTGACGATGATATGTAACGATTCGAAACAGACAATATTAACTAGGGGTGAGAAAGAGACTTGAGTTGGGTAGATTCATCAGCAATGATTTGGCAGGCGTGGAAGATGTTGTTGAATGAAAGCTCTGGTATTCCAGAAATGATATATGAAGAAGACAACAGGGAATCAAGCAACAACACACCAAATCCCAGAATTCATTCCCTTAAATTTCACTACTCCAGGATGATAACATGATGGTAGATCTCGTTAAACTGTTCAACAACTTGAATTTACATGATCTGAGAGACTATAAACCACAAAAAACAAGAGCCACGCTTGCACTTGTCTCCATCTGATGCTAAAACCACAGCCATAACATGTATGGTCTCGACATATGCGCCTATCCTTTTCCTCATCTCTTCTGGATTGGCACCCACAAGCTTGTCAATCTGAGTACCATACATAATCATACCATCAGTTATGAGTATCTTCTTTGTAAACACTTCGATGGTTAACAATGCTATTCAGAGTAGAAGTTCATTGAAATGGGTATCACTCACAAGCCCAACTCCTTGTTTGTTTGTTTTTAAAGCTTAGAAAACTAATAAAACGTATTGTCGTCCGCCTCACGGTTTTAAAATACGTATGGTAGTAGGAAGTTTCCACACACTTATAAAAAAGGTTTCTACCCCACTTGGGAGCCAGCGTCCTCGTTGGCACACTACTCGGTGTCTGACTCTAATACTATTTGTAACGGTCCAAACTCACTGCTAGCAGATATTGTCTGCCTTGACTCGTTACATATAGTCGTCAGCCTCACAATTTTAAAACGCGTATGTTAGGGAGAGGTTTACGTACCCATATAAAAAATGTTTCGTTCTACTCGTGAAATCTCACACTCATACATTAATTCTTATAGTTTTACTTTTGAGAAAAAAACAAGTGAAATAATCTCTTACTTATATATTCATGATATATTCATGATGTTCTCGAGTCGATGTGGTTTCACAAACCCTAATCCTTCGCAACTGTTCTTGCCCCTCCATCTCCACTTTCAGCAACTCAGAATCTTTCCAAGTCCTTCAGCGATTGATAATGGAAATTCGTTGTAATCTAAACATTTGCACGATTGGATTATACGAGATAAACATTGCTATAATTTTGGTTACGAATCAGACCCCACCTCTTAATTTAATCTTATCCAACTTGTTTGATATGATTTGATTTGATTCTTCACTAGCTTCACAAGAAAGCAGCAAGCTTTGAAATAGGACCAGAAGATCTTCCCAATCCCTTTGCATTATATTATCCTCAACATGGATTGATCATATCCGTTGATATATTTGGAAATCAAATGATAAGAAATAGATATCAAACATTAATCAATATCATTTACAAAGTACAGAACGAAGGATTAGAATTAGAAATATGAGATATTTATGCTAAGGTTCATAAAACCATAACCTGTTGTACAGAAAAGTAAGAATTGAAAACTCATGTTAAAAGCGCACAGCCTGATGATTCTAAGCCTGATATTGATACAAATTAGTGGTTGATCCCAACACCAAACATCTACAACACTAAGTGTAATACTACAACCCTGTGACACAAATAAGATTTATGTATGCAAATGCAGCAGAGTACAACTAACTCAATTTTAGCCATAACTCAAGCGGGAATCCACAGGTCGCATGGTTGTTTGCCGGCGAGGGATTCCAATTTCACACGCATTAACTCTGGCCGCAAACCGAAGGGAGCAAAGTGACTCATTCACAGATGATGGGTCGGGGGAGATATTCACAAACATCAGAGTTTTCGAGTCTCCGCCTAGGCATGGCTGCATACACAACAAACTAGTTAGTCTCATCTATGATGAATATGGCCAGTGTCTAACTAACAGTAGACCAGTACAAGATCAAAAGACTTAGAGAAATCACGTGCCTGGAGAAGATACGTAAGCTTGGAGTTCCTAAACGGGACATGGTCTTCCTTCTTAGCCAACGCAAATATGACATCACTCAAACACGACAAACTTTTGTTGATAGCCTGATGATGATATAGTCAGGAAACATGGAAGTGAGCATAATTATTGCAGAAAAGAGTTATTAGACACTAGGCTCAAAGAATGAGAACCTGTGTTTCCTTCAACCGATCCCCAGTTGCCCCACTCCTTGAAAGCCGTTCACTCCCAGCAAGATCAATGAGATTTAGAACCCCCTGGACTTGTTGTTCAGTGCTCTGGGAAAGTGAAAGAAAAATTTTAGCTGATACATACTGTAAATAAACTGTTCATGCGTGCGGATCATAAGGAAACCTACCTCATTTACGCCTGATATACGCAGTGTAAATACCAAATGACTTCTTGATGACTGCTCGTTCATTTGAGTCCTTCCTACGGATCTGAGAATCAAACCCAATTCACATTAAATTCTGTCGTACACCCTGATCCTCTAATTTGCACATAAACTATATAGGGTAAAAGAAATTCAGCGTTCAAATTATCGTTCTCAAAGTAATGCACCTGCTGTGGGCAGCCTGCTGTAAGAGTGAAGATATCTCTCTAATACTGCAGACATCAACGATGGTGAGATCTGAAACGTGCGTGTTCCCGTTTGCATCATGTTTAATGGTGTACTGTTTACCAAGAACACTATTTTCTGTCCTTGTTATGTCAGAACCACTAGATCGATGTGTTGACAGTAGATCACGGATGGTTTCGTTATATATTTCTAACATGGAAACCTACAATAAGCATTTGCTTAGAAGGGACTACTAAGATTATAGAATACAATTGATGATCAAAATAAGATTGTTTGTTTTACCTGCATTTTGTATTTCCAGCCCTGAGATTGAAGGGATTGACTAGCTTGAAATATCTGTTCCAGAGATCGTGGTATCAGCCCTTTCTGCTCTGGCGCTTCGGGCCTTCCCATCATTGTATAAGTTTTGCCAGATCCTGTCTGACCATAAGCAAATATGCAAACCTGACAAAATACCGGGTCCGTAAGTTTTCTTTTCAACAAGGCATCAGAAGAGTCTGAAG
Source organism: Cucurbita pepo subsp. pepo (assembly GCF_057944985.1). NCBI lineage: Eukaryota > Viridiplantae > Streptophyta > Magnoliopsida > Cucurbitales > Cucurbitaceae > Cucurbita > Cucurbita pepo. Next base: position 2,209,143 of record NC_141817.1, read on the forward strand.
CACTCTATTCACAAGGAACCGCAAAAAAGGAGAGAAACGTTACCTTATAGCCATCCAGTGCACTCTGCACCAGCTGGGTTATTTCTACAAAAACATCTTGTTGAGAAGCCTCATGATTAAACACCTTGTCAAATGTGAAGGGATATTTCTGCCCTGTTAAGAACATAATTACATTGAATAAAAGGTTAGCCTCTAGTCAATACGGATCGAGGCAAATACATCATGCGTTGATTGCAAATATAAAAGTTCAGTTCTAACGAATTGCTGCACAAACATGAATTTCTTCATACCACTTTGTGACAAATCGATACCCCGGCCAAGAGTTTCCGCTGATGTTGGATAAGAAATAACTGTGGATTCTGCTCCTACACCATCATCTGGTAGCAGGGGTCGCACTCGACAGAATACACGAATATTCCCTTTTAATTCCTGTGCATGGAGAAAATAAAATAAATTTAAAAGTTAACCACATACTTAGTGAGTTACTGATGGCTTTACTTTTTCCCTATCGCTACTCATGATCATCCCCTTAATTAGTCAATATAGAACTCCAACAATCCTCCCTTTAAACAAAGAATACCATAGAGCCTACCCTGAGGTCTTCTTTGGAGCCCTAAAACCGTCTTCCCTTACCCTTAATTGAGACCCGGCTCCTTCTCTCAAGCCCTCGAACAAAGTACACCCCTTGTTCAACTCCTAGGTCGCTATTACTACACCTTTAAGGCTCACAATTTCTTTGTTTGACACTTGAGGATGCTATTGACAAGGATGAATTAAGATAAGGGCATGACTCTATACCATACCATTTTAGGAACAACTGACCTCTACATTGGTATAATATTGTCCAATTTGAGCATAATCTGTCATGACTTTACTTTTGATTTATCCAAAAAGCTTTCAAACCAATGAAGATAATGTCCTCGCTTATATACTCATTATCTTTCCAAACAATCCACAAGACTAATGACCTAAAACCAACAGAAGTAAGCACATGAACGTTACCAGTATTGTGTTGTGAAGTTTTTTTCTCAACTTCTCTCCCTCCGTAATTTGCTGCTCTGCATCTGCCAGGCGGCTTTGTAGGTCACTGATATACCTTTTCTGTTCTTCATATTCTGACCTCGTATGGAAAGCAGATAAATCTGCCATCTATGAGGATAAAAAGATATTGTCAAGGGCTTAGAAAAAAATAAACATTTAATTCAGATAGCAAACGTATGTTCAACAAAACAATATAAGAAGCAATTCATGAATAACTATCACTTACTTTTAATCTCTCATTTGCAGCTGTTAGTTGGTGATCGAGCACACGTATTTGCTCCCTTTGTGAGGAGCAAGTCTCCTGAAGGGAAGAAAAGGTTTCTTTTTAAAAAGATTGAGATGACAAGAACTTCAGTCAGTAAACATAGGTATGGCCTTTACCTCCAAGGCATTTGCTTTAACTGTCAGGCTATCCAACTCATTACATGATTTACCGCTGACCTCTGTAAGTTTCTCCACTTCGGCGGCCAAGGCCAGCGCCTGACTCGTTAGACGGTCACGATCATTTCTCACTTGTTGTAGCTCTTCACGAAGACACTTGATATCATTCGTCAACGAATCTTTTTGTTTCACTGCCTCGTCTAATGAAGCCTATACGAGATAATCAACTGCCACTTATTCTACAGGCCATGAAATTAATAAAAATTCTTGACAGAGACTATTGCAGCAAAATACAAAATTAGACTACTAAAAAAAGTTTCACACAAGCATGAACTTCTACACTAGGATATAGGTTGCACCCCCATTACTTGTAAAGGGTCATGGGGAAAAGTAAAATCGGTGAATAGATAGAACAAGTTCTTGAAAATCTTGTCAAGCCGCGTTCCATGAGTAAAAAGAGAAAGTTATGCATCTCAAAGATTAAGAATCGTCGTACTTTTAAAGATTTTAACTGGTCCTGCAGCGTCTTATTGTGGCCCCTCAGTGTGCTAAGGTTCTCCACAACTGTCATTTTCTCCATTCCTACTCGTTTGAGTGACTCACTGGTCGTATCAAGATCAGCTTGGAGTTTACTATTATACTGTTGAAGACTGATATTATACTCTTGCGCCCTCTTGTACAAATCTTCATTAGAGGCAAGCTGTAAATTTTCAAGGAGTGAGGATTGGAATTTGAAAGTCAAACTACAACAAAAATCAGCTAAGAAAATATCCATTCTTGAAAAAAAAAATGCTCATGAAAAATCATTTAAACTCCAATATAAGCTATTTTACCCTCTTTTCAGCGGCTAATTTCTCTTGGAGAGCTTTCTCGAGGTCACCTCTAAGAGAAGCTTGTAAATTCTCGGCCGCAAGTCGGGCATCTTTCTCTCTTTTATGACACTCCATTGCATCCTAAAGAATGGGAAAAAAGTATTAATAACTATCCGCAAACAAAGAAAAACAGTAAGCATGAACAGTCTATAAACCTACCAACTTGTGTGATTCTTCTTTTGCAAATCTCTCTTCCAACGATGAAACATCATTCCTTAGCACTGAAATAGTGGAAGAGTACTCCTCTTCTCTTTCTTTCATTTCCAACTCTAAAAAATAGGTGGTACAATATGACATAGGATTCCTCTTTGTTAATATCTTCCAAAATATATATCAAATTATCTGGCAGCAGTAAGAGCCTAAGAAAGCCAACACCGTAGAATTACCTATAGCAGAGCATTTTTTCTCAGCAGATTCCAGAGCAGTTCGAAGTCTTTCCTCCTCAAGTACATGGCTTTCCTCGATTTGTTGTAACCATTTTACGCAATGCTTGAGCCTCTTATTATGATCGGTGATTTGATCAACTTTCCCCTAACAAATTGGTGCCAGAAAAGTCGAATATCAGCTAAGCAAAACAGTTTCTGACAAGAAGATGCAAGAAGAAAGTTTAATTATTAAAAAAACTGCTCGAAGAAAATATCAGTCATCCAACCTTGAGATCAAATTTTTTCCCTTTCAACTTCTCACTTAACAACGCATCAATCTCTTCTTTTGTGAACTCCATGGTGCCACATTCAGAATCCTCGGTGCTACACGCATCATTAGCAGAAACCCCCTGCCTATTATTAACATCTACAAACGGCTGTCTTCCTCGGGCACCAGCTGCAGGCCCTAAAATTCTTCCAGCTGCAATCTTCCTCCGTTTGTCAAATGGAACATCGTCTGGAACATCCTTTATCTGCATGATTGTTTCAGAAAACAGTCGTGACGTAAGTAATACAATACAATTTTGATTTGAAGGGCTCCGAAACTAAACCATTTTTAACTTGCTCTTAGTTCTTAGTACAGCAATATAAAATAAACAAAGAAGTAATCATAAAACCCTCGATTATGACGGCCTGACGAGAAGAAATGAAGTTGTATTTGCTAATTTTCCTATCATCCTAACAAGAACAATATCAAAGATCAGAGTCGACTTACAGCTGGACTGCGAGGGGGCCTATTCTGGTTTCTAGATGCCATCTTTCTTCAAATCCAGAAAGGATCAAACCGATAAAGTCCAGGATAGTTCCCAAAATGAGCCCAACGGCGGTGGAAGATATCGATTGGCGCCGGAAATTTGAAAGATGAACAGTTGTAGGAGCTATGGGAAGTCTGTGGAGGAAGACAAAATGGAACGTTGAGATCTGGTTCAGTGTCTCTCGGGTCGAAGAGGGGAAAAAAGGGCACACAAGATTTTGAAATTTGAATTGGCGGTACGGCCGCACGCGCTCCGCAATAGAGACGTTACTCGTTTGGGCCGGGCTTTTTCTTTTGGGCCTTACTTCCTTTTCAGGCCTAATAAATACAATTATTTCCCACCTTTAATAAAATACATTAAAAATATATATGTTTTTATCCGATTATGCGAACAAATTTAAACACAAATTTTTTATATTCATGAATTTAAGAGCAAAAACTTTAAGAAAGGGTTTTTAAAAAAATTCAATTTTTAAATGCAAAAACAAAATCTAGCTCTAAAGTTAATTAATATGTTTTTAATAATTTACTAACCACTCTTTATTTAAAAAGTTAATCCATTAAATTGTCCATTACACCGTTGGCTTACCACTAAGAGTGGTCACTCTCATACTTTAAGAGTGGTCACTCTCATACTTTTTCTAATGTTCATTTTTTTTATAGTAATTTCAGCATCATTAGAATAATTTAAATTTAAATTTTCCAGCGTTTGTTTGATTTTTTTTTGGTCGAGATAAATGGTAGTGGGCAACACCAAAACAGAACAAAATAAATGATTATAAGGTTCCAACGACTTATATTTCGATTACTTAACTTATATGGAAGTTAACCATTAATTTAATTTTTCATTGAAAAAAAAAATATTTATTTAAATTTTAATTTTTTTCATAAAAATAAGGGATGAAAATTGATGTTACAAGCACGATATAAAATATAATTTACATAAATTAGTGGACAAATGAAGAAATTAAATAATATGAATAATGTTTTATATGATTTCGTGAAGTCCACGTGGTGAAATTTTAGTTGTCCATGCTGGAACCTATCCAATCCAAAGAGGAAGAATCACTTAACACGCGTTGATACACAATTGGTTCAAACCAGATCCAACTTATCCAAGTGAATGGCAGATAAGGTGGCGCCCCCAACGACTCTGTGTCTCACATAAACAAAAAGGTATTCCAGAGGTTGGTGGTCGAAGAAATGGCATCAATGGCAGGGTTTTGCGGTTCCTCTCAGGCTGTGTTGGAAGGTTGCCTTCATATTAGTGGCTCAACCGGATTGAGTGTGGCTGGCAGCAGCAGCAGCAGCAGCAGGTCCTCCGTCCCCCGGTCTGGGTTGATGATCAGAGCTCAGCAAGTGCCTGCTGAGACAGAGACCAGCCGCAGGGCCGTTCTTGGCTTGGTCGCGGCCGGTGTCACCTCTGCCTCGTTCGTTCAAGCCGTTCTCGCTGATGCTAAGCCCATCAAGCTCGGCCCCCCGCCCCCTCCCTCCGGTGGACTCCGTAAGTGAATAAACATTAAATTAATCGTAATCCATGAGCTACATTGAAATTTGTTAAATGATGAAAGTCTCACGTCGACTAACTTAGAGAATGATCCTGAGTTTATAATTAAACAATACTCTCTCCATTTGTGTGAAGTCTCCTGGAGAAACCCAAACCAGAGCTTATGCTCAAATTAGACAATATCATACCATTGTGGAGCTTATACTATGGTATCAGAGTTATGCCCTAAACTTAGTCGTGCCAACAGATTGGTAAATCCTCAAATGTCGAACAAAGGACTTCAAAAGAAAAGGAGTCAACCCTCTCGAAGGCATAGTAAAAAATGACTAAGATTCCAAAGGAGTCGAGCCTCGATTAAGGGGAGACGTACTTTGTTCGAGGGGAGGTGGGGAGGTGTTGGATGATGAAGAAAAAGGAGTTAATCCTTCTCGAAGGCCATCGTAAAAAATGACTAAGACTTCAAAGGAGTTGAGCCTCGATTAAGGGTTAGTTTCGATTCAGGGAAAACGTACTTTGTTCGAGGAAAAGTGCTGGATGCTAAAGAAAAAGGAGTCAATCCTCCTCGAAGGAATAGTAAAAAATGACTAAGACTCCTTTGGAGTCGAGCCTCAATTAAGGGGAGACGTAGGAGTCAATCCTCCTTGAAAGCATAGTAAAAAATGACTAAGACTCATTTGGAGTCGAGCCTCGATTAATTTTGTTGGAGGGGAGATGGTTAATTTAAGGAATGATCATGTATTTATAATAAAAAAAATACTTTATCTGGAATAAGGCCTTTTGAGTAAGCCTAAAATAAAGTCACAAGAACTTACACGTGGACAATATCGAAATAAAATTGATGGAAATGTTTTGATTGTTGCAGCTGGGACTCTGAACTCAGACCAAGCAAGGGACTTGGATCTGCCACTTAAAGATAGGTTCTTCCTGCAACCACAAAGCCCAGAGATGGCGGTGGCGAGGGCGAAAGAGTCAGCCAAGGACATCATTAATGTAAAGGAATCAATAGAGAAAAAGGCTTGGCCATTCGTCCGCGATGACCTTCGTCTCAAAGCAGAGTACCTCCGTTATGATCTCAAGACAATCATTTCTGCCAAGCCTAAGGAAGAGAAGCAAGCCCTTAAGGATCTCACTGGAAAGCTCTTCCAAGACATCAACAACGTTAGTATTCCAAAATTTAGCATTGATTCAATTACACGTCTGTTCTATTGTTTCTGACGTTTTCTTTGTCCACCCACCATCAAATGGGCAACTTGCAGTTGGATTATGCAGCAAAGATCAAGAGCAGCTCAGAAGCAGAGAAGTATTACGCTCAGACCGTGTCAACCCTCAACGATGTCCTCGCCAAGATTGGTTAGAACAACAGCTTTTCTGCCAATGTGATGTGAAATTATTTGTGAACACACCCGCTTGAACTAATGTTATATTCAGCCTCTAAAGCACGTTTACAATTTAATAGAGTTCTACCACATATTTTCGTTATAGTTATACCTTCAAGATTTACAAATATTTGTTCGACACGGGATTATATTGACATAGTTAACTTAAGGGCATATATTTTATACTATTGGTTGGAGATGTGATCTAATTCTATAGACGGATATGCATGTTTATCTCATTTAAGGAATTAATTAGGTTAAGGAGAAGGAGTCCTACAACGTTTAAGGAACAGCCAATTATAGACACACAAGAGTTTTAACTTCAACCACATATTGAATTTTTTTTTAACAAATTTAGTTAATAAGAATTGGGAATGGGGTATTTTTCTCTTTGTATATAAAGAGAATTTGAGTTGGATGAATGCATTGAAAGGGATTAAGAAGTTTGGAAAGTTGAACCAAAAGAAAATAACCCAAAGTATGGGATTGATATCAAAGTTTATGGCATTAATACCACTACTGTTATTGTTGGTATCTAGTGATCAATCCGATGCTACTGATGGTGTTTTCGATGCCAAACTTAATGTTGATATTACTCGTGTACATTTGTCTAAGTTGATAAACCAAATTTTCATTTTGTATAAAATATTTTTTTCAAATGAAATGATTGAATTCACAGGCTTTAGCAGATGCATGGAATTTATCAATTAGCTGAATCGAGACTCAAAGGTCCATGTAAAAGTCCTATTGAGCTTCAAGTTGAAGGAACAATACAAGCTTCTCCTACCGACAGGGAAGGAGATGGGTTGCTTGTTATGGAATATGTCGATCATTTGACATTGTCAGGTACTAGAGTTTTCGATGGCTAAGGAAAAGCTGGTTGGGAAAATAAGGATTGCCAGGAAAGCTGATTCAGAAGAAGTTAACATTCTCAATACCGTAATCGCAACGGGAGATGATTGTATATTTGTAGGATACACTAACAAAAAAATAACTATTAGTGATGTTACTTGTGGGCCGGGACATGGCATTAGCATAGGCAACTTGGGCAAGTATAAAACTGAAAAAGAAGTGGTAGGAGTTAACAGTGAAGAAATGCAAATTGATCGGTACTACAAATGGTGTCAGGATCAAATCATGGCCAGATTCTATCGTCTCATACCCAGTCTCTGACATGCATTTTGAGGATATTAAAATGGTTAATGTTACTAACCCTATCATCATAGATCAAGAATATTGCCCATGGAATCAATGCAACCGAGAGGTATGGATTAAAATCGAACCTTGTTGGATTCCAACTAATTATCTTTTGAACAAATATTAATTAATGTTTATTTTGAACGTCTAGGTTCCATCAACAATTAAGATTAGCAAAGTTAGTTTCAAGAATAGCAGGAGCACATATGTTAGTCCGATTGCAGCAGTCAAATTTGTTTGGAGTAAAAGTAATCCATGTGAAGATGTGGAAGTTGCTGATATTGACCTCACTTATAGTGGTAAAGAAGGGCCAATTGTGTCTGAGTGTGCAAATGTGAAACCGATCATTTCTGGAAAGCAAAACCCTCCCATATGTGCTAAACCAGCACCAGCTGAGACCACTCGATCAACGGATTGAATAATCTTTTTAATGCTTGCATTTTATTTTAATTTTTAAAATTCTTCAAGTAATTAAGCTTAATTTTTTTTTTCAATAATTGTATTTTTTACATTTTAAAGAGAAATAATAGATCTCTGATGGGATCGAAGACTTTTTTTTTTATTACCTAGTTTTAAAGTATTATGTCTTTAAAACCTTCGCAATAAAATGAATAATTAAAACATATAACATGACACTTTATAAATCTCCTAATTCGGTAAACAACTTTCAATTACTTTTAAGTTATAAATTTTACAAAAAAAAAAAAAAAAAAAAAAAAAAAAAAAAAATTCATGTTCCTACCCGTACAAACATTAACGGATCATTTACTTTGCTCTCTAAATTCATATTTTTATATTGTTTTCTTAAATGTTTTCGCTCGGTACTAGTTTCATACGGAGTGTCCCAAGGACAATATTTTTCATAAAAATGAAAAATTTAGCACACGTTTTTTTTTGTTGGGGAACCCAATAAACATATCCGAGTTATTTCTTATGGGTGAGAATTACTACCCTAAAACACTCATGGGTGGTGTATCGTATTTGAAATCACTCTAATGAATTAAAACAAAATTACAATTTTCATATTTTTATCCAAATTGAAATAAAATGTTTGAGAAGAAAATTATGCAATTAATTCGTACTCCTCATTTAAAAGAAAATTCACAAACAAAGAAAAAAAAAAGAAAAAAAAAAGATTGAGATGAAAAATTTACTTGGTGATGAACAAAAAAAAACCCACAAATGATTGGAACGACGGAAAAAGAAGCAAGAACACCACGATAGAGAGATGGAGAATAGAACGAGAGACTGAGTTAGGTTTGAACAATTGTATATAATGGGTAATATGGGCTGAGCTTAAAAATCATACTGGATCGTTTTAGTTTAACCCAATTTTTAAGGTCTTCAATTTGGGAACCGAACCAACCTAGAACCAACCTACTCGAGTTTAAAAAAAAAACAAACAAAACCATATAATTTAAAATCGAAGTTGAGTTGGGTTGCTCGATTTCGTCAGGTCAACCAGTGATTTATTGCATAAAAAATGACTTTGAAATCTTAGTCGGATTATTTTATAATTAATAAATGTTATTAAAATTTACATTTTTAGTAATATTTTAAAAATTTTAGACATGGTTAAAGTAGGTTGGAATTATTGTCTAATGTTGGGCTTGGGCCTTAACAAAAGAATCTCAGCCACATAAAGTTGGGCCGTAGCCTAAGGGAGTATCTTTGTTGGGCCGATTTTATTTATCGGACGGTCCGAAACGGTCTAGGAGGCGGCGAGTCAGAATAACTCGACCAATCGAACGACATGAAAAGAAAGAAGGCGATCCTCTCTGGTCCGCGAGCGAGAGAGCAGTGAGAAGGAAAAGGGAAGCCCCGCCTGCAGTTCAATCAACAGAGAGATACGCAAAATTAGTGCAATAACACCCATTCATCTCTAGCGATTTGCGGGCTTTCTCTTCCTCTTCTTTTTTTTCTTCACCGTTTTTTCTCCTACTTAAATCTCTGTCAATTCATCTACCAGAAGAACTTGAAGAATTCGAGAAGAAATTAGGGTTCCATTCGGAGCGATGTCGAAGAAGAAAGTCAGTGGTAATACTATGACGCTCAAGGACTTCCACGGCGGCTCTATCCCCACTGATCTCCCTCTCCCGTCTGCTCCTGGGGTGTATGTCTCGATCAACCATGTTGTTGTTTTCGTTTTATTGCCTTTTCCAATCCTTTCTTTCTTTCTTCCCTTTTTTTTTTTTTACTTTAATATGAGTTCTATGCAGAAGTTTTATTTATTTGATTTTGTGATATAGACTGTTATTTCCACCTCTCGATGCGAGTTTGGATCGAAGGACTAGATCCGAGTTATATAACCTCCTCGATCCTCCAGTCCATGCAATAATTTACTACGTTCTTTTTAGTTTTTTTTTTCCTTTTTTTGTAAAATTTATTCGAAACTAGATCTGCACGTGCAATTGGCTGATTTCATTGTTTTTATCTCTTTTTGAAGAAACGTTAGACCTTCGGATCGAACTAGTTTCGATCGTCCTACATCGTGGGGGAACCCAATGAACAGGTCGGACCCTCGGTCTAGGCCGCATTCCTCTCCGGCAACCAGGCATTTTGATGACAAAACTCCATTTCTCGCTCCTACTGCACACATTGGCCGGAATTTCGACGAGGATGAAAGGAAGCCCCTCGGCGGTGTAACTTCCCCACGTCGAACCATCAGCGATGAGAGCATTAGGGTTCTGCCTAGTCGTTCAGAGTTAAAGCCTGATTATGAATCCAGTGGGAGGAGGTTCGCTCCGATGTCGCAGTTCCCAACTGCTGGTGCGGTAAATTCGTACGCAGGGAGAGTCAGTGACGCCCTCCACGCAGGGGCAATTTCTCAGAATTTAGGTGGCGGCAGCGGGATGGCTTTTTCTGGGTCTCATCCAAATGCTTGGCAAGCAAGGAAGGAGGTGGTTTCTAGGGTTAACGAGCATTCACATTCTGCATGGGATGAACCGAGCACTGTCTCAAAGCTTGCTCACGCTAGTGCTCTCGAAAAGGTGTCTTCAGGGAGGTGGCAGTCAAAGCAGTCCGTTCATTATCAAACGGATGTTGTCGTTGCTGCATCCTCGGAACCGGATATTAAAGTACAGCCAAAGGGTTATGGTAGTTCCGTTGGCAGGGTGGATGGATTGTATGGTAGGGAACATCGTGACGCATCATTAGCTAGGCATGCTGAAAGAGGACTTGGCATAGATAATGAAACTGAGGCACATAGACAAGATTTATCAGAGCATGATAGGGTCGCAGTCCCTAAATATCATCCTGTAAAAGAGAGATCTTCCAAAATGGATGCTGCTGTAGTTCAAAATTCTGATCCTAATCAAATGGCTGGTGGACGTGGATCTGATTTGCTTCATCCTGTGAGTTCATTAGTGTCAGAGCGCCCAAAGTTGAAATTACTTCCAAGAACAAAGCCATTGGCAGGCTCAGAACCAAATACTGTTGATCATACGCAGGTATGAACTTTTCATTTATGCCTCCATACATTTTCCTTTCGGTTTTATAGTTATTTTACTGATCCTTTTCCTGTGGTTGAATTTGGCATGCCAGATGATTTCTGATGCTGTTACTGCTGAAAATGTGAATGAAATGTATGGAAATTCAATTTCTGTGAAACCTAGCTCAGCTGGCTCTGAGAGTGGGAAGGAGGGAATTGAGCGTCCAAAATTGAATTTGAAGCCTCGTTCACAATCCACTGAACAATCGGAAGGAAATTCTGGGAGAGACAGGTCAGTAACGTGAACTGCAAGTTTTTATAATGTTTGACTTTGTTTTCTGTTTCTGCATCCCTATTCGATTTGAAGATGCATATTGCTGATATAGTTGGAAGCTATTTGTTTAAATTTAGTTTTCCTTTGCTCATGTCTTGTAGACTTTTGGTGATGTCGGGACAACCTTGGTAAATAAAACAAGGCAGCCAAATACGTGAAATGCTTTACCTTTTGGTTTCATGGTTTGTTTGTTTCATGATCATTTCCCCCATTTCCATTTGATTTTTATTTGTTTATATGTGCATTTCCTGATTGCATTGATATATGAATGTCACATCTTGTCTGGAAAACTTAAATTTACCAATTAACTTGATAGTTGATTGTACATATTGGCTCAAGCGAAAATACACAATTTTTCTCATGCTTTAATGAAGTTTACAACTTTAGAAATCAAGTTTTAGGTTGTGATAATCTCATGGAATAGCTGTCCTTATACAATAGACCTTCTAGTCATCTTCTGTTTTGTTATCAGTGACATCTTTCAACTCCATTTGAACTGAACATAATACTACCTTCTTAGTATAAAATAAAAGGTTAAGTTTTACGGTCTTACTTTTACTGGATCTGTTCTATTTGTTGTACTACTGTGTTCTTGAGTTCTAAAATAAAAGGTAAAGTTTTCAAATTCTGTGGGTCGCTTACCTGGACTTTCTATCAGTGATATATCTCTTGTCTGGGCAACAGAGCATAACTGGGGCTCTATCAAATAGGAGAAGACCGGTAAAAGAAAAAATTTTAGCCCTTCTTAAATAAAAAGAAAATTGGTTCTTGAACTCCTCTCAAGCTCATGTCATGTCGAGCTACCGCCGCAGACAATTTGCAAAATCCAATCTAATTTATTGTAATCGGTTAGTTAACATGTTGGTATTGGTTAATCTTGTTCTGAAACACAACAATATCCCTCGTATGGGAAACAAAGCATATTGGGACTATCAAATTGGAGAAGATTGGCACCAACTAAAAGAAAAGAGTGTACTTCAATGTTAACCGTATTATGGAACACAGAAAATATCTCACGTCTGGGCAACAAAGCATATTTGGCTATCAAGCTGGAGACTACTGGCACAACAAGAGTATATTTGAGAAAAATGCTTTTGTATTTGACCCAGACGTTGGGTCTTCAACTACTTTTTCCATTTACATTTTTCATTCAATTCTTTATTGATTCCGTCCGAAGGACATTTCTGTGTGAGAGCGAACTTATAATCCATTTGCCGAACACCTTGTGTTTTTTTTTTCTTTTTCTGTGGAACTTGTAATATTGAAATAGTAAACAGGTTGTAAATAATGTTTTTGTTTGCTTAGCCAGTGGGTTCCCTCAGAAATGCAACATTTGAATTTTAACAAACTTTTGATATGAACCAGAACACGTACGTTTCTGCATTTGCCTGATTTGGAGTAGTTTGTATTTCTGACGTATCTGTCTCCGAAGTCTTGGTATAAGTTGGAATTTTTTGCTTAATGTCGGGGGATTTTTTTAGTTTTACTTACCTTGCTGATAGAAGGTAAATGTCCGTGCCTTGTGCAGGATTGCGTTGTTTGGTGGTGCTCGCCCACGGGAGCAGGTGAGTTGTATCTTTAGTTTTGGGTGTCAGCTGCTCGTCATTTTGACGGATCTGGCACTGTTATTGAATAAATTATTCCTTCTTTTGTTCCTCTACTAGAGCATGTAGTCAAATAAATTACTTAAAGTCAAGCGTCCTGCTCTTCTTTATTGGCGTTCAAATAAATAGTTTAGCGGACGTCCCCCTATTTAATGCCCAATTCTTTGTGGCCCCATTTTCCTGATAAATGATAAGATTTTTGCTTTCCTCAGGTTCTGAAGGAACGAGGGCTTGAAAATACCACAATTAACAACAATGATCTTGTACAAAATTCCGAAAGGTATTGAGGCCGTCTTTGAATGTATTATTTCTCTGTCTCTCTCCCATCTGGCCCTCCTCCCTCCCCCATCCCTACAAAAGAAAAAAAGGGGACAAGGAAAAAGAAGAAGCTTTCATTGATAACTGTTTATGCGTTACGTTTTGTTGTTGGAAGGATTGACGAAAATTTTTCAAGGACTGAAAGGGTTCAAGGACCCCCTGTTCCTGTGCATCAGTCTGGAAAAATGGAGAATCCATCTTTTGATCGAAGGATAGGTAAGGAGGGTGAGAGGAAGGATAACAGGGCAGATCCAGAGATGCAAAGGAGGAATTTCCGTGATAACCGAAGGAAGAATAGAGAAACTGAAAAACAACAGCAGCAGCAGCTGGAGCGGCCACCTTCACCAGAGACTTGGCGCAAGCCTGCTGAGCAGCAGCAGCCGAAACCTGCCTCAAACGCTGTTGGTTTGCGTTATGGGAAAGTAGCTTCTGCCCTTGAGCTGGCTCAAGCCTTCTCTAGATCAGTCTCAGATTCTAACGTGCCCGATAGGGTTCCCAGTCAAAGGAACCTGCCAGGCCGGTCTCAGATGCCTTTTTCGCGCCTAATGGGTCCATCCCCTAGACCTCAAATTAATGGTTATTAAAATAGCAACCCTTCTCGGTCGTCGGAAAAAGAACAAAGAAAAAAAAGAAAGGAAAGGAAATGGGTGGGAACAAACGCAAGAAACAAAAAGAAGTTGAAACTTTTAGTTTGTTGTTTGGCTTTGCTACGTGGTGGAAACGATTGTATTGACAGTGAAACATGGCAGCTGCTTCATTAATTTTCATGGCGAAACTTTATGAATTTTTCTCTCCCTTGAGAATGTTTATTCAGTAGTATTGCAGAATGATCGTTTGCTGAAAACTTTCTTTGCAGAAAATTGTCTGTTATTACGTTTAACAAGTCATTTTTCATCGCAATTTTTTTTCTGCATTAACCAAATAGGAAGTGATCATTATTAGAATTCAGGTGGCACTACGATAGAACCTGCCACAAAACCAAGCTTGTCGACTCTTATGGCTTCAAGCTCTTATCGTAGTGCCAAAAATTGCTGCCCAGAAACTGAGTTAGCATCTTTTCCCAACATCTGGCTTCCACTAAAAGGACTTGTTAGTTTCGACTTTCAAGCCTGTGGGATCCAACATCCACCCAAAGGGCCTAACCACCACTATCCACGAATTGGTGGCTTGAGTACCGGAAAAAGCCGCACTAAAATAATTAGGCCTATGCCCATTTGCTAACAAACGTCACTTTGGAATGACACTACCAGTTCTCGTCGGCTTCTTGGGTTCTGAATTTCCAACTTTTAAGCTCTGTCTTTTGTTTCTACTACTTGGTACTAGTGCTTTGATAGACCCAAGATTTCTCAGAAGAATCGTCGTGGAAATTAAGACCATGTTGTTCAACCAATCTTGGTCAGTTCGCCTCAGTTCTGCCGTCTTAAATTTATCTTTTGAATTTGGTTTTTGTTGTAAGAAGCATCAAAAAGAAAAAAAAAGTTAGAACTCTCAAAAACTGTCGTTAAGTTACAGTAGAAGATTCAAAGAGAACTCTTCCCACCTTTTCCCCTTTTTTCTTTCCACTTTCCTTTTCTTGCATGCAACTCTTGAGGATTCTCATTTTTTCAATCTTGTGTCAAGACTTCCTCTCTTTCCAAATGCAGATCTTCTGAAGCTGAATGAACTCATATGTGTTTATATGTTTCATATTGAAGAATGGGAGTGTGTTGTGATCTTGAAGTAGATGTCAATGGAGAAGCAACTTTTATGGTGGACAAGGTATATGCAGTTCATAATATTTATATATATATGTTTTTTTGTCACTCCCTTCATTTCTATTACCAATAAAGTAAAAAAGCAAAAGAGCTTCCCTCTGAAAGCTTCCTCAAAAGTTTCCATGATTACTCTGAAGCTCTGTTCCCTTCATGTTCCTCTGTTACCCATTTGCTTATACTGCCTTTCCATTCATTTGTCTGTTTTATCTAATAAACATTTTCAGAAAATTTCTAACAGCAGCGTTTGCAATTGAAATTTGCAGAGAATCATTCTTTCTTTCTCTGGTAGGCTAAGAAAGTTAATAAGAACATCCACAGATGTAGCAAGGGGTCTGAAAGTTGTCTTACATGGCTTTCCTGGAGGTCCTGAAGGCTTTGAACATATTGCAAGGTTTTGCTACAATGGTGGAAGAGTTGAAATCACCCCATCTAATATAGTCCTTCTTCACTATGCAGCCCTTTTCTTGGAGCTGGAATGTCCTAGTGATTCTGCAGAGACCCACTTAATAGCTGAAACCAAAAAATCCTTCCAAGGACTGAAATTTTGGAGCTGGTCTGAGCTTCTGTTGGCCTTGAAACAGTACCAAGTTTGTCTTTCAGTCAGGAAAGATTCATTTTTGGTTCATAAACTCTTGGATTCCCTGATAGGCAGGCTTGATTTTTCTAGTTATGAAAGTACAAGTTCATCTTTTTCTACCAGCTCTAGTTTTCGTTATTCTTATGATACTAAAAGCCATGAGAGTGCCACCAGCAAGTTCACTAGAACAACTTGGTGGTTTCAAGATTTGGTGATCTTGAATATTGACATGATCCAGAAAGTAACAAAAATGATGGTTTCACGCAATCTTGACCACAAGATAATCTGTAGGTTTCTCTTTTTCTATAGAAAATCAAGATCTTGTCATTCTGAACTAAATGAGCAGCAGAGAATCACTGAGCGTGTTATTGATTTACTCTGTTTGCTTGATCACCAGAGTTCTTTTTCTGGTGAAGGTTTGTTTGACATATATCAGGCAGCTCTGAGTTTGAAGATAAGCAGAAAATCTAAACACAAACTAGAGGTTTTGATGGGTTCACAATTGGATCAATTGACAGTGAGCCATTTGCTTATTCCCGCTCCCTGTGGAAAGGATTATGTGTATGATGTGAATTTGGTTCTGAGGCTTTTAAAGTCCTTTCAGGTTGAATCCAAAATCTGCCCGTTCCAGCTTTGTAAATTTGAGAAAGTTGCTAGATTGATGGATTTTTACTTGATGGAAGTAGCTCCAGATTCACATTTGAAGGCCTCCAAGTTTAATGCTTTAGCCATGGCACTGTCAAATTCAAGAGAATCTCATGACAAACTTTATCAAGCAATTGATATCTACTTTCAGGTAATGAACTTCCATTAAACTGAATGAAAAATGTGGGATTTTTCACAGGAAACCCAACTTCCTTTCAGTGGGAACTAACACTAAAGTCTTGATATTGACAGGTTCATGTTGAATTATGTGAAGATGAAAAGATCAAAATCTGTTCTTCACTGAACTACAGTAAGCTCTCTACTGAAACTTTGAAGCATTTGACACAAAACCCAAAATTTCCTTGTAGAAGAGCACTGATTTCCAAGCAATACAGCCCCATAGATCTGTTCTGTCGCAGTATGATCAGTAAAGTTGTACGAGTCTCGCCTTCTACCTGCACTGCTAGTGGAAATATGCAGGTAAGAGAAGAACTGAAAGCCATGAATCCAAAGCTCATAGCAGCAAAGAAAAATCAAACTGTGTGTTCTAATTGAGCTATAAACAAGTTTGCTTAGATCAATTAAATTGCAGGTTGTAACATATAAGGGATAGAGGAATTCAAATTATTGTTTTGATCCATATATTTTCAATGAATGAAGTTGTCGTTTTAGATTGTTTGAAACATTGAATATTAGGATAACGAATATTGAAGCTAATAAAGAAGTGGAAGACAGAGACAAAGACAAACATCCTCGGAGTGACCACTTTCTATTTTTTTTTTTTTTTTTTTTTTTTTTTTTCAGACATTTATACAAACATTTTTGGTAACTGTGAAAATTAATGTGTTCCAGTTTCCAATATTTTTGGAGGGAGTGTGCATTTAATGAATTAATAGCCTCCATTAAGTATTGGATTTTGATTCTACTTTTTAGTTTAAATTTATTAAGTATTATCAACTTACTCACGAATATCGTTCTCTTTGAATTCTGATTTCTAGGCTTTCCTTCGAAGTTTTACTTCCAACAGGTGCGTTTTAAAAACTTTGAGGAGACGCTCGAGAGGGAAAGACCTGTTAGGAGTGTGCTTGAGCTGTTACAAATTGTATCAGAGCCAAACATGAGACAGTGTGTCAGCGATGATGTTGGCCCTCAAGGGGGTGGATAGTGAGATCCCACTTCGATTGGAGAGAGGAACGAAATATTCTTTGTAAGGGTGTGAAAACCTCTTTTAACTAAAACACATTCTTTGTAAGGGTGTGGAAACCTCTCTTAACTAACACATTTTAAATTTTTTTAGGGAAAGTCCGAAAAAATCCAAATAAGACAACATCTGCTAGCGGTAGACCTAAACGGTTACATTTGAACCTTAGACTAGTAGAGAGATAAATAAATTTATGAGTTGGGTTATGTTAAAATGTTTTATAAGCGTTTATAGAGGTTTAATTTTGTGATGACAATAGACCTTAGATGTACATGAAATCTCTTTGTTGTCGCAACACGTCCTATATTTGTAGGGTAATGCAAACAAAGAGTAGTATATTTTTTCTTTTTCGTGACTCAATTATATTTTTTAAGCTCTGTGAAGAGCTTAAACGTCTCTTAAACTCCTACACTTTCATAAAGCACAAACTTCACAAGCTTCTCTAGCGTTGGAAGGTCTTGATTTTCATCATAACCATACAAAAGAGGAACAAATCTAGCAATATTTAGAGAAGCTTGGATAAATGTCGGTGGATATGGATTTGGAGAAAACAGGCTTTCTTGGTTCAGCCTCTTCCACGCATCGGATATCATGTGGCTAATACGCTCCCGTGTGCTGTCAACAGAGATCTCTGGATTTTCTTTCATATAGCATTCTATGTAAAACCCATCATGTCCTTCTTGGTTCTCGTCCTGTGTAATAAATTAAACGATATTCATCACTTAAACAATGACATGATATTGTTCACTTTGAACATAAGGTCTCGTAAGATGTATTATTTACTTATAAATTCATGATCATTTCCTGAATTAGCTAACGTAGACTCCGTCCCAATAATTTTCAACAGAATGAAATAAATGTTCTTGGATTACCTTTGCACTTCCCAAATCATCCGTGAGTCGAAGAATTGACGCAGTGGAAGACACAATGTCTGGATTGCTA